>NC_133123.1:227740131-228340131 GCF_033568475.1 Henckelia pumila | reverse complement strand
TGACACTCTTGATATCGTTGTTAGTGGACAACTCTCACACGAAGCAAAAATCTTGATCCCTTCCGTTACTCAATCCCGAGTATGCAATTATTATCACTAAACAATTGCTGGAATCAATATTAGTTTCTTCTTAGCAAAAGACACTATCCTGGGAAACTACCAACTCTATTTCTTGTCTCTACAGTCAAGTTATCGCCTAACGTGATCATACAAGTCCAATTGCAATCGTCCCCGATCAGCAATCCAGAATTATTCATCTCCGGCAACCCTAGAGACTACTAAATTATCCCAGGTCGTCGACTGCTCTGAGATTGTACCAAGTACAAATCCCCTTAAGCACTACGCGTCAAAATACTATCCCAAGTGTTTCTTAATTGCTACACCCTGATCATCCCTGATTGGGCTCAACTAATCGACCTCGTTGATTCTACTGTGGCTCGCACTAAGCTCAATAGTAAAACTCAAATCAGACTACCAGTGATCATCAATACCTATGTAGCTCGATCAATACTCTTGACTTGGCTGCCACAAGTCTATTATTTCTAACACTTGGAATACCCAAATCGCTCTGGTTTCAACACACCCATACTTTATAACCAGACAATAGCTATTAGTAGTCTATTGGCACAATCTCGCGCCTTACTACTGACATCTATCTCCTACACTGGACTTAATCACCTTAACTCTGACAGAGTCAGAAAAGTGCCACTAATAGTCATTAGCACAAATCCCGTGCCACCTTAGCACTACCAATCGCTGTCTTGTTCAACCAAAGCGAAGATCAAGACGAACTAAGACCAAAATCGCTCGCGATCTATCAACCTAGACCATTTTCCATCCCATGGAAAAATCCTACGCTTAATTCTGAAAACATCAGACAATGCTTAGCGCAAACACTGGACTCACCATCCTTGCCTCGACCCTTCAGGATGAACGCCACGGTTTGTCAAGTCCAAGAATTATAACTATTGAATCCCAAAGATTTCCATAATCTTTGGACACACTCCTGATCATATCCCTCGCTAAGACTGTGCAACAATTCAAGACTGAGGTAGCTTACCACAATGTCCCACTTGGAATCACCAACAAGTGTACATTGACATAAGTCACGCTTCCCTCGCACCTCAAATAGTTCTGTACAATCCTTAGCATTTGATATAATCAATTACTGATGAAGCAATTCCCTTATTTGATTCGAAGTCTCGAAACAACATTCCTTCCAGCGTCTCGGATAACTCCTATCACCAGGAACTCTAATCGCAACTCTGATGACAACCCCTAGTCATCGCTGGTAGAAATCCATCTACCTACAAGCTCAACCCATCTAGCAGTACCTCATAGGCCAAAATCTATCTGCTCAAAGTACACACTCGTCAAGGAAATCTCTCCAAGACTGGTCCTCTCAGCTGAACACTCAACTAATATCTCTGGCACACCAGACGAAATCGAATCATTGATATCAAACCTGATATCTAATCCAAGATCATACCTCGTCGTGACTGTTTCCAAAACTCTAGACTGAGTAGCCTTCCCACCGTCATTCCCTGAAGCACAAAGGCTCCATGGTGCATCGACATAGGGTCGCGCCTCCTCATGTCAAATCATGGTCATAGTCCAAAACTCTCGGCATATACTCGACCTGAAATCTTGATGAAAACCCATCATCACAAGTCTCAACCTAATAAGGTCAGACAGCCTACTGTTCTAAGGAAACAACCTATAACAGAGCCCAAAGTTCTAAACCAAACAATATTCCTATGCCTCCAAATGAGTCCACTCATCGCTGACACTATCTTAGCTCACTGACTAACTAGGTCAATCCTAGGAAAATCCTACACTAACCACAAGTCAAACAATTACAATTGGCTTACTCAACCCAAGAGCTACAATAGTTGAAAACAAATCAACTAAAACCAAGCCAACCTTCAACACAATCATGCAATCATTCGCAAATTGCTGGATAAATAGTACACGTATCATTTATTTCAAGTTATGTACAATTTCTTTATTACAATCCCATGTAATACATACAGTATCCAAAATACAATGAAAATGTACAACCAAAAACTTGAAATGATACAACCAAAGTATGATGATTCATTACAACTGAAATACTGCTTACAACTACAACCATACAATATTTAAAATCATCGTACTAGTCTTCGTTTCTTGAGCATGAAGCTTCTTATTGACACATGTATCAATGCTAGCATACTCCTGACCAAATCTCTCTATTTGTTCTCCTGCAAAGACATCCGGAGAAATTTCCGTGCTCGCTAACCAGCTATGCTCTGCATCAGTGCCTCAGTCGACCTCTTCTGCTCACGATCTACCGTCAGCTTTCTTCTTGTATTCATATCATGCTTTTGAACATGAAGTTTCCCGTGTACCTACCGAACGCATCGGTACAAGCATATCGACAAAACCATGTTCTGCATGAGTTTAAAGACCTTGCCCTCAAAACCAGTAATACCTTAGCCACTCAAGGCATTTCCTGCTGAAGGTCTATATGAAAATCTCTCCAACTACGAATGGAGAATCCTCAGAGTAGTTTCATCATGTTAATGACTGTACAGATGCAAACATCAAGTAAGTCCCCACCAATCCTCTGCCACTGCCTCTGGAATCCGGTACTAGATCCAAATCCAGGATCCACATGAGTAGAAATATCGAAAGCTCGGACACGATCCATCGCTCCTGTCCGCACTTGCTGGAATCCATAAACCAAATCTTAAAATTCTTGCCGATGATGATAGTCTTTGGGCAACATAATTGCCGCATCATCATCTCTTCCATGGTCTCATCAATCCTACAAGGATAACCCAAAGTCTCAATTCTATATCCCAAGTTTCTTGCATGCATGCTCTGATACCAATAAATGTAGCGACCCTACCTGGATCCACTACCTAATCAGAGTTAAGAGCATAATTAAGCATGCATTAAATAAATTGTTGCGGAAGACTTAAATAAAATCATACAGGCAGAATACAACCGGTTTAAACAAATTTGATTATACAAATCAATCGAATAAATGAGCCTAAAGGGCAAAAACCTACAGCTAATCCTGTTATCTCCAAGGTCACTGGCCACTCCACGCTCCTGGTGCTCAATCCTGCACCTACACCTGCCCCGTCAATGGGGTGTCCAGATACACAGAAAATACTAGACGTGAGCTCTAAGCTCAATACAAAAGCACGGGTCAAACATACAAATATGATGCATGAAAATGACAGGGTATCCATATCTGGGATAATTGTATACAAATGCTCAGTAATGGCGCCTAGGACATGAGTGGTACAATCCGGGAATCAAACCCTGCATACACTGCTCATTCCTACCGAACGTAGACCGTGTCTAACAAATGCCAGTGCCGGCCAACCCGTTGGTCGCGGGGCGCTCGACATCGATCGTCTGAACAGGGCTGAGCGCCCCTACGTGGCTCATCTCAAAATTTGGACAGACACAATATGATATGCACATGCTGCATAATAATATGACACACAAATGCAACATATAAGCATGCAAAACCCGCTGGCTAACTCAGTCAGTACTTACGTACCTTACTACAGGCAGTCCTAGCAGTCCCACTCTTGTTTCCAAGCCCATCATCAACTCTACAATGCAAACACCCATGCATCATTCAATAAGCTCTAAAAGCCTTAACTAAGCTATTGCATACTTCTAAGGTAGTATTTGAGGGAGCTTCTCAAAAGTACTTCTCAGCTTTTTCATTAACAATGATTTAAAATTTTGTGAAATTTTGTTAACGAAAATATGAGAAGTGCTTCTTAGAAGCTCTCTCAAACACTACCTAAATAATTTAAGGAGACCATAGTTATACCTGTGTTCGTTGTCAGCCCACTGATGGCGACTGACTCAAAACTTAGGCATAGCTCCGCTACGATGCCGGTATTGTTCCGCTACTTTCGGATTCCCAACAGGATGCCTAGAACTCCCTAGATCTGGGTTAAAAGGCTAAGAAACAAGAGAGAAGAGAGGAGATGGGCGATTTGAAATGAGGCCTCGGCACCCCTATTTATAGACAGCAAACGGAACGTCCATTCCTCCATCGTTGCGTCTGTTCCCGATCGTTGCGTACGTTCTCCCATCATTGCGTCCGATGTCCCATCACGTTTGTAAGCAATGACATCATCTTGTTGAAGTCACAGATGACATCAGATGGCCAGAACGTTGCGTCTGTTTCTCAACGTTGCTTCCGTTCTAGGTCACCCTTCGGACCATTTTTGGTCATTCTGAGTCCATTTCTGAAGTCCGTTAATCCATCTGAAATTTCTTTAATCATGTATTAATAAATCAAAACATGATCACATGATTAATATACTCATTAATCTCTAATTACGGATAGGGGTCACTACATCAAGTCTAGTAGGACCTAGGTTCCAAGCCTATATTCAAAAGTCCATCGTATCACTACACCAGTTTTATAAGCCTTAACTAAGCTAATAAGTACTTCCGAAACTTAATATGATTCCCAGACCATACCTTTGTTCATCGTAAGTCCTTTGATGTCGCTCGTTCTGGATGACTATAACAACACCTTTGTTATTTCAGAACCTCTCTTTTAACCGATAGGGCCCTCAAGTGTATATCTTACACTATATATAACTGAAGAAAGAAACTCGGAATTCGTATTTCAGAAATGAATCTGGAGACCCCTATTTATAGGGCAAAATCCGGTGACAATCGAAACCACCAATCTCGGGATCGGAGCTTTCGATCCAGCTCAATGCATGCATGTGTGACACGTCGGGATCGAAACTTCCGATCTCGGGATCGGAGCTTCCGATCTTGTGCATGCCCGACACTTTTCAAAACTTGTAGCCGAGTCATCAAGCATTGTTGGCAGCTGGAGATAGGAGGATCGGAGCTTCCGATCCTGCCTTAGTTCCGAAGTAAACTGGCTCCATTCCGGTGCTTCCGATCTGCAGGTTTCGAATCTTCCAATCTGGGTTCGGAACTTCCGATCCTATCCATGCTTGGAAGTGTAATTTTAGCTTATGAAACCCAATTAAGCTTTTGATTTGGTTAAATACTAACCATTAAACATGTTTACCATATTATTATCTTAACCTGGTATCTGGGTTACTACCATGGCAATAACCAAGTGGAGTGATATCGTGCGAGATTGGTTGTCAAAGGTTATGCTCAGAAAGAATACATTGACTTCAATGAGATATTTTCTCTTGTGGTTCGACTATCAACAGTCAGATCGGTATTATTGGCAATGTGTGCAGTGTTTGACCTACATCTAGAACAACTAGATGTTAAAACAACATTTCTTCATGGCGATCTTAAAGAAGATATCTATATGCTCTAGCCAGAAGGTTTTGCAGAAAGTGACATAGAGAATTTGGTTCACAGGTTGAACAAATCTCTGTACGGTCTCAAACAAGCGCCGAGGTGTTGGTATAAGAGATTTGATTCCTATATCATGAGCCTTGGGTACAACAAACTCAGTGCAGACCCTTGTACATATTTCAAGAGGTCTGATAATGATGATTATATCATTTTGCTGTTGTATGTGGATGACATGTTGTTTCCAGGTCCCAACAAAGATCGAGTCCAATAATTGAAAGAACACTTGGCTAGAAAATTCGATATGAAGGACTTGGGACCACGTTATGAGAATAGTCTACTTTTAATCTTTTTGGAAGAAAACAAATTTTATTTATTTTAAGTTGGCCTTATTGGAAATACTGCAAAATTTTATTTGATACGGTTGTTGATGCACTTTTAAATATATTTTTTTAATGAAAAAGATTTTTATTTTCCGCAAATTTTCCTCAATGTTTTAAAGAATGTATGATTAGTAGTGTTCCCGAGTTTTGAGAAATTACAGTTGCGCTGCTTGATCTGGTTGGCTTGATGAGCCTTAAAATAGAAACACCAGATCTTAACGAGTAATATTGTCTCTGTTAAGACAGGGCCGACGGTAGAGAAAGAATAAGACTAATCTCAAAAGGATATGAGACAGCACCAGCAGTAAGACACTTTCTTCTCTGGACTCGTGGGCTTAACAATCCGACTCATCTGCACTGCCACAAGTATAAGAAAATAAAGTTACGCCTTGACTAATAGTCATAACTTTTGATCTAGTGGTAAGCATTTGATCCTAACATTTTATTTTTATTTAAAGTTTACTAAAGTATGAATGGTGGACAAAGTTTTTGCATTCTTATTTTACTACCTTGCCCAAAAACTATGTATTGTTTGCATTAATTGCATGAATATTAGTGAAAAAATAGTGTAAAATTTAAGGTTAAATTTGAGATGTTGATTTTGTGGAAGTTAATGTATTGCTTATTCATTTAATTGATGCATTTATTTTTTGAACCAATTAAACACAACATTTTAAAAGATAATGTATATTTAATCTATTAGTTTGCCAATTAAAATGTCAATATATAATCTATCCTTAATTGTGTATTTCTTAATTGTGGTAGCCCGTTTGCTTTCCGTAGATTTTTTTTTAAAAAAAAAGTTTTTTTTTAAGTTAGCTTTTAAAAGTACCTTTTTAAGTAAAAGTTGTGTTGATTTTATGTTTGGATAAATTGATAAAAAACACTTTTTTAATTAATGAAAACTAAAAAAAGCTCTAAATTTGGGCTTCTTAAAAAGCTCTATTTCTATCTTAAAAAAGTATTTTTTTTTAAGCATTAAAAGCCCACACAAACACCTTGGTAATTAATTACAAAAGCAATTTTTTTTTTTTTAAAAAAAAAAAGCACTTTATAAAGCTTGGTAGAGAAACCAAACGGGCTAGGTAAAGTAGCCGATAACCTATGTTGAAATTTTGAAATATTCCACCCAATAAACGTTGAATGGTGGAAATTTTTATTAGCATTTTTCTTTTAATTTATTTTGAAAATATTCATTAATGAATAAAGTTAGTTAATGTGCAATAATTACTAAGATGTATTATGTGTTTATATTTATATATAAAATGTATATATTCATTTATGTCTTAGCCAATAATTTACTTTATATTTATTAAAAATTCACATATATCTCATTATATATTTTAATAAAATCCATTCATATTAAAAATAATTTAAATTGAATATATTTCATTTCTATTTATTCATATCTTATTATAAAATTATCATAATCACAAGAGTTTTTTATTTTTATTTTTATTTATTTTTCTTAATTTACCTCATACTTCGATATTTTTAAGACCAAAAATCATTACCAGTAACCCTGATAATAACTAAAAATTAAAATGATTGACTTAGAAGATTAGAATATTATAAAAATGATTAACTTAGAAGATTAGAATATATGAAGTACGATGAAAAGGTAAAATGATATTTAATAGTAAAAACAATTATCGATAATGATCTATTTTGTTTAAATTAAAATCAATTGAATGATTAGTTGTCTCTATTGAACTCTCATACCTACAACATTAATTGAGTAAATTTCACCCTTATATATAATTACAATATTTCCTTATCATATAATTATTCTTCCAACACATTCAATCCATATTTATTGTGTGGCTGCCATGAAAGCATTTTGTTTGAAAGAATTGACATCTAATAATTTGTTGAAAAAGATAGATGAGTTGATTGCAATTTGAGAGCTTTTAGATAGGAAAAAATAATTTTTTGGTAAATTATTTTTTTTATTTTTTTGTTTTTGTTTCGGTTCATTACATTTTAAAAGTTTGATTTTGATCCACTAACTTTTAGTTTTCGTCTATTTTGATTTAACTGCTGACGTGACATCGTAAATGCATATCTGTCAAGCTATAATGTTAGTAATTTGATCAAAATAACCGAAAATTAAAAATTAGTGTATCAAAACCAAACATTAAAAAGTTGATGGATCAAAACAAAAAAATAGACAAATTAATTGATCGATTTTTTTTATAAATATAATTATAGATATATTGTGACGTCCAATAGCTTCCAATTTAATTGATTCTATTTATTCTTATTAACTTTGAAAATTATTTGGATTAATGATCAAATATTTTTACTATTACATAAAACTTACTTTTCCCTACTAATATTAGTTGCAATATATGTGTTTTATTATAAATATAATATTAAATCACATACCGAAACAAAAGTTTGAATAGTTTCTAATTCATTTTTAGTAGTAATTAGTGTTTATATATTTTCATTGAAAATTATGATAAAAACTATACTTTGTGTATGAAATAGAAAATGAAATTAGTCACTCTTTGGGTTTTTAAAGATGGAAGAATAATTTTTGTATGAAGATTAAGATTGTATAAATACTTAAAAATAGTATAAAGATAGTTGAACAAACATTGACCTATTAATTTTTTAGTAAATATATAGTATCATTCATGTAAGATCAATTATTTAAATTGTATTGAATATTGTCTATCTTTGACTTGTTAAAACACTCAATATAAATATTAAATAATTAATGGGTATATTGAAAGAGATTAGATATAATATATTACTAAATCATATGTTGAAAAAAAAACAATTTTCTATCTAAATAAAAATTATCAATGTTTTTTAATGACATACTGAAAAATACGAAGCTAAAAAAATATGGTCTCTAACATTATATCATAATATGTATGTATATCATATTTGGAGTTATAAATTGCACTTGAATTTAGCAAATGTATTAGATGGTTCGATTTTTATTTTTATTTTTTTGAAATCTTATAGTTTCAAAATCTAACAAACAAGTTTAACAAATTAAATAAAATTTTAGATAATTTTTGTTCTAAAAGTATTAAATGTACTCTTTATCTTTTGACAAAACATACTAACAATAGTATATATCCATTGAGTTGCTAACGATATAAGAAAGAGAAAAACGATTTAAAAAAATTATAGAACATACTTAAACTATTTATATATTAACAAACCATGAAAAATATTGACGTGCCAAATGATTGATTTTAAAATAATACAAGTATATTAAAAATTATTTGTATGTAATAAATACATGTTGTAATTAGATTTTAATGATGTACTTATAAAAACTCAAGAAATATCAAATAATTATTTGAATATCTACTACACAAGGTAAGAAATTAAAAAATTATACAAAAAGAATTACAAAGTTTTGATATAAAGGCCCCGTTTGGTTTCAAAAACAAGACAAAAAAAACATTTTTTAAAGTGTTTTTCAGTTAACAAAGTGTTTGGTTGACCAAAAAAATGCTTAAATAAACACTTTTTAAATCAAAATTAAAGCTTTTATAAAAACCAAAAATTATATCTTTTAAAAACTTATTTTAAAAAATATCTACAAAATCCAAAACTCAAAGTATTTCCATCTAACTATTGGGTTAATGAAATCAATGCAGACCTGTTACATGTTTTATGTAAAAAAATTTACATGGCACTTGAATATTTTATATTTTATTATTTTACTAATTTCTAAGTCTATTTAATTACTAAAACAAATCTGTTTTCACGTGCTTTCGCTATTAATATGAATATCTCGACCAACAACTGGTTTCCATTTTTTCATATCATCAATTCCCCATCCCTCAGTTGAGGGTTCGAGTCCATAATCGATCCGATTCGACTGCAGTATAGAAGACTTCGAACTACAAATGGAACGTGCCAACAGTTTAAAACGCTCAATAAATAAGACAAAAAATCTTTTGCTCGCGGATGCAATGTTCCAACCACAAGTTTTTGAGACACCGTACACAAAATAAACTTTTGGAAAAAAAACTAAGGGTGGGGGGGGAGGGAGTGTTTTGACGTTCAGTTCGCTAAATAACATCATGTGAAAATGACAAAACAACCAGAGCTTTAAAAACAAAACTAGAGGTTAATGAGAGCCACTAATCTCTGAAATCAATCATCCATCTAAAGATCACTTCTTTGCCTTCTTAGTGCCCCTGCATGGCAAACATTTTAAAGAAGTGTTTCCTCACATCGTTATGTAGAATTAATAACAAATATTGCATGCTTGGAAATTATTAGCCACTTACTGGGTTGCTTGAGAAGTGGGAGCTGGTGCAGGAGTGGCTGCTGCAGATTTTGCTACTTTTTCTCCTGGTCCCTGCAGTCATAAAAATGGAATTATGGCCCTAAAATCCAGAGTACAAAAATAAAATCATAAGCTAATATTTACGGATAATGTAGTAAAAACAACTATCTACGTTAGCTAGAGGAAGCATCTGACTAAACAAAGCATAAAGAGAAGCATTACACGTTAGCTATAAGTATAAGATACAGTCGACCCAAAGACACAGAGAAGCATACAACTCATGCTATACAGTGAAATATTTTTTCATATTTCACAACCCCCGCATGTGTGTGCTGGAACCTTCAGCAAAGCAATACCTGGGCAAGTCGTTCCTCTCTCCTAGCAAATTTTCTTTCCCTGCTAGCCTTGTTCTTTGCTCTCTTGGCCTCGAACTGATCAGACAATGTCTTCTCCCTAGCCTTTTCAGCCTTAGACTTGTGAATGCTTTCCATCAAGACTCGTTTGTTTTTGAAAACATTACCCTTAACCTTCATGTACATGTCATGGTACATGTGTTTGTCAATCTTCTTAGACTCCCTATACTTCCGAAGCAAACGTCTTAGCACCCTCATTCTCCTCATCCAAAGCACTTTCGTGGGCAGCCTAGCCTCCCTGGTACCCTTGCGTTTACCTGAAATAGTTGAAGATTAATCATTAACACAAGGTTCAAAATCAACTACTTCCCATGAATGCTCGGAAGCTCTTGATCATGGCCTGAATCAGATAAAAAAATTTTGACAGCTTTCACAAAACTGTAAAGTTCCATTGGTCATTCAGTCACTAAGGTAATAAAGAAGCTTCAATTCTATGTAATCCACCAACCACAAGGACAAGATCTTACAGCTACATACACCAATCAAATCGGTCATTATTTCTGGTCACAAACTGCAACCAATAGCCAAGTTAAGAAAAGATACAGGAAGTCTAACTATCAATTACCAAGCAAACTACCATGAGATTATAAATTCCAAAAAATCAGAAAAAATACCATATCCAGAGTGTCGTCCCTTTCTCTTGGCCTCTTTCATTCTGCGAGCCCGGGATCGTGAGTGAATCTTGGTTGGCTTCCTGATAATGAAACCATCCTTGACCAACTTTCTAATGTTTTGTCCTACAACCAAGAAGGGAGGAGAACACTAATAATGCAACTTTAATCATGCCATCTTTTTTAACCACACCAGCTAATGACAGAAACATACTTCATTGCTCTAATTGATGCTAGCAATTCACAACACAGCTAGAATATATAAAACCAAAAATGGCGGTGGGCTAGGAGTCATTCTTAAACAATATTTTCATTTCCATAAAACTTGACCTAGCCACCCTCCTGTTATCTCCAGTATGATTGCATAAATATTGTAGCATATATATCGATTACAAAACTTTCATAAGGAAGGAGGGAGTGTAATCCTCAACAACTACAGCCTCTGCAGCAATCAAAATTACGTTTGATGTGCGAATCCAACTCTAGCTCTCCTAACACAACACAGACAGTTTAATACATCAACAATTCATTTCCCATATGTTGAGCTCAAATAACAGGGCACAATAAGTTGACTCAAAGTAATTTTAAAATAATGTTCTTTAATATCCAAATCTGAGATAAAATCCAAATCTCAAATTTATAATTCTCCATCATACAAAACCAGAAAAAGACCAAATATAAACATGGTGAACGATAAAAAAGATAAAAGGCATCCAAAGCAACGCTCACACAAATTAGTTGGCCAAGAACAGAACATACGAGAGTTGGCCATGGAGATTTCGTTGGCTTCATTGGGGTCAAGCCAAACCTTGCCTTTGCCGCACTTCATTACGCTGGCGGCGAGCCGCTTCTGTAGCTTCAGCGACACCATTTCTCCTCTGTGTTTTCCTCCGGAGACTGACTGCTAAGATACGCTTCATTTTTGTAGGTCACTCCTAGGGTTTATGCTTTGGGCTTTTCTCCCTTTCTATTGGGCTTTTACCAACTTCCAATATCAAAATTCTTTTCCTCACTTTTTTTAAATACAAACAATAATAATTATGGGTAAAATGCAAATTTACTTCTTTATGTTTGCATCTTATGATTTTAGTTTTATATTATTAATTTTTGATTTTGATTTCAGTTTTTTATATTTTTTTAACATTTATTCATTGTTTTAGTCAATTTTTTTATGTAATATTGAAGTGACGATGATCAGACGCTGAGATGTCACATATCAGATCAATACTTAATTCTATAAGTATTGACTAAAATTGCAAAACAAATAACGAAGTTTAACCTAAAAACAAAAAAATACAATACTAAACTCAACTCTTACAACATTGCATATCGAAATCGTATAGAACCAACCATAAAAGATGAGGGAAAAAAAACAATTTTCCTATTAACAAAATTTATATATAACATATTCATCTTTCAAATCATTACTCACTTTGATGCATTAATTGTCCATGTTCATCGATGTTAAAAAAATCGTACAAATATTATACATATGTTTTCCAAAGATTTCATTTCAATTTGAAATTTCGTTCATTTTTTTTCTTATATATAAATAGAGCAGTTTTGAAACTTGTATGAAACTAAAACAATCGGGGACAATCTGTCCTGAAATTCAAATATGTTTACATTTTTTTTTTTTGTCAATATTGCTTAATTAGATCATTAAAAAAAACACTCAAAATATTGACCAGATTCTAGTATGAATTCATAATAGATTGCCTCGAATACATACATATATACATACATACATACATACAGATACAGGATCGAATCTGGGGATGCCTATCACGGATTCAGACACTGTCCGTCCTTACATTCAGATAGATTCAACCCCCTCACCTATATATAGGTAGTGTTTGGAAAAACTTCTAGAAAACACTTCTCAGTTTTTTGTTAACAAAATTTTACAAAATTTTAAATTTTTGTTAACGAAAAAGCTGAGATATGCTTCTAAAAAGCTCTCCCAAACACTATCATAATCGGACTTGGATCTCATGATATATATAAGTCTTGTTCATATATGAGTAAATTGTCCTAAAATCCCTAATACTCATCCTAACTTTATTATAACTCCCCAACCAAAAGATTTTTTACTATTACTCCCTAGGACCACCAAACTTGAATATTTTAATGTTTAATTCTTGTACTGGATTTTTGCTAATCTATGCTTGAAATCTAAAGGTTTGATGCTTACAATTTAAATGTTTTATGCTTAAATCTGGAGATTAAGTGCTCATTTGCAGTATAAAGAATTATCCGTAAAAATGATATCAGACCCTTAGGTTAATTATTCAGACGTAATATTATTCGTTAATTCATACTTTTCTTTGTTGAGGAAAAGATTTTTTACAAAAGATGACTTCAAACGAAAGTTTGAATCAAGAGGATTTTATTTATATGAAATCCTGTAAACAAGTTAATCTATTCACAATAGATTCCTTACAACAGGTTTTGATTAATAATGCTCTCGATTTTGAAGAAATGAAGGAAGATGATTTATAACTCTCAATTTTTAGAGATTACCCCAGATTCCTCTAAATTCTCCGGAGATCTTAGAGAAATCCAAAAGACGGTACAATATTACAGCAACCAACTGCATGAAATACCTCGACAAATTGGAGAAATCCTTAAGAAACAAGAAAAAATTCTTGTAACTTTAAGGGAACTTCAAACGAAAATCCAAAACCTAGAACAAACATCGAGTTCTAGGAAAGGAGGAAGATTACCACTCTCGTTTGGTACTGAACCTTTGTTACATCAGAAAGGTAAAACCAAAATGGTACAAAAACCTTTAACTGATGAAGATATAATGATTAATCTTATAAAAGCAGTATCAGAAAAGAATACAATCTGATGACTACTTTAGAAAGATTAAATCTTGAGGATCTACAAGATCTTGCAGATTCATTTGTAAATCTTAAAGTTGAAGACCTAAAGATGAATTCCCATGATGGTGAGATACCTTCTGGGAATCCTCCGAGACATGTTGTTAAAACAGAAGAACCACCTAGTGAATTTCAGGTTGGAGAGAATTCACATCCAGCAGGAACAAGGACAAGATGGGGCAAAATCCCACTCCACCAAACTCCTTATTGAAAAACTGTTTTAGATCCAATACATCCTTACGGGGTTATGTTAAACCTTGATATACTGGATTTCAGAAGCAGAGAAGATCTTATAAATTATTGGACGTCAGCTATGAGAATTGCAGCAAGGACTTTAGATCTCAATAAAGAAGGATTCATTAAACTTCTAGAAATGAGTCTAATAGGATCTGTTAAGACCGCTTGGGAAATGAATATGCCAGAAACTAAGGAATCAATCTTAGCAGGGGAATCCCTCAACGAGATTGGAGGAAGAATGACCACCCTATTTAAAGCACAATTCATAGGGGTAGACTATTTCAATAATCAAGATACAGAGAAAAAGATAAGATATACTCAAGCTCTGTATAGTCTCGAGTTACATGATATATGCTTAGTTGATGAATATATTATGTTATTCACTAAATACAGATGAAATTCGGGAGTCGAGAAAAATGTAGCTATTCAGCTATTTTTTGCAAAAATGTCATGCCCCTGGAGAGAAATGTTGATAAAAGAATACGTTCCAGGTAATCTTGATACATTGGCAAGACACGCCTCTTTTTTGAAAGGAAAATTGGCAGAATGTGTCACATGTCAGCATTACAAAAGAACTACAAAAGGATAAGAGGGTATAAATAAACGTACTCTTTTATGTTGTAGAGAAAATGATCTTCCAATAATCATTGGGAATAGATCACAAGGATTTAAAAGAAAGAAATTCAAAAATAATCCCTATAACAAAAGGATGAGAGGCTCTTGGAAACCAAGGACAGTTTGGTCCAAACAGAAGGCCAGATCTTATAGATCAGGAAAAAGAAGTGGACCTACAAAAATATCCCCAGCAACAAGCTCATCTCAAAGCAGGGGAAGAATACAATCTAGAAGAACTTTCAGAAGAACTCATACGAGAGCAAATGAAAGTTTTAAAGATTGCAACTGCTGGACATGCGGAGCAAGGAGACATATTTCAACAAATTGTCCAGAAAATGAGAAGAAAGAAGTCAAACTCTTTGAAGCAACACCTGACATAGATGATTCGGTCTTCTTTCAAGATCTTGTCCAAGTATATCAGTTTGAAGATATACCCTCAGACGAAAGCATATACGAGGAAGAAATAATCTGTAGTCAAGAAGAATCTAAGGATGAATCAGAATCAGAATCGGAGTAAAGAGGAAGTGTTTCGGCATGAAACACATGAGAGTTTGGCTGGATTCTTTAGTCAAACTACTATATCTCATAATATGGTCCAAAGAATTATGAGAGAAAATCCTACTTTACAGAAGTATCAAGGATTTTCGGCATGACAAGTTGAAAGAGTCTTAGGAAACTTAGGGCTTAGACAAAGAAGACATAATTTGATTTATAAGGTATTCAGAAGGGAAATGACGATCTCTATGGAGTTAACCAGTAATCAAATTGAGATGCAGTTAATTCTCTTTGAAGAAATTAAAGAGGAATTACAGAAATTGAAAGCAGAAGTAGCAAAGACAATGTCTTGTATTCAAATTGGAGCAATCCAGATTATGATCAAAGCTACTTTTAAAGAAAAAATAGATTCACCCATAGATATCGTAGTGTGCGATAAAAGAATGGAAAATATTCAAGATACAGTTCTAGGGACTATCTCGGGAAATTTGTGTGCAGAAAAAATTGTAGGAGTTATTTATCCAAGAATAGCCTACAATTTAGCTGACAGAGATTTTAGTCGAGCTTTGACGTTGCATCAAAACTTCAAGGAAAAACGATTGATGAAGGAAGATAATAGACCATATTCTATTACATATCAAATTTCATATGCTCTTTCTAATACTCACCATTCGAAATTATTTATTAGAAATGAGTTTATTGAAATTCCAGAGATTTTTGGGAAGGTTGCTCAAGCAATATACCCGGAAAGAATCGAGTTTCCTTTAATCCAGGTAACAAACATTGAAATATATTACATATTATTTTTTAATACAGGAATTTTTAAATCATTTACCCTTTATATATTTGAAAATAAGTCACGTCGTTTTGTTTATTATTTTTATGTTTTTTATAGTTTTTTTTCCATGTGACTTATGTATATTTTATTATTATATTTATTATAATATAAATATATATATTTCATATTATTTTTTATACAGTTGTATGTTTTAATCATGTTTTTCAATATTATCAAATATTGAAATTCATGGGTGTTGCAAATTCACGAGCGAACAGACTTGGAATACAAGTCTTGTTCTTATTTTTTAACAGTACGTCACTTTGTTTTGTTTTATTATTATTTTATGTTTTGTTTTCTTGTTTTTTTTACATGTGACGTATATTTATTTTATTATAATAAATATATTTCATATTATTTTTTTATATAGTTGTATGTTTTAATCATGTCTTTCAATATTGTCATATTATAATTTAATTCGTTGTGTTTATCTTAACTTCTCACGTAATTGAAAGCTACTTATCGTAATTATTTTGTTATGAATTGTATTATTTGGTTGATGACAGTGACGTAAAAATTAATATTAAGTTAATTTAATAAAATTATTAATATTTATTTTGTGAATTAAGAGTATTGATAAATTGAATATAATTATTTGAGGTATTGATGTAATTATTTTAAAAATCGAGAAATTAGTTAATTTACTGAATATAAGAACAATTAAGTAAATGATATTATACTCCATAAATAGTGTGATTTTTTTGTGATACTATTAAAATTAGGTAAACGTTGTTATACTCTGATCCATTTATCGTAAAAAAGCATTACTCTGATAATGAGAATTGAATTCAAAATGTTGTTAATTGTACTATACTTTGAGTAGTTTAATTTAAAACTGACATATATATATATATGTAGGGATTGAGTATATGTGTAGAGGAAAGGTGAATACACATTTTTAAAATTTTTCTTGAAAATACTAGACCGATTGAGTGAGTGTTAGTTAATTAGACCAAAGTTCTCAACTTTTGAAGACACTCAAAGAACTTTAACCGTGTGGAAATAATTTGATAATCTTCAATGAAGCTCTATACTCAGATCACAGACAAATCAACAAGATAAAAGAGATTAAAAAACAAAAGGCATATGGAATTTCGAAGTCTGGATCCTTCTACGTCTCTCCTTCTTCCACTTATGAAGAAATTCACTAGAAGACTTTGATTTTGCAGGTATTGTAATATCCCACTCCAATATTATGACTTATCTACCGCCTGACTCGGAACTCCTAATACACAATAAGATAAGATTACAGTTCTTATCAAATTTCAATAAACACAATGTCACTTGTTTGAGTCCTTAGATCCAAACTATCAAACTCTTCTTCGTAATCTTTTTATATGAAGATGTTGAGGAGATTAAAGAACTCTTGGTTGATCCTTGAAGATCTGATAAATTTCTGATACGCGAGGGTTGATTTGAGCAATGTAGATAGAACTTTTCCGATTTCTTAAAGAGTAGTGAGGATGCAAGCTTGTAAGAGTGAGATGCATAGATTTCTTAGATTCAATTCTTCGTACTTGTCTATCTGATGCATTCTCTATTTATAGTGACTTTTGCATGAGACACAGCAACGTTCATCTATAGGCTCAATAATGCAAAAGCACTGTTGTTGCCATCCTTTCTTGATATGGAGTACTCTTCAATAAATGCGGAGTTTGGATCTGTGAAGACCCGAGTTGTAATCTCTCATTAATCAAATAATTGTAATTAACAGACAAAGAATCAAAGTCTAAACAAAGTAAAATTTTTTTTTTAAAATGATCACCTCGCTCGATCGGTGAAAAGCTACCGATCGAGCGAGCACTGCAGCTCAATCTCTCGGGTGTGTTCTAGTTTTGGCCTCGCTCGATCCGTGACATTTCACCGATCGAGCGAGCCAAATATGCTCAACTTTCTGTTTCCAAATCTAGAGCCTCGCTCGATCCGTGACATTGCACCGATCGAGCGAGCTCATTTCCAGGAAAATAACAGGAGAAACTTTTGCTGTCAAGAATGAGTTTCTTCATGCATTTACATCTAGCTTCAGTTCACACATGATCTAATCAATATCAACAACTAACATGCATTCCAACATGCTATACAATTGATGGAACTAGATCATAACAAGGCCTTACAATCATAATAATAAAGGCTCACAAACATGCAAGAAGCATTGTTATACAATAAAAATTAAGCTACATCATGTTGTCTTAAGGATTTACAACATCATTTCCAATCCTATATACATCAGCAAGACAACAACTTGATAACCAACAAGTCTTGGTACAAGTAGCTATAACATACTCATGTTTTTGGACTCAACTCTAACATTGACAGCTCACACAAACATCTAAACTCGGATCATCATGCTATTCTCTCATCCCTTGTTCTTCAAGATCTCCTTCGCCCTGTTCCACTCCCGCCTATTGCCATGACACATACAACATAACAATAGCCGGATAACTCCGGTGAGAAATATATTTCCTAGTAAAAGCAACTAAACATGCATATAAACATATATCAAACTCATGATATAAATAAAGACAATGCATGTTTTAAAACAAGGTTCATCTCTTATCTCGTCGGTTGGGATCCCGAGAAGAAGATATCATAGCTAAACCACCGACACACCCAATCGAGGTGGGGCTACTTATCTTACTTCTCTAGACTTTGAAGCCACTACATATGCATTTTAGACGCTAGGCTACGTCAACCACCCAGGCCATACATATATAATCCCTCAAATCGTCTATTCGAACGTTTCCGTTCATTTCAAAATCAAAGAATAAGTCTTTCAAGATGAATGCAATATATATCATCACAAGAGCATTCATTAACATCTAATACTCATTCAATAAATCATAGAAGAGCATAGAAAAGCAATTAAGCAAATAAGTATGTGATTTAGGGAACTCGATACAAACCATCTCGAGTTATAATCCCATTCAAGTAGTAGTCCACTTTTACCTTCGTATTTCGTCTGTTCTGAATTCTTCAAATCTGAATTGCGACCTCAAAACATTCACATCAATCTTCGTTCAATTCATTCCTTTCATAATCGAGTCAAAATCATCAACACATCTTCAATCAAATTCATTTCAAACCTCAAGCGAACTTCCTCGGTTCACAATCCGACCTCTTGAGTTGATTGAGCTCGTAGCACGTCTGAAATGTAAAGATTACCATGTAACAAAATCAGTATACAATCCCAAGATCATTGGCTCAATCGTAGACTATCAGTATGGTTTCAAAACATAACCGAGCATCGTAGAGATTGACAATCGGGAATCGTTACGATATTGAATTCATTTCTAATTTCAACTCCATTAATACAGATTTTCATATCCGTTCATTATCATTCAACTCTTCATACCAACATCTATAATCATCAACATATCAAAGAACATCTCATCTCGATAATCAGCTATCAAACTAGTCTCAAAACACGAATCGACGGCGTAGCGATTAAAAATCAGTAACCGACAAAATATCAAAACCATTTTCAACTTCAATTATGGCTTCTAATCAACATATCAGCAACATAACATCATATTCGCAGCATATCAGAATTATACATTCGAGATACATGCTGTAAAAACTCATTGGAATTCATACGACATCAAATAACCGATTCGACATCGATACGGAACTACATAACCCATTGAAAACCAATATTCATGCTCAACATCTGATCTGTTCAATATAATGATTTCTAAATCTATCAGAAACCTCACAATACTTACATCAAATCGAATTTCTCATCGCAAGGATTCCAGAACATCTTTTGGAATCGAAATCGGACGATCGGATCAAAAGTTACGGGGTTTTGAACAAATCGAAGACAAAGAAAATGAAAGGGGTTCGAGCTTTTGTCTTGACATCTGATTCTATTCTGAGTAATACACGTTTCATGCTGATTATTATCTTAGAAATCGGATATGTATTGTCATATTTGCAATTTAGTCCCTGAAGTCTTCATTAATTGCAATTCAGTCCTCGGCCTTCGTTTTAATTCAATTTCAATCCTAAATAATTTAAGAATATTAGAATTTAAATCAAAACTATAAATATTCCCAAATTAAATATTCTCGGATTAAAATTAAATAAATTCGGATTAATCAAATAATCCCGGCCTTTTGCATTTTAACCTTTCAACTTCGATATTTTAAAATCAGTCCCTGATCGGGTTGTATCTTAAAAATTAATCTTCTTTAATTCCCAAAACATGGAATTTAATCTTAAATTCCATAAATATTCAAATCGAATATTTATTCTCTTAATTTAAGAATTCTCGGAATTTAATTCTCAAAATCCGTAAATTCTCAAATTAAATATTTTCGGCTCGAAAATTAAATCTATCATTTTCATAACTTCTCAAATCAATATTAGCCCATAATATGAAATTTAATTCTCAAACTCCATAATTAATAATTTAATATTTTCGGGCCTTACAATTCTTCCCCTCTAAGAAATGATTTCATCCTCGAAATCGTAGTCAAACCAAATATCAAGTCTGAGAGACTAAATGATTATCTGAAGTTATTCTCACTTCAATAATCTAACTCTAATCTGTTCAGTTATATTCTAAGTATTGAAAAAAAATTCTCTCTGAGTTGTTTCTATTCTAAATCAAGAATCTGTCGAATATTCGACTTACCTCAGAATCTTTTCATTATTCCTCTTGTCTGATTCAAGTACACAGAAGGAATCTATCAATACTTCTTTACTTTAGATACGTGAAACAATTCAGATTCATTGTATCAAGCTGAAAAGAATAAATCTTTCCCATCGTCAATTCCATTTGACATCTTATTCAATGAAGTTCAGTATTTGTGTCGACTTGTTTCTTTCTGAATATCATTCAATGTTCTGTATAGAACATATCAAGTCTACGCTATCATTCATTTCGTTGCTTCAATATCCGTATTTAACTTCATATTCTAAATTTGTAAAACAACTCTGTTCTTTCTCAATTCTGAATTGAATGATGTTTCAAAAATAACTCTTTCGCTTAACGAATCAGTTTCAACTTCAAAATTATAACTATCATTCAATTATTTACTCTGACTCGTCTTCATTATTCTCATTTCATACAAATTCCTATTTATCATCTTTGTGTTCCCAAATCAAATCTGATCGGATATCGACAAATCATGTCTGATCTGATGTCATATACTTCAGTAGTATCATTTCAACATAACAAAATCAGATTTCTTTCCATCATATCAGCATAGCATTATTTCAAAATCGGCTCAATAGCTGTTACAGGAATTATAATCATCAAGTGGCAACACATCAAGTCCAGTAATACCGAATCAGGTATTAAAGTTCTGAGAATATTCTCAATATCTGGAAAACCGACTCAGATAATCCATCAATTGAAGAAGGTATAATGCAATCACATATAACCAACTCTCAGAACATCAGTCAATCAATCGATGCCACATTCTATCGAATAAATCTAAAGTCTTAATTCTGACAATAGATTTTAATCATCCCTGTAATTTCATCATATCTCTATCTTTAGACAATGTATTCTAAACAAATCTGATTAGTCTATTCGGACTATCTATAAATTAGAGTATAATATACTGTCTTCACAGATGTCAAAGTATTCAGAGCTGTTGAGAATCGGTATCATATCAGATAAAAAGTTCATTCTCAAAATTCGATTCATCTTTTCTGTCTATTCTTCCAATTCAAGGATAATATACTGTACCTTTACCTCAAAAAGTATTTAAAGTCTTCGGATCATCTGTATTACAATTTAACAGTAAACCCAATGTTTCAATCTGAAACATTATTTCTTGGCTTATTGTTCATCTGACAACGAATCTAATCACAATTCAGTGACTTGATCATACAGACAGATCATCGTATACAGTAACCTCCATCAATCTGTTCATAACTACCTGTTTACCTCATCTATACTGTTTCACAGTAGTTTTTGCAAAATATTCTTTCACATTATAATCTCGTTTCAATGTTTGGAGTTTCCAAACTATCACTGAACTCATCTGGTCAATGATTTTCAACTTCATCGGAAACTCTCTGTACGTTTAACTTCAAAAACGTACTAATTATGTTATTTCTATTTGCTTTATCTTCTGATAAAACAATTATCGAATGAATATTGAATTCATTGTTGTGCAATACTTCAAATTCTGATATCTCTGTTCGGAAATATCAGAATAAATCAAATAATCAATCATAATAGAATTCATTCAATCGGATCGGAGGCTTCAATTCATATCTCAATCTGGCATTCTTTACTGACTTCTCATCTCTTCAATTTACTTTTCGTGTTGCTTTCATCTTCTGAACAGTTCTGCCTTACTTTCAATCGAAAAAATCATTCTGATTGGTGATATATTCGTCTGAATATTCAAACCAGAATACAAAGAAATCTGAATTCAATTCATCGGATGCCTATTTCATTCCTTATTCCTATCTCCAAAGACCGATAATTCATATCATCTAACCCAAAAATCATGGATCATATTCAAATTCTTCTATCAGTTACGAGCCACAATCTTAAAATACGTTGAAATATCATCAAAGGATCAATAATTCTCAAAATCAAAAGAAATAAATCAAGATTGAGAAAATCCCTCAATCAAGGTCATCCAAAATCAAATCTTCTGGATAACAAACTCTGCAAAGTGAAAACAATTCACTTGCATCACATAACTCAGAATGAGTAAATCACTCAGGCTCTATGAACAAAACAAGGAGAGCCACTCGAAATCAATTATTTCAAGAATTATATATCCAATTGATGTATTCGATTCAGCATAATCAAAGAAAAGACTCATCTGTAACTGATTTTCATATCATCATTATCTATCTTCTAAACCTCAAGATCAATATTCAGTTCATAATCTCATCAATTCGGTAATTCATAAATTCATCAATTCATCAATTCGCTATTGAATTCCAGTTCACAACTTAAACTAAAGTAAAAAAAAAATCCTTACTGGAACATATCTGTAATCTCTATGCATTGGCATACCTATCAATGCTAATTTAGATCTTGAACATATCTAGTGCATCGAATATACTGATTTCGGAATATTTCTATAATCAAACATCATATATCAAACCAAAATCACAGAATCTTAATTCGAGATTCTATATCATATCATCATATTCATATGCACATCATGTTCTTGTTGATCTAATTTTATCGCTTCTTATCATCATACTGATTGGTTAAATCACAAAATCCAGTGATTCAATAATCTGAAACTATCACTAATCAGTACTTGAGTAGTCTTATAATCTATCATGCAGTGCAACCGCATAGTTCCCATATGAACAATTTCATGTTCGATTTTAGTTCATCGAAGCAATAGTTCTATTCTTCAGTTCAATTCACAAAATCCCTTTTCTGATACAGATGTGATCATATAATAAGCTTCCAGCTATTATGTATCTATTGCACCAATAATAAATAGGTAAAAACAACATACATATGTTACCTGTAAGTCACATTCCCAGGTGCAATAGTATTCTAATCCTCTGTATACTTCTGGACTTTATTCATTGAATAGATTTTAGCACATCTGTCTGAATTGTCCTTACACTGCTTGTTCGGATATCTTCCTCTACAATAAGTGTAATAAGTTCTAATATACTCTTGCCTGTCTACAATTTCATTCTCTTAACTCATCATTCAGCTTCAATTCTTTTAGACAGGCCTATGTCTTATAAAAACACACAAAATTGCAGTCGTCGATATTTATTCAGACATAACCTTCGAATTCAAGCCATTAAATAATTCACTCAATCTTGAGCTTTTCATCATCTACAATTCAAAGAATTGTAATAGACTTGAAAATTCTAATAAGGTCTTCCCCAAATTCAAAATATTCAGCTTCTACCGAGTATATTTTTCTTTCTCATCATTTCTATCTGTTGTGGCAAAGAACAATAAACAAAATTCTGTTCTAGGCACTTACCAACAATCAACATACCCCTGCCTTTTCATCATTTCTTTATCACAATCCACCAGCTGATTGCTAGGTTTCGAAGTTGGTATTCAATCAATCTGATCCGATATTCATCTGAATCTTTCAGATATTTGAACAACTGGCCAAGTTCTTCAAGCCAACCGTTACCTACAACATCATCTATTCATTTGCTGATATTATGTTCTTTTCAATCAGAGATACTTCATTCAGCTGAGCAATACCGTTCTGTTCTGTTCAGTCTGACCATACCATTCTGTTCAATCTAGGGTGCTTACGTCACCCAAAGAACACTGTTCTATTCAATTATGGGTGCTTACATCACCCGATAAAAATCTTATAACAAAACGGTAAAAATTTCAAAAATTTACAATCAGTAAATCAGGCAGTTGAATTCCAAATATAGATCATGCTCACATGCAATTCATCAAATCATCGAATCATCAAATCAACTAATACATAATCATGCCATACTATAACTGCATGTCACTCAATCTACCCCGCTCAGCTTCTATCTCAGTCCAAGAACTTACGCTCTGATACCACCTGTTGTGACGACCCGAGTTCTAATCTCTCATTAATCAAATAATTGTAATTAACAGACAAAGAATCAAATTCTAAACAAAGTAAAATTTTTTTTTAAAATGATCACCTCGCTCGATCGGTGAAAAGCTACCGATCGAGCGAGCACTGCAGCTCAATCTCTCGGGTGTGTTCTAGTTTTGGCCTCGCTCGATCCGTGACATTTCACCGATCGAGCGAGCCAAATATGCTCAACTTTCTGTTTCCAAATCCAGAGCCTCGCTCGATCCGTGACATTGCACCGATCGAGCGAGCTCATTTCCAGGAAAATAACAGGAGAAACTTTTGCTGTCAAGAATGAGTTTCTTCATGCATTTACATCTAGCTTCAGTTCACACATGATCTAATCAATATCAACAACTAACATGCATTCCAACATGCTATACAATTGATGGAACTAGATCATAACAAGGCCTTACAATCATAATAATAAAGGCTCACAAACATGCAAGAAGCATTGTTATACAATAAAAATTAAGCTACATCATGTTGTCTTAAGGATTTACAACATCATTTCCAATCCTACATACATCAGCAAGACAACAACTTGATAACCAACAAGTCTTGGTACAAGTAGCTATAACATACTCATGTTTTTGGACTCAACTCTAACATTGACAGCTCACACAAACATCTAAACTCGGATCATCATGCTATTCTCTCATCCCTTGTTCTTCAAGATCTCCTTCGCCCTGTTCCACTCCCGCCTATTGCCATGACACATACAACATAACAATAGCCGGATAACTCCGGTGAGAAATATATTTCCTAGTAAAAGCAACTAAACATGCATATAAACATATATCAAACTCATGATATAAATAAAGACAATGCATGTTTTAAAACAAGGTTCATCTCTTATCTCGTCGGTTGGGATCCCGAGAAGAAGATATCATAGCTAAACCACCGACACACCCAATCGAGGTGGGGCTACTTATCTTACTTCTCTAGACTTTGAAGCCACTACATATGCATTTCAGATGCTAGGCTACGTCAACCACCCAGGCCATACATATATAATCCCTCAAATCGTCTATTCGAACGTTTCCGTTCATTTCAAAATCAAAGAATAAGTCTTTCAAGATGAATGCAATATATATCATCACAAGAGCATTCATTAACATCTAATACTCATTCAATAAATCATAGAAGAGCATAGAAAAGAAATTAAGCAAATAAGTATGTGATTTAGGGAACTCGATACAAACCATCTCGAGTTATAATCCCATTCAAGTAGTAGTCCACTTTTACCTTCGTATTTCGTCTGTTCTGAATTCTTCAAATCTGAATTGCGACCTCAAAACATTCACATCAATCTTCGTTCAATTCATTCCTTTCAGAATCGAGTCAAAATCATCAACACATCTTCAATCAAATTCATTTCAAACCTCAAGCGAACTTCCTCGGTTCACAATCCGACCTCTTGAGTTGATTGAGCTCGTAGCACGTCTGAAATGTAAAGATTACCATGTAACAAAATCAGTATACAATCCCAAGATCATTGGCTCAATCGTAGACTATCAGTATGGTTTCAAAACATAACCGAGCATCGTAGAGATTGACAATCGGGAATCGTTACGATATTGAATTCATTTCTAATTTCAACTCCATTAATACAGATTTTCATATCCGTTCATTATCATTCAATTCTTCATACCAACATCTATAATCATCAACATATCAAAGAACATCTCATCTCGATAATCAGCTATCAAACTAGTCTCAAAACACGAATCGACGGCGTAGCGATTAAAAATCGGTAACCGACAAAATATCGAAACCATTTTCTACTTCAATTATGGCTTCTAATCAACATATCAGCAATATAACATCATATTCGCAGCATATCAGAAGTATACATTCGAGATACATGCTGTAAAAACTCATTGGAATTCATACGACATCAAATAACCGATTCAACATCGATACAGAACTACATAACCCATTGAAAATCAATATTCATGCTCAACATCTGATCTGTCCAATATAATGATTTCAAAATCTATCATAAACCTCACAATACTTACATCAAATCGAATTCCTCATCGCAAGGATTCCAGAACATCTTTCGGAATCGAAATCGGACGATCGAATCAAAAGTTACGGGGTTTTGAACAAATCGAAGACAAAGAAAATGAAAGGGGTTCGAGCTTTTGTCTTCACATCTGATTCTATTCTGAGTAATACACATTTCATGCTGATTATTATCTTAGAAATCGGATATGTATTGTCATATTTGCAATTTAGTCCCTGAAGTATTTATTAATTGCAATTCAGTCCTCGGCCTTCGTTTTAATTCAATTTCAATCCTAAATAATTTAAGAATATTAGAATTTAAATCAAAACTCTAAATATTCCCAAATTAAATATTCTCGGATTAAAATTAAATAAATTCGGATTAATCAAATAATCCAGGCCTTTTGCATTTTAACCTTTCAACTTCGATATTTTAAAATCAGTCCCTGATCGGGTTGTATCTTAAAAATTAATCTTCTTTAATTCCCAAAACATGGAATTTAATCTTAAATTCCATAAATATTCAAATCGAATATTTATTCTCTTAATTTAAGAATTCTCGGAATTTAATTCTCAAAATCCGTAAATTCTCAAATTAAATATTTTCGGCTCGGAAATTAAATCTATCATTTTCATAACTTCTCAAATCAATATTAGCCCATAATATGAAATTTAATTCTCAAACTCCATAATTAATAATTTAATATTTTCGGGCCTTACAGGATCTTTCCAAAAGTAGGATGCAACGATTGTAGACTGCCCTGTGCGTAAAATGTAGAAGTAGAAATTTAGGAAAAAACATTCTGATCTTCTAATACTTTGTTAGTTATGCATGTCTTGACAACCACTTTTTCTAATAGAGTGTATCGAACACCTTGAAACTTGTGAAGCTTGAATCAGAAGAAATCTTATGACCGTTACCAATGATCTTTAAGCGGTCGAATGAGCTATCTGTCAAAGGGCCGAGCGAGTAGATCAAAACCAGTTGATAGATACTGGGCGAGTGCTATGATTCTTGACACCGGGTGAGTATGACCGCTAAAATAGGTTTGATAAAAATCTACTAGCAAGAGCACCAGGTCAAGTAATAATAAAGTGGACAAAGGTCCAGATGTTGAACCCACAGGGACTGTATAAATATGACTACCAGAATATGATTATTCCTACTTAATCTAGACAAACTAATAAGAGTGATTTCAGGATTTTAAACTAAGAAATTAAATTGTAAATAATATTCAACTCAAAACACAGCAGAAATTTTTGATTAAAATTCAATTTGAAAAAAACTCGATCAAGGACTCACGTAGGTACCAGACAATTCATGTAACAAGCAGTAGATTTAAGATATCAGACTTAATCTTAATTCACGGAAATTTTTCTAAATTATTCATATGACTATTTCTAGAACAATCAAACCTATTCAAATATTGACGGATTAATCTTTCGTAATTCTAATCAAATTTGAATGCATGACGAACTGTGAAAATTCAGTTTACACCCAAACCGCTTAATGAAACCAAATTCTATTTCTAGTTGGTTTTACAATATGTTGAATATCGAAGTGATCAAAATCGAAATCTCATCTATCGAATTGGAATCAATTAACATGCAAGCAAATAACTGGCCACAAAATTCACAAGACAAATATAAATTTGATAATCAATAAAATAAAATCAAGTCTGAAAATTCTCGAATAAAAAAATCAAGTTTTCTACATAAATTGTATGTCCCAATCACGTGGCCTTGAACGAAAAAAAACTACTACTCACTAATAAACATAATTAATCAAACAAAGTCTAAAACCATAAACTAGAAAATACGAGAATAGAAGAAAACTGGAGAAGTGTTCAAAAGCAGCCGCCTTCAGCCTTCGCGCGCAAAAATCAGAAGACAAAAAGTTCCCGAAAAGATAATAAAACTTCTATTTATAGGGTCCGCGCCAATTAAAATTCTTTTCAACCTAGAAATTCTCGAACAAACAGATTCCAAAACTCGCGCCCGCGCCTGGTATGCATCTCGCGCGCGCGCAGTGTAACAAAACAGAGGCTGTAACATCCTCTCGCGTGCACGCGAGATAGTTGCTCGCCCGCACGCGTGCTCTATTCAACATTGCTGGATTTTCCTTCTGCGCACGCGAGGAAGAAGTCCGCTCGCGTGCGTGTTGCATCTTTGTGCTACTGGATCTTGCTATGGCGCACGCGCGAGGGTGTAGTCCGCGCCTGCGCGAGTCTTTATCACAGTTGCCTTTTAAAAACTTCATTAACCTACAAAAATCAACCAGGAGAGTAGAATGCATGCACAATAAATAAAATACAAATAAAACACATGAAGTAAAATAAATGCATGCGAGAAAACCATAAAAATGACACAAAATAATGCATACCCAATACAC
The DNA here is from genome assembly GCF_033568475.1 of Henckelia pumila. Lineage (NCBI taxonomy): Eukaryota > Viridiplantae > Streptophyta > Magnoliopsida > Lamiales > Gesneriaceae > Henckelia > Henckelia pumila. Next base: position 228,311,135 of record NC_133123.1, on the reverse strand, counting down.
TTATCAACACCCCTATACTTGAACCTTGCTCGCCCTCGAGCAAGACATGCAAAACACAATGCAAAGACACAAGTAAAAATGAATCATGTACAAGATAGCCTCAGACGAGCTCTACTTCAATCTCCCAAAAACCAAAACAACTTTCTATTGTCCACAATACACCGTCAGTTGAACGTAAACGTGTGTGTGTGATATGTTATTTCAGTTTCATGCAACTTCAAAAGAATCTATCCTAAGAATGTTTAGCGACCTATGAAAATTCAATGCAAGTATCACAATCCAGCACTCTGTCATCTCAACAATCTCAAACAAAAACATGCACTTTCTTGGGATTTAAAACATACCTCTTGATTTTGCAATTAATTTTCTTATGCCCCAATAATTACCCGCAGACTTATCCATGAAACAATGATTAGGATTTCAATCATTGTCCATGCCCGGATGGAGCAACAATCCCATTTAACCCGCAAACTTAGCTATGGAGCAATGATTAGGATTTCAATCATTGTCCAAGCCCGGATGGAATCGCTATTTTAGAATTTCAAAATTTTGGTAACCCCATGGAATCCGCATACTTAGTCAAGAACAAGGGATTTGGATTTCAATCTCTCACTCGTAACTCGGATGGAGTTAACGTACGCTTACAACAAAAGTAAAAATTTTAAAGGTACGCACAAAATCATGCATGCAATGTCCAACAACTATCAAAAATCCAAAACACTATCATGATCAACAAGAATCTATTGCCGTGCAATGGTCAAACAAACACAAATATCATCAATTATATCGCTACACTACACTAGTCTAATATGTGTGCATAATATGATTCACGAGTCAACCAACAGCTTTTCATGTTCAATCAAAAGCAATTTTTTTTTTCCAAAAACAATTTCTTTATCAACTCAATCATCATTGGCTACATGCATCATTCGAATCGCATCGTCAACACAAACAACAACAAAATGATATGCATGATTACGAACAAAACACAAAAAAAAACTAAACCAAATGAATGCAAACAGAATGAACACAAAACATGATAACTAAACACCCCCATACTTATCTAAAGCATTGCCCTCAATGCTTCAGAATACACGTAAACGACAAAAGAAAACACAAGAAAATGCAACAAACAAAATATGAAACAAAAAGAACTCCCCTGGTGACTAATCTTCTTCTTCTTCTTGGTTTGAAGCATCCTGAGGTGCAACTGGAGCAAATTGTGCCGACATGTCAGACTAGAACGGGAATGGTTGCGGATAATGAGGCGCCACATGAAAACCGGAAGTATCCAGCCCCAAATGAGTCGTCATGATGCGCATAATGTCTTAAAAATTTTGGAGATGAGTGGAGGTGGCTTGAAAATAATTCATGACATAATGGTTGAAGGCGGAACTCTCAATGGCCATATCCTGGGCGGTACGGCGAGGAGGTGCTGGCGGTGTCGAACGAGTGCTAGAGGAACTCCCAAGAGGAGGGCGGCCACTATTAAATTCTAAATTGCGCTTTTCTTGCTTGGAGGTGGCAATAGTCTCATCCACTGTCTTAAAAGGTGGCAGCCATTCCTTATCCGGACTAATCGTCACACCCGCTTGACGACAAAGTGCGGTGATGGTGTGGGGAAAGTAAAGACCCACCGATGGAGTTCGCATCGAGTACACAATGGAATCATGGATGATGCCGCCCACATCAATCGGCCATCGCCTCGTAAGTGCATACACAAGAATAGCCCGATCCGACTACATGTCAACAGTGTGTAAAACTGGAAAAAACCGCCGGGCTACAAAATCATACCATAAAGCCAGCTCAAGCTTCAGAAATCTCTCCGGAAAGTGAGTGAACTTGATAGGATCGTGCCACTGTGCACCCGCATAACACAACTCTCGCAGAATCAAATTATAATCCGGGTTAGCCTTCAAATTCCTAAATATACTATCATCAGCACCAGGTGTATCTAACAACTTATACAACGTCTCAGCATCAAACGGAACAATTTTCCCACGGACAAAGGCTTTAGAATCATCTCGGATTGGGGCATTGACATAAAATTCTCGAACCACTGGGACAATGGCGGGTTCGGGCACTTTGCAAAATGTATTCCACTTACGCTTGTTAATCCCCAATTCAATATTCAAATGACAATCAAGAGATATTCCACGCTCAGAAATTGGATTACGATTGAGTCTAGCATGTTCATACCTCTCTTGAGCCTCCCGAGATACGAAGCGATTGGAGTGTACGACGGATGAAGATGAGCCAGCTATGGCATGTCCGGACGAACGGGATCTTTTGACTGGCATGGTGGTGGTGAACGGCCGGAATCAGAGGTGGAAAGTGGCGGCGCGGCGGTGGTGAGCGATAAACAAACGAATTCTTGATGACTTGACAGAAATTCTCGGACACCAACTTGAATTTTGGCTTGAAACTCTAAAGATCTGCAAAAATATGGGGCAAATTTAATGGAAATTTAGTGAGAAATTGAAACGTCCTAGAACTTTTACTGATTTTTTTATTAAACACTCTAACTATAAAATAATGAATATAAATATATATTTATGCTCATACATATATATACATCATACTTAAAAATAAATTTCCTTAATTTAATATACATAAACACAATAAGTACAATAGAAGTACACGCATGCAATTAAATACTTAAAATTAATTACTAAATAATAATTTATAAAAATTCCATAATAAAATTCCTAAATAATAATTATACACAAAAATCAATGCAAACTTAGAAAATAATTACTTAAATCTAAAATCCATGCATACTCTCAAAAATCTAAAATAATGAAACATGTGCGGAAATACGTATTTTAAATCTCAACATAAATATCATAATAGAGCGATGGTCACGGGTACTAGCCGCCTGGATACTCATACGCCCTCGCCATCAGTCGGGAACACATTAACTTTATTAAAATTCTGCTCACCTGCACTATTTAAATCTAGTGAGCCTAGAGGCTCAACACGTTCTATCCTTAAATAACAAGATGAAACCACATACAAGCACACATCATATAAAATACGTAAATAATAATTATACGTGCATGATCTTAAAATATTATGCATATAAACATGAAATAAAATTATACTGCTTAATAATCATGCTATAACATATATCATCATACTTAATAAATCTCATAAAATGACTTATCATGATTTATTAGTTTTCAACAGGTCGTATCCATGTCGGTGGACTCATACTAAGCGATTGATCAATCATAAACCAACGTACGCGGCGGTGGGGTTTCCACCTCTATGCTGCCACTTCACCAGCCCTCTCAACTAGATCCATAAGCTCATCATACATAACCATTATCAGGAAGGTCACCGGGCCCAGGTATCCCGGCCTCCAACCACATCACTTTCTACCTTCACTTCAACTTCCATAAAAATGTATTTTTCTTAACATGCACTTAAACTTATCATAAAAATTATTAATGATGCATGAACATAAAAATTCTCATTATTTCTTTATTTCATGAAAATTTGTCCGTAAATATATATATTTAATTTATTTTCATATAAATCATACTTATATATCTAATAAAAATGCATGCAAGAATTAAATATATATTTACGGACAGTTATTTTTTCAAGGACTTGTTCGAGCTGCTGACCCCTTAGACTTAAGCTCATAAAATTCTAGACTGACTCAATAACTGAACTTAAGCCCATCAACTTATTTTTTAGCCCAAATGTATTATTCAATTCCAATTAATACTTAACCTCACCCAATAAATTTCTTAAGCTCATTAACAACTTAATTTGCTCAATAAAATAAATTAAAATACCCGAGCCCAACTAATATAATCCGTAACCGGACACATCTAACTTAACTCACAATATTTTAGACCCAACCCGGACCCAAGAACCCGAGCCCGGCCCGAAAAAACACCAAAATTCAGAACTTAAACTAGGCTGTCCCATGAGTCTATGACCAGCGACCAGCAGCCCTATATGGGCTTCGGCCACCTGACTCCGGCCACCACCGGCCGGAGCACCACCCAAAATAACATATCCAGAGGGTTCCAACAAGACAAAACCCAACCCCTAAATCATCCTATATATGGACCCGAAACCAGTCCCTTCTTCCTCTACCTAAAATCTGCTCGTGCGCAGAACACCAACTCAGACTTCAGGCCATTCGGCCGTCCATATCCGACCATCACCGGCCAAAAACCCACCTGGAGGACCTTCCCCAAGATCTTGGGGTTCTAACACAACTAGAACCAGCCTCGAACTCGCACCCTACAGCCTACATGATCCATTCTCCCAAAACTGCTCAACCTGTGCGCCTGGTGCATGTTTTCCGTTCTTATTTCATTTTAAGCCTATTACTGGTTCATGAACTCATTCAACTTGATCCTAGGGACCCTAAATCAGACCCCTAACCATGGATCAGCATGCTGGAATCAGAAAAATGTGAGAAAATCTGAGAATGAAGCCATAAACGTGGACTGCTCAAAAATTCATGCATGATCTTCAATCAAAACCACATACACATGCAAGATCAATCCTTTTATGAATAAATGAGTGTAATATGACTTAAATGGTGTTCAAGAAGGGAATCAAAACATGCCTTGTTGAAGATTTGGACAAAACAAAGAAATCAACGCGTATCTGGCTTGCCTGGACGAACGGCTCGTAAAACCTTGTCGAAAAACCTCAAAAAAATCATGTGTGTTGTGTTCTCTGTTGGAAATTTATGAAGGTGGTGAATAACTGATGAGGGAGGCGGCTAAGGGGAAAGAAACGGGGTTTAAGGAGAAGTTTAGGTTTAAGTTTAGGCTAAAATAAACTTAATTACACTAATTAAATTAATATGATAATTATAATATAAAATAATTTTAAAAACTCATAAATAAAAATATAAGTCTGATAACATGCTGAAAATCCCGAAATAATAAATAAATGGATTTTTAAAAGTCCTTAAAAGTCATTAAAATGGCTTAATTTGGGGCAAAATGGGATACTATACATATATACTTAAAAATACTAAAATTTTCATGAAATAATACCTTAACATAATATTTTAAAGTCTATAGAATCCCATAAAATATTTTGGATGAAAGTCCAACATTTCGTTCGTCCACGGTTCCGACTACGCGATCACAAAATAACATTTCTCAAAGAAATCATAAATTTCATAATAGCGGTTTAAACGCCGTAATAACATTTAAAACATGCAGATAAATAACATAATCCACATAATAACACATAAAAGTCATTTAACACATTTTTACTTTATTTTAAAATTATTAAATCCCCTAGTTATGCATGCGGATTTACGTAGAAAATTTCCGGACGTTACATAAATAGGAGATTAGGGAATTGGGGATTTAGGGTTTATGGGAGAAGAGGGGAAATTGGAGAAGAAAGATGAGAAAGAAAGACTTAAGGCCCGTATTTTTTTTTCGTTCAGACTTGCTCGCTCGCGCGCGACAAGGAGTCTCGTGCGCGCGCGAGCCGGGAATAGGCAGCTTCTAGAATCGGCAACTGCGCACACGCGAGATGGAAACTCGCGCGCGCGCCCACAATTCTGCGATCTTCTGTAAATCTGTTCTGCGCAGGCACGAGAATATTTCTCTTGCGTGCGCGGCTTATTGAAACAAAGGCTTTGCGGGCACTGCAAACATAAGAAAAAACAATTAAACTAAAAAGACAAGCTAAAATAAAAATTTTATACTATAAAAATAAATACTGAATTGCCTCCCAGCTAGCGCTAAATTTATAGTTTATAGCCCGACTGTACCTCTCTTTTATTAATTTGTCGGGTTCTGCAAGTCGACAGTGGTCTATGTTGGATCCACGATACCACCTCGATAAACTTTTATCCTCTGCCCGTTGACTTTGAATGCTCCTGTTGCAGGACTATAAATTTCTACAGTACCATATGACATCACTTGCTTGATAGTGAGCGGTCCTGACCATCTCGAACGTAGCTTTCCTGGCATGAGCTTCAAATGTGAGTTATATAATAAAACATTTTGGCCTACCTCGAACTCACGTGATATGATGCGTTGATCATGCCATTTCTTGGTTTTTTCTTTGTAAATCTTGACATTTTCATAGGCATCTAACCTAAGCTCCTCAAGCTCATTTAATTGCAACAAACGCTCTTCACCGGTAGCCTGCACATTAAAATTCAAAAATTTAGTAGCCCATAGTGCTTTGTGCTCAAGTTCAACAGAAAGATGACACGCTTTACCATATAACAACCTAAAAGGAGAAGTTCCTATGGGTGTTTTAAAAGCAGTACGATAAGCCCATAACGCATCATCCAATTTATTCGAACACTCTGTCCTGTTTGAATTCACAGTTTTTTCCAAAATTTTTCTTCAACTCTCTATTGGAAATCTCAACTTGCCCACTAGTTTGGGGGTGATAAGGTGTTACCACCTTGTGAGTGACCCCATATTTAGTCAAAAGTGTATCAAATTGAGTATTAAAAAAGTGGGTTCCTCCATCACTAATTATGGCTCTAGGGGTACCATATCTAGCAAATATGAATTTTTTCAAAAATTTCACAACCACCCTAGAGTCATTTGTCATACATGCAAGTGCTTCAATCCACTTAGACACATAGTCTACCGCAACCAGTATATATTTGTTTTCTTCAGACGCAGGAAACGGTCCCATGAAATCAATACTTTATACATCAAAAACCTCACAAACAAGAATATTATTTAGGGACATCTCATGTCTCCTAGAAATATTATCAACTTTCTGACAAGCATCACAAGTAATCACATAGGCATGTGCATCCTTAAACAACAAAGGCCAATAAAATCCCGACTGAAGTACTTTCGCAGCGGTACGACCCGCGCCGAAGTGACCTCCAGTCGGAACTGTGTGACAATGGGAGAGTATAGATCTTACCTCTTATGCTGGAATACACCTACGAATAATACCATATGCACAGATCTTAAACAGAAAAGGATCTTCCCACAAAAAAATATTTCAATTCTAAGAAAAATTTCTTTTTCTGTTGATAAGTTAAATGCGAGGGAAGAAACTTACTTAAGAGGTAGTTAACAATGTCTGCATACCATGGTAAATTCATTACCTCAAACATCTATTCGTCCGGAAAATCATCATGAATCACTTGTGTTTCAGCTCCTTGATTTTCCAAATGAGAAAGATGGTCCGCAACTTGATTCTCCGAGCCCTTCCTGTCAATACTTTTCAGATCAAACTCTTGCAACAATAAAACCCAACGAATTAACCTGGGTTTAGCATCCTTCTTGCTCATCAAATACTTCAACGCCGAATGATCCGTGTGAACGATGACTTTGCTTCCCACCAAAAATGACCTGAATTTATCCAAGGCAAAAACTACCGCAAGAAGTTCTTTTTCAGTAGTTTCATAATTCAGTTGGGCGGCTGACAGGGTGTTACTTGCGTAGTAAATCACATGAAGTACTTTGTCCCTCTTTTGTCCAAGCACGACTCCCAATGCAGTGTCACTGGCGTCACACATCAACTCAAACGGCAAATTCCGGTCAAGCGCTACTATTACAGGTGCGTTTGTCAATTTCTTCTTCAAGATCTAAAAGGCCTGCAAGCACTTAGCAGAAAAATTAAAAGGCACCTCTTTGATTAGCAAATTAGTAAGAGGTTTAGCAATAGAATAAAAATCTTTAATAAATCTCTTATAAAAACCCGCATGCCCAAGAAAACTCCCAATTCCTTTCAAATTCGTGGGAGGTGGAATTTTTTCAATTACTTCAAGTTTTGCTCGGTCCACCTCCACACCTACCTCGGACACCTTATGTCCTAAAACAATGCTCTCTTTCACCATGACACTGCATTTTTCCCAATTTAACACAAGATTACTCTCTTCACATCTTTGCAACACTTTTTTCAAATTGAATAAGCATGCATCAAACAACGATCCAACCACAAAAAAATCATCCATAAACACTTCAATAAACTTTTCAACCATATCATGAAAAATAGCCATCATACACCGCTGAAAAGTGGCAGGGGCATTACAAAGACCAAACGACATCCGTTTATATGAAAATTACCATAAGGACAAGTAAAAGTGGTTTTATGTTGGTCCTTAGGTGCTATAGGAATTTGAATATATCCGGAATAACCGTCCAAAAAACAATAAAACTCATGCCCTGCAAGTCTCTCAACCATCTGATCAATAAAGGGAAGGGGGAAGTGATCCTTACGAGTTGCATCATTAAATTTTCTATAATCAATACAAACCCTCTACCCCGTAACAGTTCTAGTAGGAATCAATTCAATATTTGTGTTTTTAATAACAGTCATCCCTCCCTTTTTAGGCACAACTTGAATTGGACTCACCCATTCACTATCAGAAATAGGATAGATATACCTGCATCAAAGAGATTTATCACCTCCTTTTTCACTACCTCTTGCATAGCCGGGTTGAGTCTCCTCTGTGGTTGAGTAGATATCTTGTGCTCCGCTTCCATCAATATTTTATGCATTCACATGGTTGGACTAATCCCCTTGATATCGGCCAAGCTCCATCCTATGGCTCTTATGTGTTCTCTAATTACCCGCAACAGTTTTTCCTCCTCACAAACTGTCAAAGAAGATGAAAAAATTTCTGGCAGTTTATCATTCTTTAATAAATATAAATATTTCAAGTGAGAAGGGAGTGGTTTAAGTTCAAGAGTGGGGGGCTCCTCGGTGGATGATTTCAGTGGTTTTGGAGTATGGTCAAGCTCCTCCATCTTAGTATTGATGAGTCTGTCAAAGGGCAGACTCCAATCTAGATATCGTGCCACTTCATGAACTTCTTTGATGACTTGCTCCTCATCATTTGTTCCTGTCAAACATATTTCTAAAGGATCCACAGACAACTATTCCTGCAGAGAACACTCAACCAAATCATCAGTAATATCAATTCTGAAACAATCAGAATTGTCTGCAGGATATCGAAGTCCAAGAAAAACATTAAATATCACTTTCTCATCATTCATACGCAAACCAACTCTCCCTTATGCACATCAATCAATGCCTTTCCAGTGGTCTACCCAAAATAAGAGGTATCTCACAATCCTCTTCCATATCAAGCACAACAAAGTCCACCGAAAATATAAATTTATCTACCTTAACCAACACATCTTTCACAACCCCCCTTGGATATTTTATGGATCTATCAGCTAATTGCAGGGAGATAGTGGTTGGCTTAACCTCACCAATTCCTAGCTTTTCAAAACATGAATAAGACATAAGATTAATGCTTGCACCTAAGTCACATAGAGCCTTGTTAAAAAATGAATTGCCAATGGTGCATGGAATTGAAAAGCTACCGGGATCCTCAAGTTTCGGAGGGAGTTTATTTTGTAAAATGGCAGAACATTCCTCCGATAACTTCACAGTTTCAAAATTCACTAGTTTTCTTTTGTTAGACAAAATCTCTTTTAAAAATTTTGCATAACTAGGCATTTGAGCCAAAGCATCTGCAAATGGAATATTGATACAAAGCTTTTTGAAAATCTCTAGAAATTTTGCAAATTGATTATCCAATTGCAGTTTCTTTTCTCTTTGGGGGAAGGGGAGTTTACTTGTAGTGACCCTGCATGGTATCACCTACTAACTGGCAACTAATAGCATGCATTAAACTTAATACAACAAAATAACTTAACAGAGTAAAACGTGCGGAAACATAATCCATAATTGACATATCAACTTAGTAAATAATCCAGGCTTAATACTGTAGTGATACAACCAAATCGAAAACTTAAACAGTAAACATTATACAGCTATATCGAATCCTGCTGTATAATAAAATCCTCAAGGCTCCTGCTCCCTAGTCCTGCCTTGAACTACCAGCTCCGTCCATCCTGCGACCTGCCCCATGGAATAGGGTGTCCAAGATAACAACTAGGACGTGAGCGCTAACGCCCAGTACATAGACATGAGTAAACATATGTATATAATGCATGCAACATGATGACTGGTACAGGATCATCTGAAAAGTCATGCTCAGAACCGGCGCCACATGAGTGCTGCCACCGCACGGATCAACCTCTGGGTGCATCCACACTCGTCTAGTACACCAGAGTAGACAGACATAAATGCCCCCGCTGTTGCGGTACTCTCAGTGACAGACTATTGAGTATAGAGCTGAGCGGCTCTATAGTCAGGTATAACAAGGTATAGGCTCAACGTGTATATACACATGACATATGAATATAGAAAGCGATAAACCATATATCATGCCATATAATAATGCCAAATAAATGCAACATATAGATATGTATACTCGCTGGCAATCTCAGTCAATGTGTACGTACCTCTAGGCTAGTTCAAGTATAATAGGATCCTAGGTTCCAAGCCTATATTCAAAAGTTCACTGTATCACTACATAAATTCTATAAGCCTTAACTAAACTAATAAGTACTCCCAAAACTTAAATAGATTCCCGGACCATACCTTCGTCTGTAGTTAGCCCTTTGAAGTTGCTAGTCCCGGATGACTATAACCACTCCTTGGTTATTCCAAAACCTCTATTATAACCGATAGGGCCCTCAAGTGTATATCTCACACTATATAACTGTAGAAGGAAACTCGGGAATTCGTATTTCAAAATGAAATCGAACGAGACCTATTTATAGGCAAAATTCCCGGCCAGGATCGAAACTTCCGATTTCAGGATCGGAGCTTCCGATCCAGCTCATTACGTGCATGTGTGACACGTCGGGATCGGAACTTCCGATCGGGCGATCGGAGCTTCCGATCTGCTCTACGTTCAACACTTGTCAAAACTCATGGCTGAGTCATCGAGCATTGCTGGAAGCTGGAGATCGAAACTTCCGTTCCAGGATCGGAGCTTCCGATCTCTGTGCTTCCGCTGAGCTTCCGAAGTGGCTGGGATCGGAGCTTCCGATCTAAGTTCGGAGCTTTCGATCCGGCCAAAAGTCAAAAGCTCAAATTAAACTCTGGAATCAGTTGATTACTAACCCTTAATCATGTTTAACATATTATTATCTTAAAATGGAACCTGGGTTACTACATTCTCCCCACCTTTAGATATTTCGTCCACGAAATAATATCTAAAGATAAATCAAGATAACAATATGAAACATTCAAACCATGTTTTATTACAACAACTGTAATTACATCTTACATGGTAAATCAAAAGTACAAAGCAAACAACTCGGGATATTCTGCTTGCATACGACTCTCAGTTTCCCATGTTGCTTCTTCAACGCCTCGGCGCTGCCACTGTACTATCACAAGTGGTATAGTCTTGTTCCGAAGAACTTTCTCCTTCCTGTCTAGGATACGGATTGGTCGTTCAACAAAAGACAGATCTGGCTCTAGCTGAATATCAGTAGACTGAATCACATGAGATTCATCAGCTATATACTGTCGAAGTAACGACACATGAAAAACATTATGTATACTGGAAAGATTTGGCAGTAAGGCCAAACGATATGCAACATCTCCGATCTTCTCCAGTATCTGGAAAGGTCCAATAAAACGAGGAGACAACTTGCCTTTCACGCCGAATCTCATCACCTTCCTGAAAGGTGATACTCGAAGGAACACATATTCACTAGGCTCAAACTGAAGTGGCCTGCGACGAATATTAGCATAACTGGCTTGATCAAAGGTGATACTCGAAGGAACACATATTCACTATCCTATGCTTGATCAAATCTACCTTGTTTACAATCTGCTGCATCAATTCAGGACCCTCGACTTGTCGTTCCCCGACATCATCCCAGAATAACGGAGTACGACACCGTCGACCGTACAATGCCTCGAAAGGTGCCATATCAATACTACGATGATAACTGTTATTGTAGGCAAATTCGATCAAAGGTAATTGATCCTGCCAAGATAAGCCAAAACCCATGACAGAAGAACGTAGCATATCCTCCAGCGTACGAATCGTCCGTTCTGACTGCCCGTCAGTCTCCGGATGATATGCAGTGCTCAAACTCAGAGTGGTACCCAACGCCTCCTGAAAACTACCCCAAAAACGTGAGGTAAATCGCGGGTCTCTATCACTAACTATGCTCACTGGAATCCCATGCAATTGCACTATCTCCTGGATGTATAAACGTGCCATGCGATCATACGAATACTCCCGGTTATAAGGAATAAAGTGTGCTGATTTCGTCAAACGGTCAATAACGACCCAGATAGCATCACACTGACATGACGTCATAGGCAAGTGGGTGAAAAAATCCATAGTTACGTGCTCCCACTTCCATTCAGGAATTTCAAGATTCTGCAGTAATCCACCTGGTCGTCGATGTTCAGCCTTGACCTGTTGACAAACCAAACATCTTGAAACAAATTGATACACACTCCTCTTCATCCCTTTTCACCAGAATCTAGTTCGCAAGTCCTTATACATTTTCATGCTTCCAGGATGAACTGATAATCGACTCCTATGAGCTTGAGATAGAATATCGTTCCTGAGCTCCGCAACATTAGGTACAACCACTCGATTAGATAAGCACAATAAACCATCTGCCTGAAAATGGAATCCAGATGTATTAACTCCATTGGCTAAACATGCCAAACTCTGAGTCTTAACATCAGATATCTGAGCATCTCTAATCCGAGAATACAATGCTGGCTCAGACAAAATAGTATACAACCGAATCCCATTTCTCACTTTCTTGTGCTTGAGCGTAAAACTCAAAGAACAGCACTCTTGTATCATATGAGATACTTCACTAGTCTGAAGTTCAGAAAGTCTCACCTACCGACTCAAGGTATCAACAGTAAGATTAACAGAACCTGGATGATATTTGATTTCACAATCATAATCTTTCAAGAGATCCATCCAGCGTCTCTGTCGCATATTCAACTCCGCCTGAGTGAATAAATATTTCAAACTCTTGGGATCCGTGAATATCTCAAATTTCTCGCCATAAAGATAATGCCTCCAAATCTTGAGTGCAAATACAATGGCGGCTAACTCGAGATCGTGTACTGGATAATTATTTTCATGCGTCTTCAACTGTCGAGAAGCATAGGCAATAACATGTCCATGCTGTGTCAAAACACATCCTAACCCCTGACCATAGGCATCAATATAGACAACATAACCTCCTGATCCAGAAGGTAGAGCTAGCACAGGTGCAGTAGTAAGACGTCTACGCAGCTCGTGAAATGACTCCTCACAATCCGAGGACCATATGAAGGCAACATCTTTCCAAGTAAACTGAGTCAAAGGCCTGGCCAACTGTGAAAAATTCTCGATGAACCGACGGTAATATCCAGCTAGACCCAAGAAACTACGAATCTCAGCAACCGTCGTCGGTCGAGACCAGTTCAGCACTGCCTCTATCTTACTAGGATCAACAGATATCCCTTCATTAGAAATCACATGACCGAGAAACACTACCCGATCAAGCCAGAATTCACACTTGCTTAATTTTGCATATAGCTGCTTATCTCGTAACGTCTGCAACACAATCCTTAGATGCTGTGCATGCTCATCCTTGTCATGAGAATAGACAAGAATATCATCAATGAAGACAATGACAAATCTATCCAAATACTCTCGAAATACCTGATTCATCAGATTCATGAAGACTGCCGGTGCATTCGTCAAACCGAATGGCATTACCAGAAATTCATAATGCCCGTAACTGGTCCTGAAAGCAGTTGTAGATATATCTGAATCTCGTACCCGCATCTGATGGTATCCAGATCTCAAATCTATCTTCGAGTAAACCGAAGTACCCTGTAGTTGATCAAATAGATCATCAATCCGCGGCAAAGGATACTTATTCTTGATGGTGACACGATTCAACTGCCTGTAATCAATACATAATCGCATCGATCCATCCTTCTTCTTGAAAAATAAAACAGGTGCTCCCCACGGAGAAACACTCGGACGAATATATCCCTTATCAAGCAGATCCTGTAACTGCTGTTTCAATTCCCTCATCTCTGACGGTGCCAGACGATAAGGCGCTCGGGATATAGGCGTAGTTCCTGGTACTAAATCAATACCAAATTCAACCTCTCGCACCGGAGGAAAACCAGGAATCTCATCAGGGAATACATCAAAAAACTCGCTGACAACCGGTAACTGATCAATACCCGTACTACTCGTGGATATATCAACTGCATAGATGAGGTAGCCCTCCCCACCTGACTCCAAGACATGACATGCCTTCAGAGCCGAAACAAGTGACATCGGAGGTCGCGCACCCTCACCATAAAAATACCAGCTATCACCCTCAACCGGATGAAACTGTACCAGACGCTGATAACAATCCACAGTAGCGTGATATAAAGTCAGCATATCTATTCCCAAGATACAGTCAAAATCTGTCATCGCTAATATCATCAAATTAGCCATTAACACATTACCCTCAAACTCCAGAAGGCAACCCATCACTAGACGCTTAGTTACTATCTCGTGCTCCAACGGAGTAGATACAACTAAATCCATATCTAATGATACATAAGGTAATCTATGTCTCTTAACAAAGAGACTAGAAATAAAGGAATGCGATGCTCCAGTATCAATTAATACAAGTGCAGGAATACCACATAACAGAAAGGTACCTGCCAACATGCGATCGCTTCCCTCTGTAGCCTGCTCCTGAGACAGAGCAAACACCTACCCTTGAGTCTGTGGACGATAACCAGAAGAAATCTGTGGTGCTGGCTGCTGACGTGGAACAATAAAAGCCTGATATCCAACCTGTGATCCCGATCCACTAGCAGAACCCATGCGCTGAGGACAATCTCTCCGCAGATGTCCCTGCTGACCGCAAATATAACAAGCACCAGTAGCTCTCCGACATGAAGCTGCAGGATGCTTCCCTCCACAATGGCTACAAAACTCCTTCTTCTTCTTCTTCTTCCCAAAACGGAACATACCTCGTGAACCACGAGATCCAGATGAAGTAGTAGGAGTAGAAGAAGACGTAGGTCCAGATTGCACAACAGATTGAGCTCGAGGCTCAAAAGATCCACTAGGCTGTGCTGGCATCATCAGCTGTGCACGCCTGTTGCTAGTCTCCACAAGACGGCAACGGTTCACCAAGTCTCAAAAGATACCGGGTCATCACAGACGACAACCTGAGAGTAGATATCTTTGTTCAAACCTTGTAGAAAGATATCATACTTCGATGCATCACTCTCATTGATATGAGGACTGAAAGGTAGCAGATCAAGAAATCGTTGCTGATATTGATCAATAGTCATTGATCCTTGCCTCAGAGTAAGAAACTCCATAGATCGTGCTTGGCGAACAGCCGGAGGAAAATACAATTTCTGGAACTCCCGACAGAAATCCCCCCAAGTCACCTGTCCTCTCTCAGTACGTGCCAGAGCAGCTTTGGCATCCCACCAAAAACGTGCTCGATCCTCTAGAACAAATTCTAGAACTTCCAGTTTCTGATCCTCAGTACAATCGTAAGCACGAAAAGTACTCTCGAGTTTAGACATCCAACTCCTCGCCTGTTCAGGATTCTCGCCTCCCACCAAGGGTTTCGGTCCTACTTGCATGAACTTATTGATAGAGTAGCGACGTCTACCCTCATGATGACGATGTGGATCATCATGATGGCGGTGATGACGATGATGATGACCACCTCCCTGGCCAACACTACCGTGACTCTCGTCAGCCATATCCTGAAAAGAATTGCATATTAAAATCCCAAATGCGCAAGAATTACTCAAGACTAAACTAAATCCCAAGTACTAATCCCAAAATCTAAGCATGCTCTGATACCAAAAATGTAGTGACCCTGCATGGTATCACCTACTAACTGGCAACTAATAGCATGCATTAAACTTAATACAACAAAATAACTTAACAGAGTAAAACTTGCGGAAACATAATCCATAATTTACATATCAACTTAGTAAATAATCCAGGCTTAATACTGTAGTGATACAACCAAATCGAAAACTTAAACAGTAAACATTATACAGCTATATCGAATCCTGCTGTATAATAAAATCCTCAAGGCTCCTGCTCCCTAGTCCTGCCTTGAACTACCAGCTCCGTCCATCCTGCGACCTGCCCCATGGAATAGGGTGTCCAAGATAACAACTAGGACGTGAGCTCTAACGCCCAGTACATAGACATGAGTAAACATATGTATATAATGCATGCAACATGATGACTGGTACAGGGTCATCTGAAAAGTCATGCTCAGAACCGACGCCACATGAGTGCTGCCACCGCACGGATCAACCTCTGGGTGCATCCACACTCGTCTAGTACACCAGAGTAGATAGACATAAATTCCCCCGCCGTCGTGCTACTCTCAGTGACAGACTATCGAGTATAGAGCTGAGCGGCTCTATAGTCAGGTATAACAAGGTATAGGCTCAACGTGTATATGCACATGACATATGAATATAGAAAGCGATAAACCATATATCATGCCATATAATAATGCCAAATAAATGCAACATATAGATATGTATACTCGCTGGCAATCTCAGTCAATGTGTATGTACCTCTAGGTTAGTTCAAGTATAATAGGATCCTAAGTTCCAAGCCTATATTCAAAAGTTCACTGTATCACTACATAAATTCTATAAGCCTTAACTAAACTAATAAGTACTCCCAAAACTTAAATAGATTCCCGGACCATACCTTCGTCCGTAGTTAGCCCTTTGAAGTTGCTAGTCCCGGATGACTATAACCACTCCTTGGTTATTCCAGAACCTCTATTATAACCGATAGGGCCCTCAAGTGTATATCTCACACTATATAACTGTAGAAGGAAACTCGGGAATTCGTATTTCAAAATGAAATCGAACGAGACCTATTTATAGGCAAAATTCCCGGCCAGGATCGAAACTTCCGATTTCAGGATCGGAGCTTCCGATCCAGCTCATTACGTGCATGTGTGACACGTCGGGATCGGAACTTCCGATCGGGCGATCTGAGCTTCCGATCTGCTCTACGTTCAACACTTGTCAAAACTCGTGGCTGATTCATCGAGCATTGCTGGCAGCTGGAGATCGAAACTTCCGTTCCAGGATCGGAGCTTCCGATCTCTGTGCTTCCGCTGAGCTTCCGAAGTGGCTGGGATCGGAGCTTCCGATCTAAGTTCGGAGCTTCCGATCCGGCCCAAAGTCAAAAGCTCAAATTAAACTCCGGAATCAGTTGATTACTAACCCTTAATCATGTTTAACATATTATTATCTTAAAATGGAACCTGGGTTACTACATTACTCAAATCAATATGATCATTAATAATGGGGTTAGAAGACTTACCTTTCTTGCCCGTAGGTGTCGAGTCTGCCTGCTTGGATGCTTCCTCTTGCCCTTGTTCCTTGAGTGACTCACTTTCTTCCTCATCCTCAGTATTCTTTTCTGTGGTCTCTGCTTGCGATCTAGTCACCGCTAGAATAGCATTGACATCCTTGGGATTCCTCTCAGTATTGCTAGGAAATGATCCTGCTAGCCTAGTTGACAGTTGTGTCGCTATCTGACTCATCTGTGTTTCCAACTTCTGCAACATTGCCTCCTGATTTTGTATGCGAGTTTCAGTACCCGCTACATATTTCATCATGATTTTTTAAAAGATGGCTTCTTCTCAACTGGCTTTGATGTGTTGGTTGTAGGTTCTACAACTTTCCACGAGAAGTTTGGATGATTCTTCCAGCCAGAATTGTAAGTATTGTTGTAGGGATTGTATGGTTGTCTCCCTTGATTTCCCATGAAATTCGCCGCATCAACTTCAAATACTTGTTGTTCCTTGGGGTGCTGAGCTTGCACTTGATTGGCTGGAGCTGTCTGCATAATTTCCATCTGATGAGTAAGAGCATCAATTTTGGCATTCAATGCTGTAAGTGCATCGACTTCTAGTACTCCAGCATTTTTATCCTTCTTAATATCTGGCCATCCAATGTTGCTTTCAGCCATGTTTCCAATAATTTCTCACGCCTCATCTAGTGTCTTCCTGAATAGGATTTCATTATCAGCAGCATCCAACATGGATCGAACAGATTGATCAGCCCCATTGTAGAAAGTTTGAGTCTGCTGGCTTTGAGTAAGATTATGTCGAGGACACATCATCAATATCTTTTTGAATCGAGTCCAAGCCGCATGTAGAGATTCAGCTTCCTTCTGCCTGAATGAGATGATGTCAAAAAATAGTTTTGCCATCTTCGTGGGAGGAAAATACTTGTTCAAAAAAGTCTGAACAAGTTGGTTACATGTAGTAATAGAACCCGCATGCAATTCATCCAGCCATTCAACAGCTTCGCCTTGTAGAGAAAATGGGAATAACTGCAGTCGCACTGCATCAGATGTTACCCCATTAACCTTGAACGTGTCGCAGATCGACAGAAAACGTCCAGATGAGCGTAGGGGTCTTCCACAGATGTACCCCAAAATCTTGCTTGCAGTTGAATCATCTGAATGATTGAAGTCTTCAATTCAAAGTTATTCGCCTTGACAGCAAGGCGAACAATGCTAGATCCATAGCCTTCAGTAGGTGGACGAATGATGTCTAGAATAGTTTTGTTGTCCACCATTTCTTCTTCTGATTCAGATTCTGTTTCAAGTTCAAGATTGATAGATCTCTTGACCTTTCGGATTCTGCTGAGCGTGTGTTCGATCTCCAAATCAAGTGGCAGTAAATCTCTAGATCAAATTCTATGTATGCACAACAGACAGTACCTGAAAATAGGGGTGTTCATCGGTCGGTTCGGTTTTAATTTGTCTAATTTCGGTTCGGTTTTCCGGTTTTCGGTTTATGAAAAATATCATCCAAAGTCAAACCGTTTTACTTCGGTTTGGTTCGGTTTTTTTACTATAACAGACCGGTTTATACGGTTTGGTTTGATCGGTTTTATCATTAATAATACATAACACAATAAAAGAAACATAAATTTCATCCAACATGTAATTTAAATTCCCCAACACACAACTTAAAGTTATATTCATATATTGAAAAAATAAAAAATAACAAACAATACAAAGATAAATATTCAACCACAATCTTATAATATTTTCAAAAAAACTAAACAAATTTTGATGTGGTTAAATTAATAATATAAATACATTGTAAAATATAATATGTTTTTTTACATGATTTTTTAGTAAAAACTTTAAAAATAAAGTTTAAATGACTTACATAAACAAGAATCAACTAAAAATTACATAAACAACAACAATGAATTAAATAAACAACAATCAACTAAAAATTATTCAAAATGATTATTCATTCACTAAATATCATCTCATAACATATATAATATAAATAAAAAGTATAAATAATATTATTAATTTAATTCAATTTCGGTTTTTTCGGTCGGTTCGGTTTTGACATATATAATCCAAAATCGAAACAAATAAAGTTCGGTTTTGATATTTATATCCAAATTATAAAATACAGTTTTCGGTTCGGTTCGATCTTTGACTTTTCCGGTTTGGATTTCCGGTTTTTTCGGTTTTATCCGAAATATGAACACCCCTACCTGAAAATCATCAAGAAATAAAATTCAGAATTTACGAAAATAAATAAAGTCTAATATCAAGAAAATAAACATTCTGATATCAAAAAGTCCCCGGCAACGTCGCCAAAAATATGACCGCCAAAATCGGTTTGATAAAAATCTACTGGCAAGCGCACCAGGTCAAGTAATAATAAAGTGGAAAAAGGTCCAGATGTCGAACCCACAGGAACTGTATAAATATGAATACCAGAATATGATTACTCCTACTTAATTAAGACAAATTAATAAGAGTGATTTCATGATTTTAAACTAAAACATTAAATTGTAAATAATATTCAATTCAAAACACAACAAAATTTTTTGATTAAAATTCAATTTGGGAAAAACTCGATCAAGGACTCACGTAGGTACCAGATAATTCATGTAACACGCAGTAGATTTAAGACATCAGACTTAATCTTAATTCACGGGAATTTTCCTAAATTATTCAAAGGACTATTTCTAGAACAATCAAACCTATTAAAATATTGACGGATTAATCTTTCGTAATTCTAATCAAATTTGAATGCATGACGAACTGTGAAAATTCAGTTTACACCCAAACCACATAATGAAACCAAATTCTATTTCTAGTTGGTTTTACAATATGTTGAATATCAAAGTGATCAAAATCGAAACTTCCTATATCAAATTGGAATCAATTAACATGCAAGCAAATAACTGGCCAGGAAATTCACAAGACAAATATAAATTCGATAATCAATAAAATAAAATCAAGTCTGAAAATTCTCGAATAAATCAAGTTTTCTACATAAATTGTCTGACCCAATCACGTGGCATTGATCGAAGAAAAAATACTACTCACTAATAAACATAATAAATCAAACAAAGTCTATAACCATAAACTAGAAAATACGAGAATAGAAGAAAAACTGGAGAAGTGTTCAAAAGCAGCCGCCTTCAGCATTCACGCGCAAAAATCAGAAGACAAAAAGTTCCCAAAAAGATCATAAAACTTCAATTTATAGGGTCCGCTCCAATAAAAATCCTTTTCAACCTAGAAATTTTCGAACAAACAGATTCCCGAACTCGCGCCCGCGCCTGGTATGCATCTCGCGCGCGTGCAGTGTAACAAAACAAAGACTGTAACATCCTCTTGCGTGCACGCGAGATAGTTTCTCGCCCGCGCGCATGCTCTATTCAACGTTTGCTGGATTTTCCTTCTGCGCGCGCGAGGAAGAAGTCCGCCCGCGCGTGTTGCATATTCGTGCTACTGGATCTTGCTATGGCGCACGCGCGAGGGTGTAGTCTGCGCCTGCGTGAGTCTTTATCACAGTTGCCTTTTAAAAACTCCATTAACCTACAAATTCAACCAGGAGAGTAGAATGCATGCACAATAAATAAAATACAAATAAAACACATGAAGTAAAATAAATGCATGCGAGAAAACCATAAAAATGACAAAAAATAATGCATACACAATACACTTATCAGAGTACTTCTCATTTCTTGAAACCAGACGATTTCTTGAATGTTTTCAAATAGAGCGGTCGAGTACCTATTTTACAAAGCATGACAGCTAGGTCTACTATAATGAATTATTGTTTGTTATCACCAAAACTAAGGAACCTAACAAATTTTTTTTATTGGTGATGAAAAAACTAAAGTCCTGAAATAAAATTACATAGATAATATAAATGAATTTTGAAGCGTTCAAAAATTTTGCATCAAATAAATTACCTTAAACCGATAATAAATGAACCAATTTCTTCAATAAACAAGCCGAATGATCCCAAAATGTTTATGTGTATCAAAAAAAACATGTTAGATGGCTCGCCCGAAGGCGAAGCCACTCCGACGCTCAAGTTAGTATTGGATTCAATAAAAGAGATGTATGAAAAATTGCAAGGTAAAGGTATGAAAATACATAAATAAGATGTGTAAAATGAGTATATGAGAGGTGTATGAAAAAAATACAACCTTCCTTAATAAGGGTTAGAGATCCCTTATTTATAGGAATAGAGTCTCGGTTCATGTAGAATTGTAATGTATAATACAACTAGATTTATGCATATCCATGCAATATTATGATATATCTCTAAATTTATCACATCATCAATAATACCTCCCGGAGATAAGTGACGACGAGTGAAATGAGGAGAAACTTTGAAGTAGTTGAATTTATATTTTAGAACATAAAGACAACATTCTGGTTGTTTGCAATTTCCTTTGAGCGTTCGTTATGGACTGAGTTTACTGAGATGTGCCAAATAATGTGGCTAATATATTCGTCAAACACTAAAGAGATAATCCAATGATCTTTCATACCGGGTCAATAAAGAGTCGTCAAAAGAGTTAATATTGACTACACTGCTGAATAAGAAGTGGAGTCAACATACCAAAACCAACACAAGACTAAGCATTAGATGCATTCCAAGAAAATACTGATTTTCGTAAAAAGTCTATAAAGATCCCAATATAAATATAATTTGATATAAGGATGACCCGAGCCATTTGAAAGTTTTTATAAATAAATATCTGTAGATGAAGGTCTTATTACAACCGAGCACAAATAAAGAACAATAGACTACAATCTGATGAAACGAGCTTAAAAGAGCTGTAAATAATAATTGTTGTTACCAAGCGTATCGTGCTTTTGAGATAACCACGAGTTGCATGGGATTACATGGTGCCGATATTGGTCAGGATTTTGAGATAACCACGAGTTGCGTGGGTTTACATGGTGCCATGCTTGGCCGGGCTTTTGAGTTTGACCACGAATTGCGTGGTGAGTGCCAAGCTGTTCGAGCTTTTGAGAACACTACTGACGTGGATTTATGATGTCGGACCTGCCCGAACGTTTGAGACCACTGAGGTGGATTTCTTTATGCCGGACCTGCCCGGAATTTTGATACCACTAATGTGAATTTTTTATGTCACTGATATGAACTTTTGATGCCACTAATGTGGGCTTTTGATGCCACTGATGTGGGCTTTTGATCCCACTAATGTGGATTTTTGATGCCACTGATGTGGGCTTTTTGATACCACTGATGTGGATTTTTTATGCCATTGATGTGGGATTTTTATACCCCACTGATGTGGATTTTTGATGCCACTGATGTGAGCTTTTGATGCCACTGATGTGGATTTTTGATGCCACTGATGTGGGCTTTTGATACCAGTGATGTGGATTTTTGATGCCACTGATGGGCGCTTTTGATACCACTGATGTGGATTTTTGATGTCACTGATGTGGGCTTTTGATGTTACTGATGTGGATTTTTGATGCCACTAATGGGGGCTATTGATCCCACTGATGTGGATTTTTGGTCCACTGATGTGGATTTTTTGATACCATTGATGCGGGCTTCATTGCTAGATTGCATGCCTAATGTGCCCAATATAATAGGATAGGGTCTTACTGCCATATTGCATGCTCGATATGATATAATTGAGTCTTACTGCGAGATTGCATGCCCAATATCTGTAAAAAAAACCCAAACAAAAAAACACAAGGCAATAAACGTGTAATATAATATTGGGTCAATTAAACACATGACTTCACATAAAAATTGATTATGAGATATCTCAAAATTTTGTCACAACAAGAATAGTTTGCCAAAAATAATTAAAAAACTTATCTTTATTCCTCAAGTGGTCGAGTAGACTTGACTAGGTTGTCATATTGTGTCAAGCTAAGGTGTTTGATAATAAAAGTACCATGAAGAGTCCAAACGCGATGCACCAAGGGGATCGAAGGAAACTGAAATAAAGGAAAAAAAAAACGAGACCAAAGATACCGGAAATAATAATATTTCCTTTTTGAAATAAATTACATCTCGAACGATAAAACCTTGAACAAATGGAACTTGATGAGTCTAATGTACCACCATATTATGAAGAACATATATGACAATTAAAAAGGTCTGTTAGAATTAACGTAAACTGATGATAAGAGCAGCACAAATATACTAACCTTATGAACAGATATTTTTTTATTTTTATTTCTTAGTGCTTGAAGTCTGCCCGTAGACAAAGTACGAGAAAAAAATTATAACTCTTTATCAAGGAACCAAAAACTAATATATTTTCCTTATTGATAACCATCGTAGGTTTAAGGAAACATGCATCTTAATAATCTCAAAACCCAACCAACTTCATCACTACATTATTTGACTATGAGATTAAAGGGTCCAGCAATTTCATATTTAAATGACTTGGCTGAAATAAATTTATATATTCTCTAATATGAGTCTTAATTATGTCCAGGATAGAGTTTATTCGAATTGAGCGGCAAGATCGATATCACGTACAAGATAAATATATGTATGTGATTTAGCTTTTAAGTGAGTGAGTGCATCTATATTTTTTAGAAGTATGTGTGTCCCTTTGTCAACCATGAAGAAAAGGTTTATAAAATAATACATGATATAATTAAACAGCGGAGTGTTAGCACTTATCTTCTTGAGTAGCAAAGCCATTTGAGAGAGTCAGTGATGCTTCAAGGTTAGAAAAAACAGTGCATGCATTAGACATGAATTGTTTGCATCCTAATATTTAACAGAGCAACAGACATGGAGCACAATTGTGGTATTATAGGTTTCTTCGAGGTGGTTGAACGCAAAAGAGAAGGGATGAGCAAAAACTTAAATAAGATAATCTGAATAATTAGATCAACTCATTCATCGAACATGTGGTGTGCTGTATACATAAGAGAGGGTTCACATGCAAAATAGAGACATGAACTAGCCCAACCAAAAGGCATAAAAAGTCAACCCAAAACACAATAAGACACTAGCACCATAAGGCCATGTAGCAAGAAATCCCCTATTCAAAGATAATAATAAATTTGTAAATAAGAGGAAAATATGAAACGACTCTAAAATAATTATTTAATTTAATAAAGAAAATACAGGATTTTTTTTAAAAATTTTGCCATGACTCGTTTTAAAAACTAGTAAAAGCCAACCTGTCACAGACAACAGTTCAACAAATAAAATAAATGCCTGGTAAATTTAATCCAAATACGATAATCATAAAAATCTAAAAAGAAGAGTTTATCCCACCCAGTTGCGGAATAATAAACTGTTCAGTTTACAAGCCAAATATTCTAAAGTAGGGAAAACACCTCCTGCAAATGACTGACAGGGTATGAAATACTACGACTCATAAATGAAAATATCAGAGTTTGCGGATCAACTAAAAGCACGTCGGTCAAGGGCCTGCACCACCGGTGACCTCCCCCTGGGGATCCCGCCCCTCAGCCTCAAAGTAGAAGTCATCACCTGAAAACAAATAAGTGAAGTGAGTCTAAAAGACTCAACAAGAATATTGGGGGGGGGGGGGGGGATAACGAGTACTACGTAAATACAAGCACAAGCAGATTAAAAATAACTTGTAGTAAAATAATTTCGTGCCCTTAACTTAGAATAAATGATTCTAAATGAAAGGAGTGAACATGAATGACAAATATACATGGCTAAGTCAAACATAAATAATTGAATAAACTGATCTTAACATAGTCATAAATATTGAACTTAGATCCTTGGATTGTGACTCTGTGATTTCGATCATGATCATGGCTGCAGTGCACTATGCCGCAAGGAAGTCAGGATAAAACCCAACCCAATCTTGCCCTAAATTGGTAAGGGAGGCCAATATATCTCTCAGCCCAACACAAATACATGCTAAGGTAAGGAAACCCATAATTTGGTAAGGGAAGCCAAAACGTCTCTCGGCCCCACACATACACATGAATAAATGTAGTTACAACCATCTCACTTCGTTCATTGTTGTGAAAAATACTCGCAAGCGTACGAGTGTCAATTTTTAATATAGTGAAAAATCAAGTATTGATCCCACAGAGAGTAAAATGAAAATATTCAGTGCTTGTAATTAAAATAGTCTAAACTTTATCTAGAAAATCAAAATCTCAGAATTTCGCAGAATAATAAAATAAATAATGAGTTTTTAGCAAGCACGCACACAACTTTCAGATAAATAACAATCAGAGAAAAATGGTCTAGAGGTTTAAATTTTACCTGATTTCAACAACAATCAATCCTAATTAATTAATCTTCATGAATTTCAATCAATTAATAGTCAAAAATACTTAAGTGTATTATTCCCTCTCCCGAGTGCCGAATAAAATATATCAACTACAATTCAATTCCAATATCCCTATTAAGAATGTAATTGCAATGATCAATTCAAAACAATGTTCTTTTTTAAAAGCTCTATTAAAATTATACACTCTCCCGAGCTATATAAATAATTAACAGTGTATTTTTTATTGGTCCTATTCAAAATCTTCTCTCCCGAGTGCCAGATTTCAAATAAATATTACAAATCAATTATTGATCAGATAATTGAAAATACAATCAATTCTAGAAAAACAATTAATTTAGAAGAAACTCAATTCAATAAAATCAAAAATTCATGAAAGTGTATACACCAGGTTCCATCCGATCTCTAGACTCTAAAAAATTAGTTCATACTCAAATTTAAATAAACACAAAACATGTTTATTAATCCAGACATAAATTCTGAAATAAATAAATAAAATATAAGAATCAAATCCGTCGTCGATGCCGTGTCCGATCTAACGATCTTCGTCTTCGTTCTTCAAGTAAAGCTCCAAAATACTTCCAGAAAATCACACGATCACTTCTCTGATTTTTTGATGTACGTATTGTGAGTGTTGCAGCTTTTTTCAATCTGACACTCAAGAATCCCTTTTATATCGCATGAAAAAGCCCACTCAAAAGCCCAAGAAGATAAAAACTTTCCTTCACTCAATAATTTTAAAACGCCGAGAATTTCCATCACGTGCGGGCGCTCCAAATCTCTTAGGCGGGCGCGCATGAGTCTCTGAATCCTATTCTTCACTATCACATGATATATGCGCGTTTGCTCTTCTTCAAAGAATCTTTAGCGCTAAGTTAAGCGCAAACAAAAAGCCCAATAAGACAAAACCCATTTCTTTCTCTTCTTTTCTTTTCTTCTAAGCGTCTTCTTTCCTTTCTTTTATTCTTTTAATTCTTTTCTCTTCTCAAATTATTATTTTTCTTCTCTTTTCCAAATAAATTCAATAATATACTACAACCACAAAAACAACAAAACTCCGCATAAATCTGCTCGAAACAAACAATTAATAATTAAAATCATATATAAATTAAGTGTATAAAATACACTTATCATTCATAAAAATACTTTCTTTCATACTTGAATATGGACTTAGCATGCATATGTAAATATGACGTACATGTAAATGTTGATCGATAATCATGCATATGACTCACACAAGAATGACCGGGATGGTGTTTTAGGAACTAAACCAAAAGATGGAAAATTTAACCCATAAATTTCACTTATGACAACCTTGAGCGGTTTACCCGTAAAATTTACAACTTGCTCGATTCTTATCCAAGAAGGATTCCGCTTGAAACCATGACTCCACGACACTTAGAACTAAGTAGAAAATTCATCCTCGCAATTTATTTCCTAAGCGATCATTTTTCAAAAAGCCGATTTCCGGGCAGCAGCCCTTTAGTGTTCAACAAAATTCTGCACCTTAACATTAAAAACAAATCTAAAACTCGCCCCAAACTTAACCGAATTAATTTTCGCTTGTACCAACATATTCCCAACATCCTAGACTAATTCCCGACCCGAGCCCATGGCCAAAACCCGAGCTTAAACCTGGTTTCAAAACAGCTTCCGGACAACCCAAATGCTTAGAAAAATTCTGCTCAAGTTCCCAAGTCCAAACTCAATCCAAGACTTAGCTATAAACCTTCCAATCCACCAAAACTCTAATTCTAGGACCAAGTCCAAAGATCAACCATGTTTCCAGCCCCTACAACTCGCCTTAAATCATCCTAAACCCGGCTCAATGACGGCACTTAAACACTTATCAAAACCGACCCTTACCACTCCACTTTTGAATGCCTCCCCCAAACCAAAACCAAGCACGACTCCAAGACTTCCTACAAGCCACCACGTGAACTACATATCAACCATGGCAGCCCCTCAAGCACCATCCAAATCATCACACAACACACAAAAAGAAAACAACACAGTTCGAACCGATCATGCTAGCAAACTCCAAAATTTCGAAACCTCAAAGCATGGAATAAATTCTGGAAATGATCACAGTTGGCATAACTTCACATACTTGCATTTCAAAACCATATATATATATCATAATTAATCAAGCATTACGATTTCAACAGGAACACAAAAAAAAAAAAGAAGTCTCGGCTGGACAGGAAAAACAATAGGGAAACTCGAGCAGGGCATACAAGTGTAGATATATTTCAAATATTTCATGGAATGCAACACCCAATATATATATACTAATGTATAAGGGGAAACAAGGAAGCCATATCCTTTCCTATGCTAGAAAGAAGGGCAGAAATCGAAGGACACAAGAGCTCAAAGGGTTGAGGCCGTGAGCTGCTACGAATCCAAGAGTGAGCTGGAGCCGAGCTCGAAGGAGAGAACCAGCTCATCCAGCTTGCTGGAGGGATTCACCGAGATAGAAAATGAAAATTGAAGAGCTAAAGGAGAAGAGAAACGAAGCCAGCAGATCCCACGAAGAGCAGGGGAGGTCGGCGCTTTGTGTGTGGATGTGTGGGTGTGTTGTGCGATTTTGAGTGTGTGTGTGGCTAGGGTTAAATCTTGAATATAAGTAGGTATACACTAGAAAAATGAGAGTGTAGGAATTTCAAAGGGGAAAAAGGAAACACACTATTAAAAAGTGTTAAACCCCACTAGCAATTAAGGCTACAAATTAAATCGCACTAAATAAAAAAAAAATTACGAGCTTAAAAAAATCCTAATTTAAAATATTAAATTCGATTTTACTAATCAGGAAATAAAATACTAATTTTTGCAAAAGTAAAAAATAATAATAAATTCTAATGCGCGGAAAAAATATAATATTTAGGCAAATAAATACCGAAAATTAAAATAATTAAAATTATAAAAATTGAAAGTAGTTTTAGGCATGAAACTTTAATTAAGAAATTTTAGGCGTTACAATTCCTCCCTCCATAAAATGGAATTTCGTCCTCGAAATTCAAGACTTACCAAAGAGCTCTGGATAACGAGTCCTGATATCTGCCTCTGCTTCCCAAGTGGCCTCTTCATCCGAGTGATTCTGCCATCTCACTTTGACCATCGGAATCGACTTGTTACGGAGTCTCCTCTCCTGTCTATCCAAAATCCGAATGGGCCTCTCCTCATTAGTCATGTGAGGAGATAACTGAAGTGGTTCCATGCTAAGCACATGAGACGGATTCGAGACGTACTTCCTTAACATCGACACATTGAAGACATTATGGACTCCATCAAGGTTAGGCGGCAAGGTCACCCTATAAGCCAATGCCCCTACTCTGTCCAATATCTCAAAGGGTCCTATAAACCTTGGTGCAAGTTTTCCTTTCTTCCCGAATCTCATTACACCCTTCATAGGAGCTACTCGGACAAACACATGATCTCCCACCGAGAACTCCAAGTCTCTCCTCCTATGATCGGCATAACTCTTCTGCCTGCTCTGTGCAGTCCTCATCCTATCACGAATCTTGGCTACAACTTCGGCAGTCTGCTAAACAATATCGGGTCCCAACTCTGACCTCTCACCAACCTCGGTCCATAATATCGGTGATCTAAACGGTCTCCCATAGAGTGCCTCGTAAGGCGCCATACCAATGGTGTCCTGATAGCTGTTGTTATATGCAAATTCCACCAATGGCAACCTCGACTCCCAAGTATCGTGAAAGTCAATGACGCAGGCTCTCAAAAGGTCCTCTAGAATCTGGATCACCCTTTTGGACTGTCCATCCATCTGCGGGTGAAAGGCGGTACTAAACAAAAGCTTCGTACCCAAAGCTTCATGAAGACTCTTCCAAAAAGTCGACATAAACTACGGATCTCTATCAGAAACTATGGAAACAGGGACTCCATGAAGCCTGACTATCTCCCGGACATACAACTCCGCATACTGAGTCATAGAGAAATTTGTACTCACTGGCAAGAAATGTGTCGACTTAGTGAGACGGTCGACAATAACCCAAATAGCATTCGAACCTCTCACTGTCCACGACAAGCCAACTACAAAATCAATGGTAATATTCTCCCATTTCCACTCGGGAATAGGGAGTGGCTTAAGCAATCCTGCAGGTCTCTGATGTTCTGCCTTGACCTGCTGGCACGTCAAGCACTCTGATACAAAGCGGGCTATATCATGCTTCATGCCCGGCCACCAATACAACTGCTGAAGGTATCGAAACATCTTCGTACTTCCTGGGTGAATAGAGTACGTCGATGTATGTGTCTCTTCCATGATAGTAACTCGCAGATAATCACCTGCGGGCACCCAAAGTCAACCTCTAAACCTCACAATCCCATCCACCACTGAATACAAACCACTGTCTCTCTCGTCACCTCTCTGTCTCCACTTACTCAACTGCTCATCAACTGCATGAGCAACTCTGATACGGTCAAACAATGTAGTCTGCACTGTCAAGGCGGACAATCTACAAGCTCTACCCACGGCATAGAACTCCAGTCTGAATCTCATCTTGCAACGGCCTAGACACCGTCAAAGAGGCAATCACTGTTGTCTTTCTACTCAATTCATCGGCAACGACATTAGCCTTACCCGGATGGTAACTAATGTTGCAGTCATAGTCTTTCACCAACTCTAACCATCTCCGTTGTCTCATGTTCAACTCCTTCTGGGTGAAAATGTATTTGAGGCTTTTATAGTCCGTGAATATCCTACATTTTTCTCCATAAATATAGTGCCTCCAAATCTTAAGAGCGAAAACCACTGCTGCCAACTCTAAATCATGAGTAGGATAGTTCTTCTCATGCTCCTTCAACTGCCTTGAAGAATAAGCAATAACTCTATCCCGCTGCATAAGAACTGCTCCCAATCCCAACTTGGAAGCAACAATGTAAACCACAAAATCACCTTACCCTGATGGCATGGCTAACACTGGCGCCGACGTAAGAGCTTCCTTCAACACATCAAAGCTATCCTGGCACCTCGGGCTGCAAACAAACTTATAATTCTTCTTAGTCAATGCTGTCAAGGGCACCACAATGGATGAAAAGCCCTTGATAAACTTTCTATAGTAACCAGACAATCCGAGAAAACTGCGAATCTTCGATGCATTTCTAGGTACAGATAACTCCTTAACTGCTTGAACTTTGGAGGGATCTACCTCAACACCGCTCTCGGAAATGATATGACCCAAGAATGCTACTTTCTCCAGCCAAAATTCACATTTGTCAAACTTAGCAAACAACTTCCGCTCTCGGAGCACCTCTAGAACCATCCTCAAATGTTGCGAATGCTCCACTCTATCTTTTGAGTAAATGAGGATATCATCAATCAAAACAATGGCAAAATGATCCAAATACGACTGGAAAACGCGGTTCATAAGATCCATGAAGACCGCGGGCGCGTTTGACAACCCGAACGCCATCACAAGAAACTCGTAGTGGCCATAACGAGTCCTAAAAGCTGTCTTGAACACATCTGACTCAAATTTCAACTGATGATAGCCGGAACGGAGATCAATCTACAAAAATACAGAGGCTCCTTGCAACTGATCAAAAAGATCCTCAATTCTGGGAAGTGGGTACTTGTTCTTTACCGTCACTCCATTCAATTCTTGGTAGTCTATGAACAACCTTAGGCTCCCGTCCTTCTTCTTCACAAAGAGTACCGGTGCGCCCCACGGAGAGAAGCTAGGGCGTATGAACCCTTTGTCAAGCAACTATTGAATCTGTTCTTTCAGTTCTTTCATTTCTGTAGGATCCAATCTATACGGTGTCTTAGAAATTGGCATAGTACCGGGTACCAAGTCGATAGAGAACTCGACTTCTCTATCAGGTGGGATGCCTGCAACATTGCTTGGAAACACATCCTCAATATCTCTGACGACGTCCATGTCTGAAATATCTGGACGTGTTGGCAACTCCGTCAAAGATAAACTGGCTAAGAATGCCTCACATCCATCATGCACCAACTGCTTAGCTTGCATGAAAGATATAATCTGAGTCATCCTCGAACCCCTAGTAGCCTAAAACCAAAACAGTTCTTCTCCTTCCGGTCTGACCATCACTGATCGCTGCTGGAAGTCAATCACCACAACGTTCTTCATCATCCAATCCATCCCAAGGATCAATTCGAACTCAGGCATGGGCAACACTATCAAATTTGCACTCACTGATTGCCCTTGCAGTAGAGGCTCAAGATTCTTCATTATATTCCTCGTGGACAGTTCTTCCCCTGATGGGATAGTCACTGTGAACCACCAAACAGATCTTCGCACTCAATACCCCGCTTACGGGCAAAGGTCTCCGAAATAAAAGAATGAGTAGCCCCCGAGTCTAACAGGGCTCTAGTGGCTATACCGGCTACCAAAATTCTACATGCATTAAAGGTGATTACAACCACAAAAATATTGAAACCAATTAAGGCAAGTCCTACTTAGGTTTATTATAAGTCACCGAATTCCTAATTTCAAAATTATTCAAGTCAACACAACCAATTAACACGAAGCATACAACCTAAAACAAGTTCTCATTCCCCAAAGAAAACTCATAATTGAAAATTGCATCTATGAACCAATTAAATAACCCTTAATTAAATGCTCTAAATATTACATGTGATGAGCGTGGTATCAGGGTTGGCCTCCTTGGCCTGCATCACATAAACTCTCCCCTGAGTCGGTGTCTTGCGCAATGGACAATCTGAAACCACGTGTCCTGGCTTCTTGCACCGATAACAGACTCCGGCACCTGCCAAACACTGTCCATGATGAGCACGATGGCAACTCGGGCAAAAGGGTCTCTCCCCAGTCTTGGGAGGAGCGGGTCTCGGTGCCTGCTGACTCTGGAGTTGCTGAACATGATGTCCCTGGGGCCTATGGGCCAGATGCCCCTGAGGTCTGAAGGGTCCCTTCTGACGCTGTGGCCCAGTGAATGGCCTCTTCCCATGCTGCTACTGCAGACCATGAGATGGTAGCGGCTTCTTACTCTGCGCCTCAGCGCTGATGTCCTTCAAAGTCTGCTCAGACCTCAAAGCTCGTCTGAGAGCCGAAGCATAGTCAGCTGGCTCCGCCATGAGTACATCTCGTCAGATAGTGGGTTGTAGCCCAACAATGAAGTGATGGAGCTTCTCCGCCTCGTCGTCCCTAATCAAAGGCACAAAGTGGCAACCTCGCTCAAATTTCACCACAACCTCAGCCACCGATAGGTCTCCCTGTCGTAGGCTCAAAAACTCCATCTTCAAACGGGCCCTCACATCCGCAGTAAAATACTTTTCAAAGAAAAGCCTCCTAAACTCAGTCAAAGGCAGGGTAGTCGCGTCCACTGTCTTCTCTACTCCCTCCCACCAAAAGGCAGCATCTTCCAGGAGGTGGAAGACAGCGTACCGGACTCGATCTGGATCTCCCAACTGCATATAGCGGAAGATCACCTCAAGCAAACGGATCCATCCCTCCGCTACCAGTGGATCAGTGGTTCCAGCAAAGTCCTTTGGATTCATCTTCCTAAACTGCTCATAAACAGTCCCAAGTCCAGACCTCGGAGTATCCACATATCGCTCTAGGATACGGGCTAAACCAGCTAGCACCTCGTTCCAACATCCGCAGCTCGTGGGGGTGGCGGAGGAGGAGGTGGCGGTGGAGGTGGAGGAAGTGGTGGCTGCAGAACACGTCCACAACGAGTGGCCATCTGTACGCAAGTTCAAATTCCCACATTCAAATTTCATGCCTTAAGAAAAATATTTTCCTTAAACTTTTACAAGCTCGAAAATTTTAAGGATTAGCGGAAACTAACTTAAACAAATAGCAATAGATGCACTTAAATCTTACAGACTTTGAGGCGATATCCCTTCGAGTTTCGGCAACCGGTAGTAGGTCTCCGAAATAAAAGAATGAGTAGCCCCCGAGTCTAACAGGGCTCTAGTGGCTATACCGGCTACCAAAATTCTACATGCATTAAAGGTGATTACAACCACGAAAATATTGAAACCAATTAAGGCAAGTCCTACTTAGGTTTATTATAAGTCACCGAATTCCTAATTTCAAAATTATTCAAGTCAACACAACCAATTAACACGAAGCATACAACCTAAAACAAGTTCTCATTCCCCAAAGAAAACTCATAATTGAAAATTGCATCTATGAACCAATTAAATAACCCTTAATTAAATGCTCTAAATATTACATGTGATGAGCGTGGTATCAGGGTTGGCCTCCTTGGCCTGCATCACATAAACTCTCCCCTGAGTCGGTGTCTTGCGCAATGGACAATCTGAAACCATGTGTCCTGGCTTTTTGCACCGATAACAGACTCCGGCACCTGCCAAACACTGTCCATGATGAGCACGATGGCAACTCGGGCAAAAGGGTCTCTCCCCAGTCTTGGGAGGAGCGGGTCTCGGTGCCTGCTGACTCTGGAGTTGCTGAACATGATGTCCCTGGGGCCTATGGGCCAGATGCCCCTGTGGTCTGAAGGGTCCCTGCTGACGCTGTGGCCCAGTGAATGGCCTCTTCCCATGCTGCTACTGCAGACCATGAGATGGTAGCGGCTTCTTACTCTGCGCCTCAGCGCTGATGTCCTTCAAAGTCTGCTCAGACCTCAAAGCTCGTCTGAGAGCCGAAGCATAGTCAGCTGGCTCCGCCATGAGTACATCTCGTCAGATAGTGGGTTGTAGCCCAACAATGAAGTGATGGAGCTTCTCCGCCTCGTCGTCCCTAATCAAAGGCACAAAGTGGCAACCTCGCTCAAATTTCACCACAACCTCAGCCACCGATAGGTCTCCCTGTCGTAGGCTCAAAAACTCCATCTTCAAACGGGCCCTCACATCCGCAGTAAAATACTTTTCAAAGAAAAGCCTCCTAAACTCAGTCAAAGGCAGGGTAGTCGCGTCCACTGTCTTCTCTACTCCCTCCCACCAAAAGGCAGCATCTTCCAGGAGGTTGAAGACAGCGTACCGGACTCGATCTGGATCTCCCAACTGCATATAGCGGAAGATCACCTCAAGCAAACGGATCCATCCCTCCGCTACCAGTGGATCAGTGGTTCCAGCAAAGTCCTTTGGATTCATCTTCCTAAACTGCTCATAAACAGTCCCAAGTCCAGACCTCGGAGTATCCACATATCGCTCTAGGATACGGGCTAAACCAGCTAGCACCTCGTTCCAACATCCGCAGCTCGTGGGGGTGGCGGAGGAGGAGGTGGCGGTGGAGGTGGAGGAAGTGGTGGCTGCAGAACACGTCCACGACGAGTGGCCATCTGTACGCAAGTTCAAATTCCCACATTCAAATTTCATGCCTTAAGAAAAATATTTTCCTTAAACTTTTACAAGCTCGAAAATTTTAAGGATTAGCGGAAACTAACTTAAACAAATAGCAATAGATGCACTTAAATCTTACAGACTTTGAGGCGATATCCCTTCGAGTTTCGGCAACCGGTAGTAGGCACAGCCCAAACCAAGACCGTGCTCTGATACCAACTAAAACGACTCTAAAATAATTATTTAATTTAATAAAGAAAATACAGGATTTTTTTTTCAAAAATTTTGTCATGAATCGTTTTAAAAACTAGTAAAAGCCAACCTGTCACAGACAGCAGTTCAACAAATGAAATAAAAGTCTGGTTAAATTAATCCAAATACGATAATCATAAAAATCTAAAAAGGGGAGTTTATCCCACCAAGTTGCGGAATAATAAAATGTTAAGTTTACAAGCCAAATATTCTAAAGCAGGGAGAACACCTCCTGCAAATGACTGTCAGGGTATGAAATACTAAGACTCATAAATGAAAACATCAGAGTTTGCAGATCAACTAAAAGCACGTCGGTCAATGGCCTGCACCACCGGTGACCTCCCCCTGGGGATCCTGCCCCTCAGCCTCAAAGTAGAAGTCATCACCTGAAAACAAATAAGTAAAGTGAGTCTAAAAGACTCAGCAAGAATATGGGGTGGGAGGGGGGGGATAACGAGTACTACGTAAATACAAGCACAAACAGATTAAAAATAACTTGTAGTAAAATAATTTCGTGCCCTTAACTTAGAATAAATGATTCTAAATGAAAAGAGTGAACATGAATGACACATATGCATGGCTAAGTCAAACATAAATAATTGAATAAACTGATCTTAACATAGTCATAAATATTGAACTTAGATCCTTGGATTGTGACTCTGTGATTTTGATCATGATCATGGCTGCAGTGCACTATGCCGCAAGGAAGTCAGGATAAAACCCAACTAAATCTTGCCCTGAATTGGTAAGGGAGGCCGAGATATCTCTCAGCCCCACACAAACACATGCTAAGGTAAGAAAACCCATAATTTGGTAAGAGAAGCCAAAACGTCTCCCGACCCCACACATACACATGAATAAATGTAGTCACAACCATCTCACTTCGTTCATAAAAATACTTTCTTTCATACTTGAATATGGACTTAGCATGCATATGTAAATATGACGTACATGTAAATGTTGATCGATAATCATGCATATGACTCACACAAGAATGACCGAGATGGTGTTTTAGGAACTAAACCAAAGGATGGAAAATTTAACCCATAAATTTTACTACGACAACCTTGAGCAGTTTACCCGTAAAATTTACAACTTGCCTGATTCTTATCAAAGAAGGATTCC
The DNA here is from genome assembly GCF_033568475.1 of Henckelia pumila. NCBI lineage: Eukaryota > Viridiplantae > Streptophyta > Magnoliopsida > Lamiales > Gesneriaceae > Henckelia > Henckelia pumila. The sequence continues at coordinate 228,275,020 of NC_133123.1, read as the reverse complement.
GCTTGAAACCACGACTCCAAGACACTTAGAACTAAGTATGGAAGTCATCCTCGGAATTTATTTCCTAAGCGATCATTTTTTAAAAAGCCAATTTCCGGGCAGCATCCCCTTAGTGTTCAACAAAATTCTGCACCTTAACATTAAAAACAAATCTAAAACTCGCCCCAAACTTAACCGAATTGATTTCCTCTTGGACCAACATATTCCAAACATCCTAGACTAATTCCCGACCCGAGCCCATGGCCAAAACCTGAGCTTAAACCCGGTTTCAAAACAGCTTCCGGACATCCCAAATGCTTAGAAAAATTCTGCTCAAGTTCCCGAGTCAAAACTCAATCCAAGACTTAGCTATAAACCTTCCAATCCACCAAAACTCTAATTCTAGAACCAAGTACAGCGATCAACCACATTTCCAGCCCCTACAACTCGCCTTAAATCATCCTAAACCCGGCTCAATGATGGCACTTAAACACTTATCAAAACCGTCCCTTACCTCTCCAATTTCGAATGCCTCCCCCAAACCAAAACCAAGCACGACTCCAAGCCTTCCTACAAGACACCACGTGAACTACATATCAACCGTGGCAGCCCCTCAAATACCATCCAAATCATCACACAACACACAAAAAGAAAACAACACAGTTCGAACCGATCATGCTAGCAAACTCCAAAATTTCGAAAACTCAAAGCATGGAATAAATTTTGTAAATGATCACAGTTGGAATAAATTCACATACTTGCATTTAAAAACCATATATATATCATAATTAATCAAGCATTACGATTTCACCAGGAACACAAAAAAAAATAGAAGTCTCGGATGGACAAAAAAAAAAAGGAAACTCGAGCAGGGCATACAAGTGTACATATATTTCAAATATTTCATGGAATGCAACACCCAATATATATATACACTAATGTATAAGGGGAAAAAAGGAAGCCATATCCTTGCCTGTGCTAGAAAGAAGGGCAGAAATCGAAGGACACAAGAGCTCGAAGGGCTGAGGCCGTGAGCTGCTACGAATCCAAGAGTGAGCTGGAGCCGAGCTCGAAGGAGAGAACCAGCTCGTCCAGCTTGCTAGAGGGATTCACCGGAGATGGAAAATGAAAATTGAAGAGCTAAAGGAGAAGAGGAGGGGAGGTCGGCGCTTTGTGTGTGGGTGTGTTGTGCGATTTTGAGTGTGTGTGGCTAGGGTTAAATCTTGAATATAGGTAGGTAAACCCTAGAAAAATGAGAGTGTCGGAATTTCAAAGAAGGGGAAAAAGGAAACACACTATTAAAAAGTGCTAAACCCCACTAGCAATTAAGGCTACAAATTAAATCGCACTAAGTAAAAAAATACGAGCTTAAAAAAAAATCCTTATTTAAAATATTAAATTTGATTTTACTAATCAGGAAATAAAATACTAATTTTTGCAAAAGTAAAAAAAATAAAAAATTCTAATGCGCGGGAAAAATATAATATTTAGGCAAATAAATAGCGAAAATTAAAATAATTAAAATTATAAATATTGAAAATAGTTTTAGGCATGAAACTCTAATTAACAAAATTTTAGGCGTTACAAAATAAATCCCAATAAAGAGGATTAACGACACTTATCTCGGAATGCAAGGCGTGAGCCATATGCCGTAAGCGAAGAGCGTTAATGGAAATTGGTGACCGTGTTTGCATCGTTGCAGAAGGCCAAATTCACCCATCTATGATAATAAATTGATTTTTTTTTTCCAATGGATTTATATCTCAAGGTGGACAATTCCAGTGGGCTTTTGTTTAGAATAAATGGATTTTGCTTCTTTATTAAATGTTTTTGTCTTTGAGAATCCGTGGGGCCTTGATAGTTGTGTTTGTGTTGCATATTTTAACATCATTTTGTTGTTGTTTTGCATGCATTTGTGTGTTTTACTTTAGTATTTTGTTCGTATTTCATATTTCGTGTCTACATAACATGCTCCGGGGTTTATTGTGTAGGATGTAACATTTTTGTTGGGAAAAAGTCTCGGAGTGCAAAACAAAAAATCGGCCGCTCGATCCGCAAAGTTCTACCGATCGAGCGGGCACCATATAGAAGAAAAGATTTCAAGACAGAACTTTGGCCGCTCGATCCGCAAAGTTCTAACGATTGCGCGGCCGTATGAAAAAAAGCAGGAATATTGAGACCGAGAATATCTCGCTCGATCGGTTAATCTTTACCGATCGAGCGAGGGGGGCTGTTCGGGAAGTAGTTTTTAATTTTGGAAACTATTTTATTTTGGACTCTAGCCTTTTATTAGGTCTTTATTCCGTTTTTCTGAGATTATTATCAGACTTTTGAAGCTTAGAGACCAAGTATTCCTTGGCGGCTAGGTTTTTATTCATCTTTTCTTAAGATTTCTTCTTTTCTTTTGAATTTTCTTTCGTTTTTCATGAATCTTTGTGGCTAGTTTCTAGAACTCGGTTGAGGAGGACAAACCCTTGATTTTGTTTATTCGTGAGATTCAAATTTTTAGTGTTTAATTCTTATTGAGTATCAAAAATTGTTCTGATTTATTTCATTCTTGTATGTAAGATTTTTGGATTGATCACCCTAGGATTTCATTATACAATCTATTGCTAAATTAGATTTCAAATCCGTAATTGTTTGAATCAATTAATTTGTGAAGCAACTACGATTGATACACTAGTAGAAAAATCGCGTAAGACTTCGGTTAATAACCGAAGTCGTAGACACTTAATTACCGAAGTAGTGTCACGTGAAGTAATAGGGTACTTTTTTACTTCGCTGAATCACCGAAGTCTTATACCTTAAATTACCGAAGTCTTTGGTCATTTTTTGGAGGCAGAATTGGACCGGTGCCGAAGTAAAATCATATATTTTACTTCGCTAATTTCATAAGTTATGAAGTCAAATATATTCTTATACTTCGTCAATTAATGAATTTGCCGAAGTAACAACTATGATTTTACTTCGGGTTTTGGACGAAGTTAAATATTGTCTATTACTTCGTTAATTTCATATATAACCGAAGTAAAATGTATTCTTTTACTTCGATTTTTAATCAAATTTTTGAAGTTAAATATTGTCTATTACTTCAGTAATTTCAATAATATACAAAGTGAAATAATGTCTTTTACTTCGTTAATTTCTTATATTACCGTATTAAAATGCCTTCTTCTACTTCGTCTATAAATAAAATTTTGTTTATTCTAAAATTGCCGAAGCAATAGAACACATTTTATAAATTAAGATTTAGATACAATAATGCCATAATATATTTTTGAAACTAAAAAATACACTAATAATATTAATTAATCCATCCCAAAACGACACATACATAAATCAACAAGTACTATCCACCAAAATACACTAACAATTTGAAATGACATATTCAACCACCAAAACGTGTACACATCCACACGTATTTCGTAAGAACTGCTACCTAACTGAGAGTAGGAATGTCGTAAACTGGATTCTAGCTTGCCATAAGTCCCCTGAAGTTGCTCTCTGTGACCACTGGTGAAGTCCTGCATAACATAAAGATAACGTCCACCTCATTTTTTATCTTTAGATAACAACAAGGCCATTTGTATGTATAGTAACTTCCTTACGTTTACTACTTCAAGGCAATATTTAAACCAAATTGTTATCAAAATCATATCAACTTAGTTTCTCAGCCCCTATTTGGGGATTTGAACTTTAAGGCCAAAGCACCAAATTTTATGATCATGAATTTATGATCAGATTAGGAAAAAAGGCATTAAAATAATGAAGAGACTTTAACCTGAATAAGTTGCTGGGCTAGTTGAACTTGTGAAGAGGTGCCTTTTATCTCCACGGTGATTTCATCAGGCAGGCCCCTACTCTCTTGCACAGTTAGAATGGCACTAGTAGTGCATCTAATGTAATCAATATTTCTCCCTGAACTCCAATTATATCCTCTGCATAAGCAAGTGGTACTTGCATTGTCTGTGCAACCTGCCACAAGGAATCAACATGGCATATTTACAGGAAGAAATAGTGCAAGAAGTAACATCCAACTCCTAATAATATTTTACATATTTATTTTTGTTGCCGTCTGTGTTCGTTTCCTCAATTTCCGAGTGCCTGCAGACTGTGCATCAGCTCAAATTTAATTAACAGAAACGAGAAAATGGAGATCTCATCAACCAAATATAATCATAACTCCAGTATGGTAAATAATAATAACACTACTAATTACAGCAATAATTGTATTATTTTGAGTAAACTTTTATGAATCTTGCTGCTTACCTACCTTTACTGCTATAGAATCATACATGTATTAGATCCTATATATATAATAATTAATCATATATGTGTATGTATGTATGTATGTATGTGTAGATTATTACAACCTTATCAATCGAAAAATCAAGAAACGCACGAGTAAATTGTTGGAGAAATGGTCATACATGTACGTATGATAAATTAATGAAGAGAACAGAAAAATCCCAGAAAACCAAAAATAAACAGGAAAGAAGAAAAAGCTTCGGCTTCAGCCTCTTCGCTAGCTAACTCTCTCTCCCTCTTTTTCATGTTTGCATTAATTTATCTGACTGAATTGTTCAGATAACAAAACCAGAAAGAGAGGCAAAAGGGCAAGGAGAAAAAGAACAGTTCTGTTCCAATTATGGGGGGGCTAATTAAATGCTTTCCAACAGAAATATATATAAATCCGAAAAGAAACTTTGTAAGAACTAATTAATTCAAGAGTAAAAAAATAAAAAATAAAAAGGGACATGATGATGTTTAAGTATTCAGAAGCTGATTAATTCACTCTAAACAAAAACCAACCTGCATTAACGGCTGGGAAAATATACACAAGTACTAGTGATATATAATAACCTTCTAAAGAAAGACTAAAACATAGAGAATGTGAAAGAGAAAACTTGAATGGATAACATTATAAGATGAACAAAATCTTAAATGGGTCGAATTAGTACTTAACATGGAGGCATGAGATTCAAACCTAAATCATCTTTTTCGAGAACCAGTGATCTGGACTTGTTTGTCTCCATTGAAGAACTGTATTCTGGGTGCAATCTTTTCTTAGAATGCAACGGCACACTGAAACGTTTAGTTCTAGCACTTTGTTCCTTTTCTTCAAGAATCTAAAAATACAACTAACCCTTGAGATCAACCAAAGACTGTTTGAAAGGATGGGGAGGCTTACTAAGAGCTGCTAAAATATAAAAATACAACTAATGCTAAAAATCAATTTTGTAATACCTAAGGAAAATAAAAAGTGTATGCCCTCTAGTCAGAGAACAAAAACTTTACCTGATTCCTAAGCTCCATGATGCGAGGTTCTTTTTCCAGATTCTCTCCATTCATTTCGAATTAATGATGTGAAGTCACCAATATGCAAGAGGATAAAATTATAGCTAATTGTAATGTGGCTTTTTACCCATGAAACAATAGTTTATAGTGACAATAAGATATAAAGGATTACTTGCACCTCTAAAAAAAGGATTACTTGCATTCTGGAAAAACATGCAGTACAGTTTAGTCGAGAAGCCAAAGATAGGAATGTAGTAGTGCTGCTTGCTCAACGGAAAATCAAGGCACCCACTTTTTCAGGAAACCAAACACCAATTCGTGAAAAATTACATAATCAAGAAAAAATAATATCATAAACTGACAATTTTCCCTCTCTTATGCCTTTTCTGCAGTTTTAATCAAAAAAATCAGAATATCATATCCCAATAATTTGACGAAGAATTGCATGGCTAAAATAACCATGTAATCTATAAGTTATCCCTTAATATATCCATAAGGCCAATATGCTAGTTCACATAATCACAACAGATATTGTAATCCAGACACAACGAGACTCTCATCTGTGGCGCATGATATATTTAACATAATTTGACAAAAGAAACCAAAAAAAAAAAAAATAGAGGTGAGGATATGTTTTCATATGTTGGTTACATTTTTTATGGATTATTTCTGTCAAAAAGGATACTATCATAGGTAGAGAGAAACTAGAGGAAGAATTCAAGGAACTTGACGCACATATTTAACCCCTTTAAATATATGTCAAGAAACATTACAGTTCGACTACATGAACTTAGATTGGCTGGAGAGCAGCAGAAACAAACTAAAATACAAACTAAATATTTTACTTGCATTAAAACTAGACAAAATATTACCATGGTAGTGTCATTGACATGATGGATATTGGGAAGGCCCCTTGAACCTCTTAAAATTATTCTTTCATCCGCATCCAGTTTCATCATATCCTAACAGAAATAGGCACAAGAAATAGGCATCCAACTAGAATACCGAAATACAACACATCACTTACATTTTATAATGTGAATCGCACAGGGCAGATTACCGCAGATAAATGAGACGAATTGATCCCTTAGAACTACTATATGCTAACATGTTGCAATGACAAGGATGAAATTTAGGTGAAGTTATAACCTCTGCAAAAACAAAAAAAAAAACAGATATATGGCTTGGCTGCCTTCAACATCTAAACATCCACAGTGTGAATTATACGGATCTAAAATGAGAAATTCCCAAATAATATATGCTGGAAAATTGAAATAAATCCCAAAAAAATTCGGAAATGTGATCTTTACCTTCAATCGACTCAAAAATTGTACCTACAACAAATAATACATCCAATTGGTTTACTGCATATCATCAAATTTTGCTAGCAAATTATATATTGGAACATGGTGAATATAAAGTTTGATGTTTCCTCTATGTATATGAAACATTTCTCGAAGTCTGAAATCTGAATTCCATTATAGTCTTGCGAAACGATACCTAGTGATGTTGAAATATTGAAAAACTTCAGCACATGAAGCTGATATGGGTAAAGATAAGGCGTAATCCTTGAAGCCATCGTCCTGCCTTATGGTTCCGGTAGCGTTTGCGCCTGCTGTTGGTTCCAAATCATTCAAAACATCTCAAAGGACGAAGGTACCTTGCACTGCTTCGGGATCCTAATGGGTACGGGCTGCCCTCGATGTCAAATGTGTTTACACTCACTCCCTTTACATGCGTACATACATAAGAGAAGTTGTATATTAAAAATTGAATAATATTTTATACAGTATGGCAAATTTATAAATATTTTATACACAAAATCTACTTACCTCATAAGTTTTACCATTTCACAACTGAACCTTAGCCAAGAACTTCTTGTCTATGACATTTGCAGCAACTGAGAGTGACCAATTTAAACAAACTCCTGCAGGTACACAAAATTTCCAATACAGAGTTATCATGGTAACGACACTAGTTCACAATAGTTGAGCCAAGGCCCTTGGCAATAGGAAGATCACCAAAGTCTAGATTTGCATATCAATAAAAACTGAAAAATAAGAGGAATGACTATACAAAAGGAAGACCGAAGATAATCCTTTCACAAGTTAGTCTATTTATAAAAAACAAAATCAAAGCAAAGATGGGTGAAAACGAATACCATTAATGTCAAATAAAGGCTAACAATGTGCGAAGTCAAGTCTATCTGCACCAAAAACAGAATCTCGTCACTTAAATTATGAGAAAAAACACAAAAGATGTGGGAATAAACATATCATTCTCCTGAAATTCTACAAAAAACTGTTTCAGAGAAGAGCACGTCAATACAATCAAAGCATAATCAACTGAGGAAAAGAAGAATGAAAAAATCGAAACAAGATATCAATCGAGATTTTACCTGGCGCTCAGCCTGGACGATCTGGCACACCAAATCTCTCAAGAATTTCCAAAACTTACTAGCTTTATCCACCCTCTTGGAGCCAGAGAACCTTTAATGAGCTTAGTGCATATAATCACAACAACTTTGTGACTCGAGCTCACCATGCTCTGATTGGAAAACAAAGAAAGCATAAAGGAACGATACTTCACAGGCTCATATAACAATTCACAAAAAATCTGACACAAAATCCAAAAGAATCGAGCCATTATAATTTCCAACAATTTTTCCTTACATAGTTGCATAGCATTGCCTCTGTTCTTCGCCGAGAGTTCCAAATCGGCCTTGGTTATTGTAGGAGTAACATTTTCGCTCTTAATCAAAATAGATTGATATGTGAACTGGACCATGTTCTCTCCCACCTCCATAGCCATCGTAGCTCAAAAAATAGTCCAGGGTTTGAATAAAACCTTTAATCGAGCAAACACGGCTAACAAAGTGGACGAAATAGCAAGGAAGAATGTTTCACAGTTCTGTTTGCGACAGGTCTTCAGCCGCACTGTTCTTGAGATCCAAAACTCGATCTAGGCCATAACCAAGGTCTTGAGGCACTGAGGTATCATCTAGGGTGGTTGCGGTGCAGTTCCCACCGGTGTAGAAGCGGCGATGGTGGTAGATTTGTGAAGGAACGAGAGCGACGGGAAAAGGGGATTGACAACCCTAAAAAAGAGTGCAGAGTAGGAGAGAATAAGCAGGAAAAGACGTGAATAAAATCGGGATTCTAAACATATCATTCTATTACTTCATCAAAAACAAATTAAAAATTTTATTTTCATCTTTTTACTTCATCAAATTTAACTTGACGAAGTAAAAACTCACTTAAAATTTAAGTGAAGCCCGTTTTTTTATATTGGCGAAGTCTAAAGTGCATTTTACTTCGTTAATTTTATAACCGAAGTAAATAACTATATATTAATTCGGTAATAGTGATTGCCGAAGTAAAAACTAGCGAAGTAAAAGGCAGAAATTCTACTAGTGATATTTTCCGCTTGTAAATTTATTAAATTGTAAGAACAATAATTGACTAGATTAAATACATCTGCTTGTGTATGTGTTGTCTAGATTCGTCAGTTTCACTAATTTGAATGCTACCTTAGGTTTAAATCTTGATCGCTTGTATCTTGGTTGATTTATTGGTAAGGGTTATTCTAGAATGCTTGTGTCTAATTAACTAAGATTAAGGTGAAACAAGAATTTAATTTTAAATGATGAATATTTGATAGAATTAATTATTTTTAGGTGATCGATGATCGAATGAATAATTTCAAGGGTGTAGTTGACCGATACCAATGCTTGTTTCTCATTGATTTCTTCGTTATAATTTAATCTTGCATGATAGTGATAATATTTATTTTTAATTGCTGTTACTTTTTAGTAGTTAATTCCAAACTCAAAACCCCATTTACTTTATTTTATTTTAGAACACATTAGATTTCACTTTCTTCGTGGGAACGATTCCTACTCGTACTACTGCATATTTTGATTATCTGATTTGAGTTGGGTAATTTGGGTGTGACACGACTTAGCGCTACCAAATCTTGGTGCCGTTGCCGGAGAACTGTGTTTAATTTATTGTGTTCTTTTTCTTTGTATTTTTGTTTAATCTCACTCTATTTTCTTTGCTTTGTTTCTAGTACTTCTCCCGTCGTTCATGCTTTCAGGTGACTCTTTTGAAGAAGAATTTCCTTACGACCCGGAGACTGAAAGAACTTTGCACAGGCAAAGGAGAGAAGCTTGTAGAAGGCAGGAAGAGGACGAGACTCGAACAAAAATTCTTGAGGAAGAGATAGCGGAAAACGCAAATCTAAGCCTGAGAAAATTGGGCACTCCTGATCCAAATCAACAGCCTTTATGCATTACTTTTCCTGCTTTAGAAAATAATGCAACATTTGAGCTTAAATCTGGACTAATTTGCTTAATACCTTATTTGCATGGTCTCACAGGTGAGGATTCTCACAAGCATTTGATGGAATTCCTTGTGGTTTGCACGAGCATGAAACCCCATGGAGTGACCGAGGAGCATATCCAACTCAGAGCCTTTCCTTTCTCTTTGAAGAGTGCTGCTAAGGATTGACTTTATTATTTACCCTCTGGATCCATCACCACCTGGACTGAGATGATAGGATCTTCCTGGAAAAATATTTCCCAGCTTCTAGAGCAGCAAATATCAGAAAGGAAATATATGGGATCAAGCAATTTACAGGGGAATCACTTTATGAATACTAGGAGTGGTTCAAAAAGCTGTGTGCTAGTTGTCCGCAACATCAGATAAGTGAAAACTTGTTAATTAAATATACCTATGAAGGTTTGTTACCTCATGACAGGAGTATGTTAGGTGCGGCTAGTGGAGGAGTCTTTGTGGATAAAACTCCAGTGCAAGCAAGGAACTTGATCGAGAATATGGCTGCCAATTCTCAGCAATTTGGTACCAACAGAATTGATCATGCACCAAAGAAAAACAATGAGGTAAATGTCTCTTCTCTTGAGCAACAGCTGATTGAACTGACGTCTCTTGTACGTCAAATGGGTGTAGGGAATGGACAAACTACAAAGGCATGTGGAATTTGTGCTGCAGTGGGACATGCTACTGACATATGTCCCACACTTCAAGAAGAATCTGTTGAACAGGTGAATGCTACTGGCGGATTTTCTAGACCACCACAGCGGAAATATGATCATATTCCAACACATACAATCATGGTTGGAAAGATCATCCAAATCTTAGATACAAAAATCCTCAAACGAATCAACCTGGGCCTCAGGCACCATCGCACAATCAAGCTTATAGGCCACCATACCCTCAACAACAGTAGCGCCCTCAAATTCCAGCACCAGGTATGTAGCGATCCAACCCGGATCCACTACCTAATCAGAGTTAAGAGCATAATTAAGCATGCATTAAAATAAATCGCTGTGGAAGAATTGAATAAAAGCAGACCGGCAGAATACAACCGGTTAAAAAAATTTGATTATACAATGCAATCGAATGAATAAGCCTAAAGGGAAAAAAAAACTATAGCTAATCATGCTGTCTTCACTGGTCACTGGCTACTCCAAGCTCCTGGTACTCAATCCTGCACCTACACCTAACCCGTCGAATGGGGTGTCCAGATACACAGAAAAGACTGGACATGAGCTCTAAGCTCAATACGAAAGCACGGGTAAAACATACAAATATGATGCATGCAAATGACAGGGTATCCATATCTGGGATAACTGTATACAACTGCTCAGTAATGGCGCCTAGGACATGAGTGGTACAACCCGGGGAGCAAACCCTGTGTACACTGCTCATTCCCAATGGACGTAGACCGTGTCTTACAGATGCCAGTGCCGGCTAACCCGTCGGTCGCGGGGCGCTCGACATCAACCGTCTGAATAGGGCTGAGCGGCCCTCCATAGCTCATCTCAAAAGATGTACAGGCACAATATGATATGCGCATGTTTCATAATAATATGACACACAAATGCAACATATAAGCATGCAAAACCCGCTGGCTATCTCAGTCAGTACTTACGTACCTTATTACAGGACGTCCGAGCAGTCCCACTCTAGGTTCCAAGCCTATCATCAACTCTACAATGCAATTTCCCATGCATCAGTAATTAAGCTCTAAAAGCCTTAACTAAGCTATTGCATACTCATAAATAATTTAAGGAGACCATAGCTATACCTACATCCGTCGTCAGCCCTCTGATGGCGACTATCCCGCAACTAGGGGCACACCCCTCTGCTGCACGAGCACTACTCCGCTACTATGTCAGACACTGTCTGACTATGCTAGAATATATTCCCTACTCCAACTCTAAAATAAGAGTACCCAAAGCCCTAAAATAGAGCCACGTGGGCGAAGGAGAGGATTTCGGAATTTGCACCAAATGAGGAGCTCGGACCTCATATTTATAGAACACGTTCGGATCGTCCGAACTAGCCTTCGGAGCGTCCGAACTGCTTCGGGCCATCCGATCATCTCATCGGATCGTCCGATCTCTGCCACGTGTCAATCCAATTGCATGCAACCATGCACCTGTCCCGAACACTGTTTGGATCGTCCGATCTCGCCCCTCGGGTCATCCGAACCCTGTCCGAATGACATCACCGATGACATATTAATTTGATACCATCATCGCTCGTCCCAACTTCCCATGTTTGAACATAAAGATCCTGGAAACTAAATCCCAACGGATCCTCCAGAGTCAAATCATTCCTTTTTGCTGAAGGCATTAGCCTTGGCACTGAAAAGACTAATTCATCTATTCCCTAGTCACTCCGGGAAAAACAATTATGCTCGAAGTAACTTTTTACCCAAAACGTCTCTGATTGTCGTTCATTGCTAAAACGAAATATCTTTGACAAACAGTCTGCATGGATGTGACTCACTGACTCGAAAGAACAAATTTGATTCATCACGATCTTGCGAAATCTTCGATCCTAAAGGCAAACCTCGTTGGCTACTAAGTCGATCCTTGACTATCTCAGTCACTTCAGAGATATCGCACATCACTCGCTGAAAGATTAGTGACACCACCTGCTGGATCTCGAGAACTAGATCCCAGCTAATGTCACATCTCACGATCATCCACTGATGTTCATACGAGTACACAATTCTCGTTGGATCTCAAACACAACGGTATACTAATACATCATCACAAGAACACTGTCCTGGGAACTACCAATTTACTTGCTTTTTTCTCCTAACAAGTTAACACCTAACTTGACCATACAAGTCAATTGAAATCTTCCGGTATATTCGTCTCTGGCAAACCTATAGACTCCAAAGCATCACCTGCTCCGAGACTGTACCAAGTACTCATCTCCTAAGCACTAAGCGACAAAATACTATCCAAAGTATTTCTCGATTGCTATATCCAAATCATCACTGATTGGATTTACCCTATCGATCTCGTCGAACTACTGATGCTCGCACACGTCTGATCAAACAACCACTGATAATCTAATCCTACGTGGCTCAATCAATAACCATGACTCAGCTGCCACGAAGAACTATTTCCAAACACTTGGAATACCCAAATTTCTCTGGTTCCAACACACCCACTTGATAACTAGAAAATAGCTATTAGTAGCCTATAGACACAATCTCGTGTCTTACTACTGATAGCTGCCTCGTACACTGAACTTAATCAACCTAACTCCGACAAAGTTAGCCAATAACCACTAGTAGTCATTAGCACAAATCTCGTGCCACCTTAGCACTACCAATCGTTGTCTTGTTTACCCAAGGCAAACATCAAGATAAACTAAGCCCATTTCCATTCCATGAAAAATCCTACGCTCAATCTCTGAAAATATAAGACAGTACTTAGCGCAAACACTGCACTAACTATCCTTGCTTCGTTCATCCAGGATGAACATCACGATTCGTCAAATTCACAATCATAACAAACGAGTCTCCAAGATTCTTACAATCTCCGAACACTCTCCTGATCATATTCCTTGTTAAGACTGTACAACAATTTAAGACTAAGGTAGCTTACCACGATAACCCACCTGGAAAATCACCAAGGTTTCACGGTCATAGGCCATGCTTCCCTCACATCTCAAATAGTCCTGTACAATCCTCAACATCTGATATAATCCAATACTGATGAAGCCAATCAACAAGGATTAGTCCTCGTATTCGAGTCAAAGTCTTAAAACAACATTCTATCCAAGTATCTTGGATAATTCCTATCACAGGGAAACTCTAACCACAACTCTGATGACAACCCCTAGTCATCGCTGGTAGAAATCCGTCCGCTTACTAGATGAAAGAGTAGGTGCCCGGTTAGCCAACTTGGGGCTAAGGGCTTTTATGACTCTATGTATAAACAATCTTTGTTGAATATAATTTACATTAATTAATGGCATTTTCTTTATCTTTCTTCATATTGTTATATTGTGATATACTATTATTGTTTTGATAAAGACCTTGAATATACTATAGTGTAAGTAAGATAAGATAATGAATAAAGAGAGATCACTATTATGAAACACATCTTATAGTCACTGTATATTCTAAACAGTTCCTAGTCAATTGAGTCGTCCGCTAATAAGGATAAGGATCGCTCGAGAATGAGACTAGCATTTGTGATGCCAAGTACCACGTTTCATTGGTAATGAACATGGAGATGTTCAAAGCATGCAAATGGATATTCATATGATGAATGATCGAACTACCCTATTCGGACTTTCCAAGTGGTTATTATTATTTGAGTGGATAAGTCCGCGGTTTTGGTTGTACACCATTAGTCCTTACTAATTGAAACATCATTGAGACTCTATATGCTAGTACTGTACTTTGAATCATTTATCGACTCTATGGGTTCATCAGGTGTCGGGATTGGGTACAGTTACGACACATATAGGAGTCGATGCTTTGTTGTCAAGGATTCACCACACGCTTGCGAGTGTGGATATCCTATGCGATCTGAGGAGATATTAGTTTGACAAATCTCTGGCCAAAGTACTCGATGTGATTTAGGTTACTTGGTTTCCTAGTAGTACATGCGATGTCACTATTTGATCTTCAAGATGCATTGCATAGTTATCGAATCTCGAACGACTCTCGATGTACCAATGGTTGTTGATTCGATCGGGATATATGGATGAAGGGACTGTACTGTACGCTAACCAAAACTTACTGGTTCTTGCAGACACTATCAGTGATACCTAGGGAATCATGAGGCGATGTTGCTAGACGCTCTTACCATGATTCGTTGGGTAAGTCGGAAATCATTGTTCCGAGTCACAAAGAGTTGTGAGCCCACGACTAGCTGTATCCCTGAACCATTGAGGGTCACACAAGTAATGGATTACTAAACCCCGTTGAGATAGTTAAATTTAAAGAGTTAAATTTAATGAAAGAGAAGTTGGACTTCTTAACTAAAGGGAGTGGAATTTTCTAAAATGACATAGGGATGGACATTTTTGGAAATCACTGAATTCGGATTCAGAAAAAATTATCTTGACTTTAAAAGGTGCAAAAATGGTTTCTGTGCACATTGATGAAATCGGTTTATCAATCGGAGTCATGATGAATTTTATATTAATTTCTATAATAACGGGCTTGGCTTGTTGGGCTTAAGTTATGGATTGTGGGCCCTAAGGAGTTAGTGTCCTAATACAATTATAACTTAATCCAGTTTAGAAATTATATATAAATACATGTGTAGGGTTCGAAAATATCACTTTTTCTCATCTTGGATTTTCGAAAACACATATATTATTTGAAGGGGAATTTTTGAATTCTCCTACTCCTTTTTGAGAAAATTCAGTCTGTGATTTTTTCGAAAAGTCACTTTCTGAATTGACAGATCAAATCTGTTTACTCTCTACGATAAACATCTGATTGATTTCTAGTGCAATCAATCAGAGGGTTTCTGTTTTCTATTCGTGGACGTGATTCCGGAGATTGATCGAGCAAGTCATCGGTTCCCGGGATTTACAAGAAGAGCAGATTAAATTCTGTTGGAGTCCATAATCAAGCTATTGCTTGAAGAGGTAAAAATATTTAATTGTGATTTTTATTTCTACTTGCAAGATTTTAATCGTTTGGATTTGATACCCACAATATGGAATCGTTCCATATCGAAAAATAAATTTTTTAACTTCCGCTGCTCCGGGTATCACATCCGTGTGATCAGAGAACGTGTGTTCCAACAGTGGTATCAAAGTCAGGTTGTACTTTGATCAAACGATTAAAATTAATCGATTGTACAAAATTTTTAGCCTCGGGTTTTGGAAACAAAACGAAATTTTTTAAATTAAAATTTTTAAAGGAAACAAGGGCCACGGGCAGCGATCGTCGCTGCACACCTCCACGTGGGCAGCCCTGTCCCACGTGGAGGCGGGGGCTGCGCGGGAATGTCCCGGGCAGCCCGAAAAATAAAAAATTTGATTTTTATTGGAATTTGAAATTTTTGAAATTTTATTTTTTGGTCCGATCGAAAATTGTTTTTGATTGGTCCACGAGGCATCGGATCAAATTGTTTGAGTCCGAAATTTTTAAAATTTATTTTTGGATAAATTTGAATTTTTGGAAAATTTATAAATTTTATCCGTTAAATTAGATTTTATAAAATTAATTATTTTGGTACAATTGATGATAAGATATGATCTTATGAAAGGATAAGATAAAATTTGATTTTATCTTTTTTAATTATGATGTCATTGCATGTTATCCAATTATTTAATTATTAAATTAATTATTGGAGGAAAGGATGATCGATTGCCATGACCAATATTGTAGGTGTATGTTAGGTTGTTTACATTTGGTTTTATTGTTGTTGGGTTTTATTAATGGGCTTGGTTTATGGCCCAATTTGAATTGTCATTTGTAATAAAAAGTGGGCCTGGTTTATGGCCCGTTCCCACCCTTAAATATGTATCCCCTACTTGTCATCAAAATTTATTATAAATTTATTAGACGTAGTGGGAGATAAAGATTTGAAGACAATGGTGGGCCCAACAGACAATAAAGACCGAATAAATATAAATTGGAAGCTCAATGTAATAGGATTGCATTGCATACCTGCATATCACCTAGGATTAGACTTAGACTCGTGATTGGAAACCACGGGTCGATTAGTTATTGGGGTCGATCATCCTTTAAATAATATATGATATTATTGTTGTATGCATGTTTAGACTAAATTGTATGAATCCCGCAAGCATACAAATACTAAATGATGAGACAGTTTTCAAAATTAAAAATCCCTCATTTTAAATATGATTTAAAATTGATATCAAGATAAATAAATGGAATTTAAATATTGTTTAAATGTTCCTACCTTCCATCAACGATAAATGTATGAGATGCTACCCGCAAGCACGATTCGGCTCATATTATTGGGGGGCCCGTTCGTCGGAAAGCTGTACATTGGATCGACACAAGTTGTAAGTTGGGTGGAACTCCCATGGAATTGGCTCATATTATTGGGGATCCACATGGCGACCGTCCATCACAACTTAATATTGATGGGTTATCTTGACATGTCACAATAAACGGCGTCATATTATTGGGCTCTTATTGGGCATGAGGTAAAAACATGGGATTGCTTTGGAAGCAATTGGGTTCTATCTTTTGAAAATTATGGTTGGCTGATATTATTCGGGACTATAGTTTGTCAATTGGACTCCATGTTCCCACTAAGCAAACAAGTTTTCCGTTTTCACTAGAGGGTAGTGAAATCGTTAAAATAGTGGGAGTGAAATTCATAAAATTAAATCTCGCCATATTTTATGTCTTAGTAAATTAATTAAACAATCACTGATTATTGTCTGTTTCTTTTCAGTATTTCATTACAATGAATTCGCGCAATCCACTATACTCAATTCTCGAACAAAACAAATTGACTGGCGCAAACTATATGGAATGGTTTCGTAAATTAAAGATTGTCCTAAACTAGGAGAAAATTTTCTACGTGTTAGAAAAGAATCCTCCAAAGGAAGCACCGGCTAATATAAGTCCAGAAGAATTGGCAAAACTTGATCAATGGTGGGACCATGATATCAAGGCTAAATGCTATATGCAAGCTTCAATGTCTGATGAACTCCAGAGGCGATTTGAGGATGCCGTGAATGTTGCTGACATACGCATGCACCTCAAGGAACTTTTTGGAGCTCAGTCAAGGTCGGAGAGGTATGCCACCGTCAAAGAGCTCATGACATGCCGCATGCGAGATGAGACTTTTGTCCGTGAGCATGGGGTACACATGATTGAGCTAATTGAGAAGTTGGTAACACTCGATTTGACATTGGAGCATGAATTGAATATGGACTTATTGCTTCTTTCACTTCCTTCTTCGTTTGACGGATTTGTGGTGAACTTCAATATGAACAAGATAGAGGCCACCCTTGAAGAGATGGTCAATATTCTTGTGTCTTATGAGGGCACATTAAAGAAGGAAAAACCGGTACTCTTGGTTGGCTCCTCTTCTTACTCAAAGAAGGGGCCAAGTGGAAAGGGTAAGAAACGTTCTGCCCCACCCAAGAAAATTATACCAAAGAAGAAGGGCAAGACAAAAGCTTCAAATGTGAACATATCTGGAGATGTTTGCCATCACTGCAAGAAACCCGTTCATTGGAAACGTAACTGCAAGGAATACCTCGAGCAGTTGCGAACTGCAAAGGGTATGTTTTATATTGAAATAAATGTTTCACTTAATACTACTTCTTGGGTATTGAATACCGGATGTGGATCTCACATTTGCAATGATTTGCAGGTGATGACAAGAAGTAAGCTTAGGATGGGTGAGACCCAGCTGAGGCTCAGAAATGGTTCCAGAGTTGAAGCCAAAGCAGTGGGAGACTTTTATTTAGTTTTGCAGAACAATTTTATGTTACTTTTAAGAGATGTTTTATTTGTGCCAGATTTGATTAAAAAAATTATTTCTGTTTCTATGCTTGATAGAGATGGTTTTTCTTGCAATTTTGTGAATGAGATTTGCAATATTTACAAGAATGAATGTCTAATTGGAAATGAACAACTTAAAAACGATCTATATAACTTAAAATTAAAAGACGTTCCAATTAATTATGTTGATAAACCGGTAACAACAAAAAAAAGGAAAAACGATAGTCAAAACCCAGCAAACCTTTGGCATGATAGGCTAGGTCACATTTCCTCAAGGAGGATGAACAAGCTAGTGGGAGGGGGCTTGTTTGATATGTCTGATATTAACTCTCTACCTACTTGTGAGTCTTGCCTAAAAGGAAAAATGACTAAATCTCCTTTTAAAGGAAACCTGAGCGTAGTCAAAATCTGTTGGATTTGATCCATACAGATGTTTGTGGTCCATTTAGTATTGGTACTAAATTTGGACACACCTACTTCATTACCTTTACTGATGATTTTTCTAGGTATGGGTATTTATATTTGATGAAATATAAGTCTGAAACATTTGAAAAATTCAAAGAATTCAAGGCTGAAGTAGAGAACAAACTAGGGAAAAGTATTAAAGCACTTCGATCGGATCGAGGTGGAGAATACTTAAGTACCGAGTTTTTGGACTATCTAAAAGAGAATGGGATTCTCTCTCAGTGGACCCCTCCTATTACACCTCAGCTGAATGGTGTCTCGGAGCGTCGCAATCGAACTTTTTTGGACATGGTTCGATCTATGATGAGCTTCACTGAGCTCCCTCCTTCTTTTTGGGGCTATGCACTTGAAACGGCGGTATTGTTGTTGAACAATGTTCATACCAAAGCAGTGAATAAAACTCCATAAGAGTTATGGAATGGCAAAGCTCCTAAGTATTCGTACTTGAGGATTTGGGAATGTCCTGCTTACGTGAAGCAGAAAATGGGAGATAAGTTGGATAGTCGATCCACCTTATGTTATTTTGTAGGATATCCGAAGAATTCAATCGGATATTATTTCTATCATCCTACTGAAACAAAAGTGTTTGTTTCGAGGAATGCCACCTTCATGGAGAAGGAGTTCTTATTAGATAAGAAAGGCAAGATGATGGAACTCAAAGAAATTCGAGAAGAACCCGAGATACAAAATAACGATCCCACACCTCAAGAACCTTCAGTGGACACGCCTACACCTAGGAGATCCGAGAGGACTTCTAGACCTCCTATTCAATATGGTCTTCTTCTTGAAGGGGATCAAAGTGAACCCGACATTGGATGTGATCCAAGAAACTTCAAGGAAGCAATTTCTGATGCGGATTCGAATTTATGGCTCTAAGCTATGCAGTCGAAAATAGACTCGATGCATACAAACCAAGTTTGGTCTTTAGTAGATCCTCCCGATGGAATTGTTCCAATAGGGTGTAAAAGGATCTACAAGAGAAAACTTGGGCCTGATGGTAAGGTACTAACCTACAAGGCACGATTGGTTGCAAAAGGTTATACTCAAAGACAAGGAGTTGACTATGATGAAACCTTTTCACCAGTTGCAATGTTCAAGTCCATAAGAATCCTTATTGTCATAGCAGCTTGGTATGACTATGAGATATGACAAATGGATGTGAAGACTGCATTCCTTAATGGAAACATTAAGGAAGAGATCTATATGATGCAGTCCGAGGGATTCACATCTATGGGAAGCAAGCATAAGGTATGCAAGCTTCAAAGATCAATATATGGTCTCAAACAAGCATCAAGAAGTTGGAACCAGAAATTTGATGAAACAATAAAGGACTTTGGTTTCATCAAAAACCCGGAGGAACCGTGCGTGTACAAGAAAGTAGTTAAGGATGCGGTGACGTTCTTAGTGCTTTATGTTGATGACATCCTACTCATTGGGAATGATGTAGGGATGTTGCAGTCAACAAAGATATGGTTATCAGGTAGATTCTCGATGAAGGATTTGGGTGAGGCCTCCTATATTCTAGGGATACAGATCTATAGAGATAGATCTAAGAGAATGATAGGACTCACTCAAGAAACCTACATCGACACTATATTGAAAAGGTATTCAATGGATGAGTCCAAGAGAGGACATCTGCCTATGTTTCATGGAGTTTCTCTATCCAAGTCTATGTGTCCCAAGACTGACGAAGAGATAGAGAAAATGACACACATACCATATGCATCAGCCATAGGTAGTATTATGTATGGGATGATATCTACCAGACCAGATGTAGCCTTTGCTCTGAGTGTCACGAGCAGATATCAGGCCAACCCCGGTCAAATGCATTGGAAAGCCGTGAAGGATATTCTTAAGTACTTGAGAAGGACTAAGAATATATTCATGGTTTATGAAGGAAGAGAATTGAAATTGGAAGGCTATACCGACTCTAGCTTCCAAAGCGACGTGAATGACTTGAAGTCAACCTCTGGATTTGTATTCATGCTCAATGGCGGTGCTGTCTCTTGGAAGAGTTCCAAGCAGAACACCACAACGGATTCCACCATTGAGGCAGAATACATTGCAGCATCAGCTGCTGCTAAAGAGGCCGTTTGGATGAGGAATTTCGTCCAAGAGTTGGGCGTAATTCCTGAAGCTGTTGGTCCAGTTCCGGTGTACTGCGACAACACTGGTGTCGTTGCTCAGGCAAAGGAACCAAGGTCTCATCAAAGATCCAAACACGTACTGAGGAAATACCACATCATCCGGGAGATTGTGGAAAGAGGAGACATCACTATCGAGAGAGTGGCCTCTACAGACAATATCGCTGATCCACTTACTAAGCCCTTGCCAGGACCATTGTTAGACAAACATCGCGAAGCAATGGGATTACGTAGTATAACTAGTTGGCTTTAGGGCAAGTGGGAGATTGAAAGAGTAGGTGCCCGGTTAGCCAACTTGTGGCTAAGGGCTTTTATGACTCTATGTATAAAAAAATCTTTGTTTAATATAATTTACATTAATTAATGGCATTTTCTTTATCTTTCTTAATATTGTTATATTGTGATATACTATTGTTGTTTTGATAAAGACCTTGAATATACTATAGTGTAAGTAAGATGAGATAGTGAATAAAGAGAGATCGTTATTATGAAACACATCTTATAGTCACTGTATATTCTAAACAGTTCCTACTCAATTGAGCCGTCCGCTAATAAGGATAAGGATCGCTCGAGAATGAGACTAGAATTTGTGATGCCAAGTACCACGTTTCATTGGTAATGAACATGGAGATGTTCAAAGCATGCAAATGGATATTCATATGATGAATGATCGAACTACCCTATTCGGACTTTCCAAGTGGTTATTATTATTTGAGTGGATAAGTCCGCGGTTTTGGTTGTACACCATTAGTCCTTACTACTTGAAACATCATTGAGACTCTATATGTTAGTACTGTACTTTGACTCGTTTACCGACTCTATGGGGTCATCAGGTGTCGGGATTGGGTACAGTTACGACACATATATGAGTCGATGCTTTGCTGTCAAGGATTCACCACACGCTTGTGAGTGTGGATATCCTATGCGATCTGAAGAGATATTAGTGTGACAAATCTCTGGCCAGAGTACTCGATGTGATTTAGGTTACTTGGTTTCCTAGTAGCACATGCGATGTCACTATTTGATCTTCAAGATGCATTGCATAGTTATCGAATCTCGAACGACTCTCGATGTACCATTGGTTGTTGATTCCATCGGGATATATGGATGAAGGGACTGTACTGTACGCTAACCAAAACTTACTGGTTCTTGCAGGCACTATCAGTGATACCTAAGGAATCATGGGGCGATGTTGCTAGACGCTATTACGATGATTCGTTGGGTAAGTCGGAAATCGTTGTTCCGAGTCACAAGGAGTTGTGAGCCCACGACTAGCTGTATCCCTGAACCATTGAGGGTCACACAAGTAATGGATTACTAAACCCCGTTGAGATAGTTAAATTTAAAGAGTTAAATTTAATGAAAGAGAAGTTGAACTTCTTAACTAAAGGGAGTGGAATTTCCTAAAATGACATAGGGATGGACATTTTTGGAAATCACTGAATTCGGATTCAGAAAAAATTATCTTGACTTTAAAAGGTGCAGAAATGGTTTCTGTGCACATTGGTGAAATTGGTTTATCAATCGGAGTCATGATGAATTTTATATTAATTTCTATAATAACGAGCTTGTCTTGCTGGGCTTAAGTTATGGATTGTGGGCCCTAAGGAGTTAGTGTCCTAATACAATTATAACTTAATTCAGTCTAGAAATTATATATAAATACATGTGTAGGGTTCGAAAATATCACTTTTTCTCATCTTGGATTTTCAAAAACACATATATTATTTGAAGGGGAATTTTCGAATTCTCTTACTCCTTTTTGAGAAAATTCAGTCTGTGATTTTTTCGAAAAGTCACTTTCTGAATTGAAAGATCAAATCTGTTTATTCTCTACGATAAACATCTGATTGATTTCTAGTGCAATCAATCAGAGGGTTTCTATTTTCTATTCATGGACCTGATTTCGGAGATTGATCGAGCAAGTCATCGGTTCCCGGGATTTACAAGAAGAGCAGATTAAATTCTGTTGGAGTCCATAATCAAGCCATTGCTTGAAGAGGTAAAAATATTTAATTGTGATTTTTATTTTTACTTGCAAGATTTAATCGTTTGGATTTGAGACCCACGATATGGAATCGTTCCATATCGAAAAATAAATTTTTTAACTTCCGCTGCTTCGGGTATCACATCCGTGTGATCAGAGAACGTGTGTTCCAACACTAGATCCACATGTCTAGCAGTAACCCAAAGGTTAAAACCTATCTGCTCAGAGTACACACTTGTCAAGGAAATCCTTCCATGACTGGTTCCCATAGCAGAACACTCAAACTATATCTCTGGCACACCAGACGATATCGAACCATCGATATCAAACCTGATATCTTAATCCAAGGTCATACCCTATCGTGACTGCTACCAAATCCCTAGACTGAGTAGCCTTCCCACCGCCAATCCTGAAGCACGAAGGCTCCCAGGTACCCTCTGAAGTACAAGGACTCCCAGAGTAACACTGGCATAGGGTCGCGCTCCATCACATCTAGTCATGGTCATAGTCCACAACTCTTGGCATATAATGGACTTGGTATCTCGATGAAAACCCATCATCACAAGTCTCAACCTAGCGAAGGTCAAACAGCTTACTGTTCTAAGAAAACAACCTAGAACAAAGCCCAATGTTCTAAACCGAACAATAATCTTAATGCCTCTAGATGAGTCCACTCATTGCTGGCACTATCTTAGTCCACTGACTAACTAGGTCAATCCTAGGAAAATGCCTAGACTAACCACAAGTCAAACAGTCACAGTCGACCCACTTAAATCCCATGAGCTGCAATAGTTGAACACTAATCAACTAAACCTAATCCAAACTTTAGCAAAATCACTTGCAATCATTCACGATTTGCTGGATAAATAAAACATGTATCATTGCTTCAAGTTATGTACAATTATCTTTATTACAATCCCATGTAAAACAATTACCGTATTCAAAATACAATGAAATATACAATCAAACTTGAAATGATACAACCAAACTATGATGATTCATTACAACTGAAATACTATTTACAAATTACATCAATACAGTATTTAAATCATCGTACTAGTCTTCGTTTCTTGAGCATGAAGCTTCTAATCGACACACGCATCGATACAAGCATACTCCAGACCAATCCTCTCGGTATCTCGTCCTGCCAAGACTTCCAAAGAATTAACTCGAGCTCGCTAACCAGCTATGATCTGTGTCAGTGCATGTTAGTCGACCACTTCCACTCACGATCTACCGTCAGCCTTCTTCTTGTAACCAAATCATGCTTTTGAACATGAAGTTTCCCGTTTGCCTACCGAAAGCATCGATACAAGCATATCGGCAAAACTATGTTCTGCATGAGTTTAAAGACCTTACACTCGAAACCTGTCATGCATTAGGCACTCGAGGCATTCTCTGGTAAAGGTCTATCTGAAAGCTCTCCAACTATGACTGGAGAATCTTCAGAGTAGTGTCATCATGGTAATGACTGTACAGATGCAAGCATCAAGTCCCCACCAATCATCTGCCAATGCCTCTGGCATCTGGTTCTTGATCCAAAGCTAGGATCCATATGAGTAGAAATCTCGAACGCACGAACACGATCCATCACTCCTGTCCGCACTTGCTGGTATCCCATAAGCCAAATCTTCAGAAATCCTGTCGATGATGATAGTCTCTGGGCAAACTAATCGCCGCATCACCACCTCTTCCAAGGTCTCATCAATCCTATAAGGATAACCCAAAGTCTTAATATTATATCCCAAGTCTCTTGCATGCATGCGCTCTAGTACCAATAAATGTAGCGACCCAACCCGGATCCACTACCTAATCAGAGTTAAGAGCATAATTAAGCATGCATTAAAATAAATCTCTGCGGAAGGAAAAAAAAACTACAGCTAATCCTGCTGTCTTCACTGGTCACTGGCTACTTCATGCTCCTGGTGCTCAATCCTGCACCTACACCTAACCCGTCGAATGGGGTGTCCAGATACACAGAAAAGACTGGATGTGAGCTCTAAGCTCAATACGAAAGCACGGGTAAAACATACAAATATGATGCATTCAAATGACAGGGTATCCATATCTGGGATAACTGTATACAACTGCTCAGTAATGGCGCCTAGGACATGAGCGGTACAACCAAGGGAGCAAACCCTGTGTACACTGCTCATTCCCAATGTACGTAGACCGTGTCTTACAGATGCCAGTGCCGGCTAACCCGTCGGTCGCGGGGCACTCGACATCAATCGTCCGAGCAGGGCTGAGCGGCCCTCCATAGCTCATCTCCAAAGATGTATAGGCACAATATGATATGCACATGTTGCATAATAATATGACACACAAATGCAACATATAAGCATGCAAAACCCGCTGGCTATCTCAGTCAGTACTTACGTACCTTATTACAGGCAGTCCTAGCAGTCCCACTCTAGGTTCCAAGCCTATCATCAACTCTACAATGCAATTTCCCATGCATCAGTAATTAAGCTCTAAAAGCCTTAACTAAGCTATTGCATACTCCTAAATAATTTAAGAAGACCATTGCTATACCTGCGTCCGTCGTAAGCCCTCTGATGGCGACTATCCCGCAACTAGGGGAACACCCCTGCTGCAGCTCCACAGACTCGAGCACTGATCTGCTACACGAGCACCGCTCCGCTACTATGTCAGACACTGTCTCACTATGCTAGAATATATTCCCTACTCCAACTCTAAAATAAGAGTACCCAAAACCCTAAAATAGAGCCACATGGGCGAAGGAGAGGATTTCGGAATTTGCACCAAATGAGGAGCTCGGACCACATATTTATAGAACACGTTCGGATCGTCCGAACTAGCCTTCGGAGCATCCGAACTGCTTCGGGCCATCCGATCGTCTCATCGGATCGTCCGATCTCTGCCACGTGTCAATCCAATCGCATGCAACCATGCACCTGTCCCGAACACTGTTCGGATCGTCTGATCTCGCCCTTCGGGTCGTCCGAACCCTGTCCGGATGACATCATCGATGACATTAATTTGGGACAGCTGGCTGGGCTATAGTTAGGATCGTCCGAACCCACTTCAGATCGTCTGAAGTCTTCAGAGACTCCGAAGCCTGGCTCCGTCCATGTTCGGATCCTCTGAACTCAGGTTCGGAGCGTCCGAACCCTTCGAACCTTACCCACCATTTCCGAGTGTCCTGAATCCATTTCTGTACTCCATTAATCCATTTGGAATTTTCTTAATCATGTTTTACTTAATCTAAACATGATTACACGATTAATTACGCATTAATCGTTAATTCTGGATACAGGAAACTAAGATTGATATTTTCCGCTTGTAAATTTATTAAATTGTAAGAACAATAATTGACTAGATTAAATACATCTGCTTGTGTATGTGTTGTCTAGATTCGTCAGTTTCACTAATTTGAATGCTACCTTAGGTTTAAATCTTGATCGCTTGTATCTTGGTTGATTTATTGGTAAGGGTTATTCTAGAACGCTTGTGTCTAATTAACTAAGATTAAGGTGAAACAGGAATTTAATTTTAAATGATGAATATTTGATAGAATTAATTATTTTTAGGTGATCGATGATCGAATGAATAATTTCAAGGGTGTAGTTGACCGATACCAATGCTTGTTTCTCATTGATTTCTTCATTATAATTTAATCTTGCATGATAGTGATAATATTTATTTTTAATTGCTGTTACTTTTTAGTAGTTAATTCCAAACTCAAAACCCCCTTTACTTTATTTTATTTTAGAACACATTAGATTTTACTTTCCTCGTGGGAACGATCCCTACTCGTACTACTGCATATTTTGCTTATCTGATTTGAGTTGAGTAATTTGGGCGTGACACGACTTAGCGCTACCAAATTTTGGCACCGTTGCCGGGGAACGGTGTTTAATTTATTGTGTTCTTTTTCTTTGTATTTTTGTTTAATCTCACTCTATTTTCTTTGCTTTGTTTCTAGTACTTCTCCCGTCGTTCATGATTTCAAGTGACTCTTTTGAAGAAGAATTCCCTTACGATCCGGAGACTGAAAGAACTTTGCACAGGCAAAGGAGAGAAGCTCGTAGAAGGCAGGAAGAGGATGAGACTCGAATAGAAATTCCTGAGGAAGAGATGGCGGAAAACGCAAATCTGAGCCTGAGACAATTGGGAACTCCTGATCCAAATCAACAGCCTTTATGCATTACTTTTCCTACTTTAGAAAATAATTCAACATTTGAGCTTAAATCTGGACTAATTCACTTACTACCTTCTTTGCATGGTCTCACAGGTGAGGATCCTCACAAGCATTTGATGGAATTCCTTGTGGTTTGCATGATCATGAAACCCCATGGAGTGACAGAGGAGCATATCCAACTTAGAGCCTTTCCTTTCTCTTTGAAGAGTGCTACTAAGGATTGACTTTATTATTTACCCTCTGGATCCATCACGACCTGGACTGAGATGAAGAAGATCTTCCTGGAAAAATATTTCCCAGCTTCTAGAGCAGCAAATATCAGAAAGGAAATATATGAGATCAAGAAATTTACAGGGGAATCACTTTATGAATACTGGGAGCGGTTTAAAAAGATGTGTGCTAGTTGTCCGCAACATCAGATAAGTGAAAACTTGTTAATTCAATATACCTATGAAGGTTTGTTACCTCATGACAGGAGTATGTTAGATGCGGCTAGTGGAGGAGTCTTTGTGGATAAAACTCCAGTGCAAGCAAGGAACTTGATCGAGAATATGACTGCCAATTCTCAGCAATTTGGCACCAACAGAATTGATCATGCACAAAGAGAAACAATGAGGTATATGTCTCTTATCTTGAGCAACAGCTGATTGAACTGACTTCTCTTGTGCGTCAAATGGGTGTAGGGAATGGACAAACTACAAAGGCATGTGGAATTTGTGCTGCAGTGGGACATGCTACTGACATGTGTCCCACACTTCAAGAAGAATCTGTTGAACAGGTGAATGCTACTGGCGGATTTTCTGGACCACCACAGCGGAAATATGATCATATTCCAACACATACAATCCTGGTTGGAAAGATCATCCAAATCTTAGATACAAAAATCCTCAAGCGAATCAACCTGGGCCTCAGGCACCATCGCACAATCAAGCTTATAGGCCACCATACCCTCAATAACAGCAGCGTCCTCAGATTTCAGCACCAGGTGAGTTTCTCGAAAACATAGTTAAGGATCTTGCAACTAATACTCTGACTTTCCAACAGGAAACCCGAGCAAGCATCCAAAATTTGAATCACCAGATGGGACAGCTCGCCACCGCAATCAACAAGTTGGAAGCACAACATTCCAACGCTTTGCCATCCCAAATAATTCCAAACCCAAGAGAGAACGCAAGTGCCATCACTCTAAGGAATGGGAAGGAGTTGAAAATCAAGGAGAAAGAAGTTGATGCTTCATCCAAGAATGAGCAGAATGAAGAGAAAAATGTGGATGATGGAGAAGCAACTCAGAAGGAAGCGCCAAGAGGTAAGTTTTCTCTCTCTGAATATAAGCATGTTGCCCCTTTCCACTTAGCACTTAAGGAGTCTAGAAAAGATGAAGGGATAAAGTAACTTTATGAAACTTTTCGTAGATGTGAGGTAAACATTCCATTGCTAGATGCTATTAAGCTGGTACCTCGATATGCAAAGTTTTTGAAGGAATTGTGCACAGCAAAGAGGAAACATACATTGAAAGGATGTCAGAAGGTGGAGTTAGGTGAGAATGTATCTGCAGTGATCCAAAGGAAATTGTCTGCCAAATTCAAATATCCAGGTATGTTTTCTATCCCGTTCACTATAAGGAATGTTAGACTAGAGAAGGCCATGTTAGATCTAGGAGCATCGATCAATCTTATTCCATATTCTATTTATGCGTCCTTGAAACTTGGTCCTTTGAATAAAACTGGAATTGTCATACATTTAGCTGATAGGTCTAATGCATACCCTAGGGGAATAGTGGAAGATGTGTTAGTTCAAGTGAATAATTTAGTATTTTCTACGGATTTTTATGTGCTCGACATGGAAAACGGTGATCACAATAGTCCTATTCTATTAGGCAGATCATTCTTGAAAACATCGATGACTAAAATTGATGTTCACAGTGGCACACTCACTATGAAATTTGATGGAGAGGTTGTGAAGTTTAATATTTATGATGCCATGAAATTTCCTAACGGTGATGATTGTGTTTATTCTATTAATATTGTGGATTACTTGGCACAAGAGTATTGTGAGCATGCAGGAAATGATGAGCTAGAGGTGGCTATTTTCGCACCCATTCAGCAGGATGATGATGGGATTGGATGCAGTGAAGAAGTGAAAGAAATTTAAAAAATTATGAACAGTGCACCTGAGCTACATCAGTCAGATAATCTTGCTTATCTTTCTCTACCAATTTCTAATACTCGGCGCCTTCCATCTGTTTTGCAAGAACCAGTGGTTGAACTGAAAACGCTTCTCGAACATCTTAAGTATGTTTTCCTTGGAGAAGGAGAAACATTACCAGTTATCATCTCCAACAGTTTGGAGGCCGAACAAGAAGAGCAACTGGTCAAAGTTTTAAAGGAGCACAAGACTGCTATTGGGTGGAACATAGCAGATATCAAGGGAATCATCCCTTCTACATGCATGCATAAGATCTTGATGGAGGAAGGAGCGAACCCCTCGCGTCAGCCGCAAAGAAAGTTGAACCCACCTATGATGGAGGTGGTGAAGGATGAAATACTGAAACTCCTTGAAGTTGGAGTCATCTACCCAATATCAGACAGTCAGTGGGTCAATTCGGTCCAAGTGGTTCACAAGAAAACCGGGATTACTGTGGTGAAAAATAAGGATGACGAATTGGTTCCCACCCGTATTCAAAATAGGTGGAGGGTTTGTATAGATTATAGAAAATTAAATGCTGGAACCCGAAAGGACCAATTTCCTTTACCTTTTATTGATCAAATGATTGAAAGGTTAGCATGTCATTCTTACTATTGTTTTCTTGATGGGTATTTCGGTTATTTTCAGATTGCAATTGCACCAGAAGATCAAGAAAAGACGACATTCACTTGCCCGTTTGGCACCTTTGCATATCGACGTATGCCCTTTGGACTCTGCAATGCACCGGCCACATTCCAACGGTGTATGGTTAGTATTTTTTCTGATTTTATTGAGCATATCTTAGAGGTCTTTATGGATTATTTTACTGTCTAAGGTGATTCATTCAAAAAATGTCTATCTAATCTTGCTCTAGTCCTTAAGAGATGTGTCGAGACCAACCTAGTTTTAAACTCTGAAAAGTGTCATTTTATGGTTGAGCAAGGTATTGTTTTGGGTCATGTCATCTCATCTAAGGGGATTGAAGTAGACAAAGCAAAAATTAATATTATCCAGTCTCTACCTTACCCTGCAAGTGTACGGGAAGTGCGTTTTTTTTTGTCCATGCAGGTTTTTACAGGAGATACATTCAGGACTTCGCCAAGATTGCATCCCCTATGTGCAAAATGTTGTAGAAAGATGTGACGTTTGAGTTTGATGAGTCATGCAAAACATCTTTTGATAAACTTAAGGACTCATTGACTTCGGCACCAATCATCCAACCACCGAACTAGAACAAAACATTTGAGATCATGTGTGACGCCAATGACTATGCTCTAGTAGTGGTGTTGGGATAGAAAGATGGAAAAGCATCGCATGCCATCTACTATGCCTCGCGTATTCTGAACGATGCCCAACGGAATTATTCTACCACTAAGAAGGAGCTCTTGGCTGTAGTTTTTGCTTTAGAAAAATTTCGTTCTTATTTACTTGGCGCTAAAGTTCTTGTGTATTCTGATCATGCAGCTCTTCGTTTTCTGATGGCGAAGAAGGAGGCGAAGCCAAGATTGATAAGATGGAAACTACTCTTGAGAAAATTTGATGTGAAAATCAAAGATAAAAGGGGTACAAAAAATCTAGTAGCTGACCACTTGAGCCATATGGTTCACATTGATGAGGAGCTGAGCTTGCGCGAAGAATTTCCTGATGAACAACTATTTGTGGCGAGCACAGTATTACCATGGTATGCACATATTGTGAATTATTTAGTTACTAATAGGTTTTCCTCTGAATTTTCCAAAGCGCAGAGAGATAAGATTCGAAGCGATTCTAAGTACTTTGTATGGGATGACCCAAACTTATGGAAACACTGCGCCGATAAAGTGATACGAAGATGTGTCCCTGCAAGCGAGGTAATCCCTATTCTCAAATTTTGTCACTCATATGCTTGTGGTGGACACTTTGGGGCAAAAAGAAAAGCGAGGAAGGTGTTAGACTGTGGATTTTTCTGGCCATCCATGTTTTGAGACTCTTACGATTTCTGTAAGTCGTGCGCTCAATGCCAGAAGACAGGTAATATATCCCATCGAAAGGAGATGCCTCAACAACCTATTTTAGTTTGTGAAATTTTTTATGTGTGGGGAATCGACTTCATGGGACCTTTCCCTAGTTTGTTTGGATTTATATATATATATTGCTTGTTGTAGATTATGTCTCAAAATGGGTGGAAGCTAAGGCCACCCGTACTGACGATTCTAAAGTGGTTGCAAAGTTTATCAAGCATAATATTTTCTCTAGATTTGGGATTCCAAAAGCCATCATTAGTGATAAAGGAACACATTTTTTCAACCGAACAGTGGCGAGTTTGCTCAAGAAATATCATGTGACGCACAAGATCTCCATTGCATATCATCCACAATCCAATGGCCAAGCTGAAGTTTTGAATCGAGAGATTAAATCTATTCTGTAGAAAACAGTGAATCCTACAAGGAAGGACTTGATCTTGCGTTTGGATGATGCTTTGTGGGCCTACAGAACCGCGTTTAAGACGCCAATTGGGATGTCCCCATATCGTATGATTTTTGGGAAATCATGCCATCTGCCCGTGGAGTTGGAGCATAGAGCCTATTGGACTATCAAAAACTTTAACATGTAGATGAATGAGAGTGGCGAGCATCAAAAGTTGCAGCTGCAAGAATTAGAAGAGATACGCAATGATGCATACGCTAGCTCCAAGATCTACAAGGAAAATACAAAGGCTTTCCATGACAAGATGATTTCTAGAAGGGAGTTCGAAGTCGGTCAGAAAGTTCTTCTCTACCACTCACAACTTCGATTATTCCCAGGTAAGTTGCGTTCTAGATGGATTGGCCCGTTTTTTATTACTAATGTATTTCCTCATGGTGCAGTGGAGATACAGAGCTTGGAGACCTCGAAAATATTCAAGGTCAATGGACAGTGATTGAAACATTATCATGAAGGGGCCAAGCGAATGATGGAGAGAATGAGCATGATCTAACACTTGATGCTCCGCCAAAAATTGAATAAATTGCAGCATGCAGTCGAGCTATAGACTGACTGTCAATTTAGCGTTGATTGGGAGGCAAACCAGTGTTTTTCATTTCCATTCCCTTGTTTTTTTTTATTTATTTTTTCTAGTTCTTGTTCATTTCTTTTTTTTTTATTTTTTGTTTCTCGGAAAATATAAAAGTACAAAAATATTTTTTTGGTTTTTAAGCTCGCTCGATCGGTAGAACTTTACCGATCGAGCGAGATTTTGTCTGCCTCGGAAGTTTTTTGTATTTTTTTGCTTGCTCGATCGATCAAACCTTACCGATCGAGCGAGCATTTAACTGGGCAGACTGTATGGGTTGCATTTTTGTCTCGCTCGATCCATAGACTTCTACCGATCGAGCGAGAATTTCTCTGGAAAGTATTTTGAGTTTTTATTTATTGCTGGCTCGATCGGTCAATCTTTACCGATCGAGCGAGACCCTTATATCGCGATTAAATTCGCGATTCCCCTTTTCCTCTCTCTTATTCTCTCTTCTCCATTCTCTCTAAATCCCTAAATACCCAAACCTTCACTCTCAATTTCTCACTCTCTTTTCATCTTCAATCGTAGGAATCAATTGGAAACCATAATCTCCACTTCTTCTCCGGCCGATCTCTCTGTCACACCGCCACCCTGGTCATCCTCTCCAGCCATCTCTCGCATCGGCAATCAACTCCGCCCTGCCCCTATCCTCCAGGCCGTTTCTCAGCTCCGCCATCGGCCATCACTCAGCCACACCGGCTCTTGTGCTCTCACATCATTACAAATTCGCCCGGTATCTGCTCTATCTACTTTTGATTACTCATGGGACCAAAGAGAATTTGAGTCACCAGCAAATCCTCTTCTCAAGGTTCCACAGCGGGCCGTTCTGCACAAAATCTTGCCGGAAAATTTGTAAGTCAAGCGGCTCGTGATCGATACGATCACGCAAAGGTAACCCGCTCTCCCATTCCCGAACGTGGCTTTGAACTTGATCCCTAGAATCTCGAGATGTATCCTGTAATTGTTCATTGTGGTTGGGAAGTATTTTGCAAACAACTTCCAGCTGCAATCGTTCCTATTGTGCGTGAATTTAATGCAAATGCTGCGGAGAGGATGTATAGCAAAGCGGTCGTTAGAGGAAAATTAATATCTTTTGAGCCACATGAGTTGAATTCATTGCTTGAGACTCCGGATGTCGATGATTCACTTTATCAAAGCCTCAAACTCGACCCGGATTTGGATGAGGTCATAGGCCAACTGGCCTATCCTGGAGCTTCATGGCTAGACCCTGTTTCTTCTCTGAATTTTAAGGAACGTTATTTACACTTGGTTCCGGCCTCCTGGTATACCTTTCTGACTCGGCGTCTGATGCCGATATTTCACACAAGTGAAGTTAATCTTGAGCGTGCATTATTTCTTTACGCTTTCGATATGGGTTGGCCGATAAATGTGGGTCGCGTGATTCACAGCGAGATACGTCGGTCGATTACTTCCACCGCCTTGGGTCTCTACTTTCCGATGATTATTACAGAGCTATGTGTCCGCGCTGGGGTTCTCACTCGTTCCGATGAAGAATGGTTGAAACTCATGCGACCAGTGGATGCAACTGCAATTGAGGCCAAGAGAGTCTATCGGGTCAAGAACTTTGTGCAGGACGGCCGCATTGTTCTTCGTTAGGAACCTCAAAGGCCGCCTCCGCCTTATCGTCGCTCCCAGGCCGATTCCATCCGCGAGCTTACCGCCTTTGTCCATCACCAAAATGAGTTCAATATTGTGGCGGCTCATAACTCTCAAGCTGTGGATGCTCTCGTTCGTGGTATATCTATGCATTTAGGCATTGATCCAGCTTCGGTTCCTGTTGTTCTACCATACCCGCCCCGCCGCCTTTCCCGTTTCAGTACGCCAGTCCTGTTCCCCCTGTTGAGGCTGAAGAGGAGGATGACACCAACCAGCAAACCAGGGGAGTTTCATTTTGTATTTTTCATTGCATTGTTATTTTGTTGTTTGTTAGTGTTTTGTGTTTTGCAGCATTGAGGGCAATGCTTCATTTAAGTGGGGGGTGCATTCATAACATTTTATTTGTTTTTGTTGAGTAGTTGCAATTAGTTTGTGAAATGTTGTGTCGTTTTTCATGTTTTTTTCGAATGCATGAGTTGAGGATGAAATTACTGCCTATGATGAGGAAATTGAAGAAAAACTTGAATTTTTTGTGAAATTTTATAGTCTTGATTAGATATAAGAAACCGTAGGTTGTTTGTTGATTATTTCAAGCACGCATGTTTAACCGGTGAAATGTAAGGATGCATTAGATTTTGTGGATGTCTGTTGGACCATTGCACGATAATAGATGTTTGAGGAACTTGATAGTTGCTTGAATCTCAATGATCTCTTTGATATGTCATATACACTCTTGGGCGCACCTTTTTGAATTTTTTTTATATAAAGCATTGGTGAAAAATTAACTCCATCCGGGTTGTGAGCAAGATGATTGAAATCCTAATCGTCTTGTTTGTGGCTAAGTATACGGATAACATGGGGCTAAGATTTGAAAATTTTTAAATTAACAATTCCATCCGGGCTTGGAATGTGAATGATATTCTATTCACTATTTCATAGCTAAGTTCGCGGATTTAATGAGATTGTATTTCCATCCGGGCTATAGACGAAGGGATTTAAATTCGAATCCTATCTAGGTATAGCTAAGTATGCGGGTAATTATTGGGACTTTAAAATTGTCGGGTGCGTAATTTTATCTCAAGAGAGTTGTGTTGTGTTGATGGATTGTTGGGAGGCGGGTTCTTGATTGTGAAGAATTACACTGAATTTTTATAGGTCGGCGAATAGTCTTGAAACTTGTCTTCTAAAGTTGCATTTAACTGGGGTAACATGTCACACACACACGTTCACATTCGATTGAAGGTGTATCATTGATAATCGAGAGTAGTAGTAATATTGTTTTTGTGGAAAAAAATTCTCTGAGGCTATGTTATGCACGAGTCGTCCTTGCTTCTGTGTTTGTTCTGTTTCATTTGGTTTTTTCATGACTTGCTCGAGGGAGAGCAAGGATTAAGTGTAGGGGAATTTGATAGTTGTGTTTGTGTTGCATATTTTAACATCATTCTGTTGTTGTTTTGCACGCATTTGTGTGTTTTACTTTAGTATTTTGTTTGTATTTCATACTTCGCGTCTACATAATATGCTCCTGGGTTTATTGTGTAGGATATAGAATTTTTGTTGGAAAAAAGTATCGAAGTGCAAAACAGAAAATCGGCCGCTCGATCCGCAAAGTTCTATCGATTGAGCGGGCACCATATAGAAGAAAAGATTGCGAGACAGAACTTTGGCCGCTCGATTCGCAAAGTTCTACCGATCGAGCGGCCGTATGAAGAAAAGCATGAATATGGAGACAGAGAATATCTCGCTCGATCGGTTAATCTTTACCGATCGAGCGAGCGGGGATGTTCGGGAAGAAGTTTTTAATTTTGGAAACTCTTTTATTTTGGACTCTAGTCTTTTATTAGGTCTTTATTCCATTTTTCTGAGATTATTATCAAACTTTTGAAGCTTAGAGACCAAGCATTCCTTGGCGTCTAGGTTTTTATTCATCTCTTCTTAAGATTTCTTCTTTTCTTTTGAATTTTCTTTCGTTTTTCATGAATCGTTGTGACTAGTTTCTAGAACTCGATTGAGAAAGACAAGTCCTTGATTTTGTTTATTCGTGAGATTCAAATTTTTAGTGTTTAATTCTTATTGAGTATCAAAAGTTGTTCTGATTTATTTCAAGCTTGTATGTGAGATTTTTGGATTGATCACCCTATGATTTCATTATACAATCTACTAGTAAATTAGAATTCAAATCCGTAATTATTTGAATCAACTAATTTGCGAAGCAACTACGATTGATATTTTCCGCTTGTGAATTTATTAAATTGTAGGGACAACAATTTACTAGATTAAATACATCCGCTTGTGTATGTATTGTCTAGATTCGTCAGTTTCACTAGTTTGAATGCTACCTTAGGTTTAAATATTGATCGCTTGTATCTTGGTTGATTTATTGGTAAGGGTTATTCTAGAACGCTTGTGTCTAATTAAATAAGATTAAGGTGAAACAGAAATTTAATTTTCAATGATGAATATTTGATAGAATTAATTATTTTTAGGTGATCGATGATCGAATGAGTAATTTCAAGGGTTTAGTCGACCGATACCAAGGCTTGTTTTTCATTGATTAATTCGTTATAATTTTATCTTCCATGATAGTGATAAAATTTATTTTTAATTGCTGTTACTTTTTAGTAGTTAATTCCAAACTCAAAATCCCCTTTACTTTATTTTATTTTAGAACACATTAGATTTCACTTTTCTCGTGGAAACGATCCCTACTCGCACTACTGCATATTTTTCTTATTTGATTTGAGTTGGTTAATTTGGGCGTGACACGACTTAGCGCTAGCAGGCCTCGGGTTTCTAATATCAATCTTAGGACAATTAAAGAATAAGAATCCTTAATTAAAAAGACAAGAAATCAATTTTTTTTTCAAATGGGGGTGAGCTCGAGCCTCAACTATTTGCAGCTCGAGCGCTCCCTTCCGCTGCGCAAAACAGAAGCTCAAAACAGGGTGCGCTCGGGCTGCATTTTTCTGCACCTCGTGCCTGTCCTGGGCAGGTTCAAGCCCTTTTTTGCAGCTCCATTTCTGATCTATAAAAACCCCTCCAAACATGTTATAACAAATCTAAAACATTCATTCATATAAACATCAATTTCTAAACATGCTTACAAGCATTTCTTACATTCATCTAGTAGCTTACAATCCATCAAAAGAACAAGAGTTCTTCAACTACAAACAAACATAGAATTTTTAACATGTTTGCTAAGGATCAAGATCTCCTCGTTTTTGCTACAAACCCGAGTCCACAATTTTATCTCGATCATCTTCTTTCAAGGTTGTCTTTGCTAAGGATCAACATTGATTCTTGAGTACTTCAATCTGAAACATTACATCAAGAACACATATCAAACTCTATTCAAATCCATTTCAATCGCCAAGTGCAAAACAACTTCAACCTTGATCACTTCTTATTCAATTCCCTCTCGATTCAAATCTGTATTTAGGAAGTTGATGTCCCTTGATACCAGTCTGAAATATCACAAAAATATTCTAAGAACATCAGAAAAGAACTAACCATGCTATTTGATATTTCCGTAACTTGTCTATAACATAAAATTTGTTTATCTAGTAGCATAGAACATGTAAAAGTTGGTCACTGGTCGGAAAAATGGTAGCCGTTTTTAATGTCCAAAGTACACCGATTATCATTTCAATAATTTAAATTTTGGTATTGATCGATTTAGAATTAGTGTTTAACGTAAACATTGTAGATCTTCAACGGTTATAGCTACGGGAAAAGGCCAGCCACGCGTGGGCAATAGAGGTGCGGTCAAATGCCGGCACATGCGGCGCGTGTGGTACACGCACAATCGGATTGGAGAAATTCTGACTTTTGAAGCTTTATGGATTTATTTTTGAACTTTTGACCAACTTTTGTAATATTTGTAAATACATTGTAATTACTATGAATTTTTTTATGGAATAAACAAAGTCAACCAAAACAAATTTTATACCAAATTGATTTTAAAATGATCAAACATCTATTTATGGCTCTAATACATAAAATATGAATCATATGATATTTTAGGAAATTATCCAACTTCTGGACTACCAACCAATCTTAAATAGTAAAGTTACAATGTGAGAAAATTACTACGCATTATCCTATTAAAGACTTTGTCACTTGCCTGGAAATGCAATAGAACTTTATTAATGTTCAATTCAGTGTACATGACATCATATCATCTAGCATATTGAATGCATTATAATCCAAAGTTTGTTCCAGCTTACTGACATATTCTCTTGAATATTTGAAAAATTAATGAACTATATACAGATATTGAATGGAGCCATGGACTACGGACTTCAGTCTGAAAATTGAGTCCACTGGACAACACGACTTTGGCCGAAAAAGTCGGTTCAATGAACAACGAGCCAAAGACCCGGGTATATGGTTCATCTGAACAACATGTATCATTTATTTCGATTCGAAAAAAATGGTTCATCCTGGCTCATGAAATGATTCTAAACGTGCGGAGAAGTACTATGCTAATTAAAATTACGGAAGCCACCTCTTTAGCCCACGTAATTTTATTCATGAAATTCTCACCATCCATATCTATTATTTCCGACCAATTGCCACTGTCATTCATGACATAATATTTATTTAAAGTTATTCAAGCATGTAATTCATATTTATCATAATTATTTAGTACTTCATTACTTTATAACTAACCAATAATTAAAACTCACTATCCCTTAAAGACTTAACATTTAAGTATTCTTTCGTATACTGTAATTTTCAGTGATAGGATTATCAGATTCAGATATGGATAATAAGTGGCAATGACTACCATGAATGCAACTAAGAGATCTTAGTGGTTTCTTTTGAAAGAATCAATATTCCAAAAGTTATAAGGTGGATATTCCATTCTTTCAATTAGGATTTTGTAAAGGATCCATTTGGTTTGATAGATAAGATTAGATATTATAAAAGCTGTATGATTATTAATATGTTTGAATTGGATGTTGAATAGTAACTGATAAATAATATGTTTGGTTTGAATGATTAAATTCAAGATAAAATAATAAATTCCATTTTTAACTTTTTTTAATAATTAATAAATATAAATAAAAGAATATATGTGAGATTAATATTGTTTGTATTAATGGTATGATTGATGTGAGATTAAATAATTAATTATTTGATTGATTTATGATAAATAATTAATGAAACCAAACATAAGATGAGATTGGATTATTTCTCACATCAAACACACCCTTTAGTGTTTACATTTCTTAAAATTTGTAAAAAAACTTCGCTACTCTTAGTTGATTGTATTACAATTTAGGGCTCAAATTGTTTTATCGAAATATTTTTAATCTCCATAATATATGTCCCTGACAAAAATTTCCTCCAATAATATATGATTTCATTATTTTGTATCTACTATAAACAGATCTTTAACATTCGTCAACTCAATATGAAGAGCTTGTTGTGTTTGTACATAGAAATTAGTTGAGTCTCTTAAACATGGGTGTGTCCGGATTTTAACATTTCGACCATCGCTAATCTTTCGGCGTAAACCACCATCCAATATTGTTGAGAGCACCAAACACTTCTCCAAAATGAAGATTGGATTTAATCTGAGTTATATTTTATTTTATTTCATTTGATGAACTTTAAAACTAGATTTAAAATATTTTACTTTTTTTAAAAAAAATTTGTGGGAATTAGAATAAAATTTAAGATCTTCAATAACTTATTTTTTTTAAAAAAATATTGTATTGAATTTTTGAATGCATTGATGTTTGGGAAATTTGCTCAAAAATCTCCAAATGCAAACATGTTTTGCTTTGGGGTCCCTAGTCAAAAAATATGGTACAAAACAATACAAGATGTGGTACAAAACCATACAAGATGTGGTACAAATTAACAAAAAATGTGGTACAAAAAAGTGGCTAGGGAGTGCAGAGCAAAACATGTTTGCATTGGGGATTTTTGAGCAATTTGCACTTGATGTTTTGCATATGAATAACATATCAAGCAAACAATATTTTCTTTTCTCTTCTAATTTAAATTATTATTTTTGGATTGTGCAACACAAGCAATCTTGATTTTGATGATAACAAAACTTGTTATTGTGTTTATAACATATTTCATCAAGTGTTGTAGTTAGTAGATCAAAGTTGAAAGTTTTTCAGTTGGAAATCAAGTTACTCAAGCTGGCGCAGTTGATTGAATCAAACATATCATATAGCTCGGTGATCCAAATGACTTGAGGCCAAAACAGATGAAAAGCTTACTCAAATATCCACAAGTCATATTTCCGACCAGATCTGTTATTTCGGATGTTATCTAGGCAAAACCTTGGTCTAAACATCGAGCTGGATGCATTCGTTATTGTACCAGATCAAACATGACCAGCTCTGATATTTTGGATATAAATTACAGTTCACTTATCCAAACGGAACGATTCAGTATGATTTACGAATATAAGCAAATGATCTACAAATCATCTTCAACCATCCTAGTCTGATTCGGAGTTTAATAAGCTGATATAGCACGATGAAGTTTCATGTTTTGCACTGAAATTCTGCATAACAGAATTTCTGACACAGCTTTGTATTTCAAGAATATCTCTCTCGTACAAACTAGAATTGAGTGATTCTTGATTCCAAGAAAATCCAAGAAAAATAGATACAACTTTTATATTCATCACCTTGCCAAAAAATCAGTAAATCAAGAGCTATAAGCAAGTGAACAGATCATATCGAATCATGAACAAATCAGATCAATTGGAATGATGCAGATCAACTAATAGACTAGATCAAGTTTGACCAGAATAGATCAAGTTCGACCAGACCAGATCAGGTTCCACCAGACCAGATGCGTTTGACCAGATCAGATCAGTCAAACCAGTCCGATGAACAGTAAATTCAGCTCAAGTTCAAAAAATTTCCAGCAACTTAAATATAACTGTTGCAACTTCAAAAAGTATCCAAAAACTTCCCAAATGGTCATATTCCTGAACCTAACGTTCACATAATTCTTGGAGACTTTAAATACAACACTTTGAAGATCAAACACAAGCTTTGGCATGAGATTCAAAGAATGGGTAGCCTATTTGAAGAAATTAGCTAGAATGAGAGCAAGACCAATGTGTGAGGATATATTTGAGAGATAAATCCACTTCAACGAGATTAAATCCTCACACACAATTACTCACAAATATACAAGAGATATAAGCTTCAAAGATTAGTTGAATGAGTCTTAACACAATGACGTTAAAGATTGTGTTTGTAGTCTTGGCATAAGAGACGTTAAACATTATGAGGATTGTAAGGTTGAAGTCTACAATAGAGTGACTATGAGTTCTTGTTTAGGCAGTGGCTAAGTCCTAAATTGGATTGGATTTGTACAAATGGGTGTGTATAAATCAAAGTCTTTTAATTGATCCTTTTGAGGAGGAAGAAGGGGTGACGTAGCAGATTGAGCTCCAAACATCCATAAACAAATTTGTGTCTATTTTTTTATCGCATTTAATTTCTTATTGCCACTGTTTTTAAGATGCGTTGTTGAAGCATTTTATGTGTTTTTCATATAACAAAATATTGCATACAAAGTGTTTGATAAAATGCTTCGACCAAATTGTTTTTATCATTTCAACTTGCATCCCTTTCAAATGATTTCTAAAATGTTTATTCGGTTTCTACGAAGTATTATTTTTTGTGTATTCTACTTGGTTTGAAAACCAAACTCTATTTAATTCATCGGTGCTCTGTTCATAAAAAGCTATGGCATTTTTCAGTAAAATTCCTATGTTCTCAAAGGAAGATTATGATGATTGAAAAATTTGCATGCAGACACATTTATCAGCACAGGATGATGATATGTGGTTCGTTGTTATAGACGGACCCATGAAGATCATGAAAACCAACACTGCCACTGATATTACTGCTGGTGCTCCACAGATGATAGAAAAGCCTCGAGTTGAATTGACCTCTGAGGATAAGAAGAAAGCCAACCTGGATAATGTTGCCAGATATATCTTACACAAGACTCTGGACAAAAACATTTTTAACAAGATTAAAAGTTGCACTACGGCCAAGAAAATATGGGAAAAGCTCACACAAATGTGTGAAGGAAATGATCAAACAAAGGAGAACAAGCTTATGGTGGTCATTCAAAAGTTTGATAACATAAAGATGAAACCAGGATAAATAATGAATGAGTTCGATGAAAAATTCAGCATCATTATGAACGCGCTAAATGCAATTGGGAAAAGTTACAGCAACAGAAAAGTAGCTCTAAAAGTCAAGAGAGCTCTACCTCGTGAATGAGATGTGAAAACTGTAGCTATGAGAGAATCCAAGGATCTCAATAAGATTGAATTACATAATCTATTTGCATATCTTAAAGAATATGAATTCGAACTGGGAGTTTGAACTGAAGAAGAGACATCCACCTCACAAGTGACCAAAGCTCTCACTGCAGCAGATGAAACCCCAAAAACCAAGTATGCAAAACAACTCAGTAGTGATGCAATGTCACTATTTGTTAAGAAGTTTGGAATATTCATGAGAAAGAATCACAAGAATTTTCAAAGCACAAACAGATCAAGCTTTAGACAAAAAGAGCAAGTCAATGACAATCAAGCTTGCTACAACTGTGGCAAGGAAGGGCATTTCATAGCTGGCTGCACCAAACCAAAGAAAGATGAGAAAAGAACATCACACAAGAAGACCTCTAGAGAAGAAAGAAAAAGATTCAGAAGAAATAATGAACAAAAGGCATTGTTAACAGATGAAAGAAACAACAAGTGGGCTGAATTAGACTCTAATTCATCTGAATCAGAAACGTCGTCAAATGAAAGGATAATACTGTTAAATGCCTAATGGCTGATGACTCAAACATTCCAGATGATGGAGAGGTACTTGAATTTACTTTAGATGAATTTAGTAGAGAAGATATTATCAATGCATTAAATTAGATGGTTAATGAATATCAAATACTGTCTCATAAGTTTGAGGAACTCATAATAGATGGAAAGAGTCAGATCAAAGTAACTCAAATGAGTTCACTGAATCAGACAGTCTAAAGGCTCAAATAAGTATGTTAATGACTGAAAACAATGACATGAGAAGTAAACTTCAAGAGACTTTATCTAAAAATTGTTGCGTAATTTTGTGCCCGCAAGTGCACGGTGTCAGGTTTTAATAAAGTGTGAGTAGAGTATCATTCCCACGAGGAGTAATGTGAAAATTATTCAGTGCTTGTAATTAAAGTAGTCTAAACTTTATCTAAAAAATTAAATAAATATTTTTGGTTTTCAACTTAAATAAATTCAGAAAATTTTAGCAAAGCACACACACAACTTCAGAAAATATCAATAAGATAAAATGGTCTAGAGGTTAAGATTTCACCTGGTTTCGAAAAAAACTACTCTTAATTAACTTATTTTCATGGATTCCATTCAATTAATAGCCAAGAACACTTAAGTGTATTATTTCTCTCTCCCGAGCAACAAATAATATGTATCAACTAAGATTCAATTTCAATATCCCTATTAAAAATCTAGTCTTGTGATATGTGTAAAACAATGTTCTTCTTAAGGATCCATTAAAGTTATATACTCTCCCGAGCTATATAAACAATTAACGGTATAATTTCTAATGTCCTATTCAAAATCCTCTCTCCCGAGCAATGATTTCAAATAAATTTAACAAATCAATTAGTGATCAAGTAATTGAAAAAACAATCAATACTAGAAAAACAATTAATCTAGGGGAATTCAATCCAATAATATTAAAAACTCATAGAAGCGTCTCAACCAGGATACATCGAACCCCTAGACTATGAAAAGTTTAGTTCATGATAAAAAAAAACAAATAAAATCAATTCATGTTCATGAAACTAGACATCAAATCAATAATATAAATTCAAAAGAAAGAAAAAAAATTCGTAGTCAGTCTTTCGTGTCCGATCGATCAATCTTCGTATTTGTTGATTGATGTTCTTCACGTTTTCATCACATTTTCTACTCCAAATCTCATGTTCAAGCTCTCTTAATTTCTCTTGTGTTGTGCGGCGGATTCCTCCCTATATTGTGTCTTTCAAATCTCTTTTATATGTTCTCGAAGCCCATCAAAGAAAGCCCATAAATATGCCAAAGTTTCCTTTCCGAAAAATTAAGAAATATGAATATGGGATGGCGCGGGCATGTCTAAGGACCTGAGCGGGCGCGCATGGCCTTCTGTTTCACACTTTCAAACTCCTACAGATGGCTCGGGCGCGCATACGGATAGGGGCACCCAAGTTTGGCTCTCGGATGTGAAATTCTACAGCGCGCGACAATTTTCAAAAAATCATATCTCACAATCTAACTGTCGGATCAAGCTGAAATTTTGACAGAAGCTTTAAAACATCCTAAATATTATGAATGGTGGAGATTGGATTTGGATGTCTCAAACATTCCCAGTAATTGTGTAGTGACCCGCACCGTGATCGCCTACCAATCAAAAGCTTAAACATGCAATTAAACAATAAATAATCTTAATAAGAGTAACTGCGGAATCTTAAAATAAAATAGTACCAGGTAAGAAAAA
This sequence comes from Henckelia pumila, assembly GCF_033568475.1. Classification (NCBI taxonomy): domain Eukaryota; kingdom Viridiplantae; phylum Streptophyta; class Magnoliopsida; order Lamiales; family Gesneriaceae; genus Henckelia; species Henckelia pumila. The sequence continues at coordinate 228,230,811 of NC_133123.1, read as the reverse complement.
CCTTGTAGTCAACCCTGCTATTCATCCTTGGTCACCACCTAACCTCCCTGTCCCAGGAGAACTACCTGCAACTGCCCCATGGAATAGGGCATCTAACCAACATAAAACAACCGGAAGTAAGCCTAACACGCTCAGTACGAGAGTATGAGTATACACTATTATATGCGCATGAATGCAAATAAACTGGGTACCAAGACATTCAGGTCAAGAAACAAGCTCATAGATCGGGCCCAGGATATATAGCACGCTGCACCATCGCCTCAGGAGGTGGCTCATATACCCAGTGGATAATGGTGACCTGATGCTAGTACAAGTGTCCAACCATCAGGGTGACCTGACAAAAGCTTATGTATCCAGCCATCCACAAACTCTTAGGGTGAGCACCCTACTACATGATACCTCTAAGATAAAGGCTCAATATGCTCATGTATGGAGCATACATTCATGACATGCTGTATATAAAGACATATAAAACATGCAATCACATAATTCATGCAAACACATAATACATGCATACTCATCTAGAAATCTCGAATAAATACTTCTGTACCTTACTAAGGTAGATCCTAGAAGCTCCCCATCTAGGTCCAATCCTATCATGCGGCACTATATCATAAATAGCCATGCATTACCTAGCATGCCAAACATCACCTACTAGGCTCTAAAATTTTAATTAAACTATAGCCTACTCCCTATTTACTATAGGGAACCAAAGCCATACCTTCGTTTGTCGTCAGCCCGCTTATGACGCATGCCCGCCGCCTGGCCACTACTACGGACACTGTCCGCTATAAAAATACTAATTCCAACTCCAACTCTTAAAGAAAGAGTCCCGAAGCCCTAAAAATAAAGCAATTGCCGGGAGATGAGAGGAATTTTGGCAATTCAAATGTGAACCCTTGGACCCCTATTTATAGACAGAGTTTAGATCGTCTGAACCCCTTTTTGGACGATCCGATCCTTGCATGATGTCCACGTTGCATGCAGGCCAAGTTTGGACGGTCCAATACCTCTTCAGATCGTCCAATCTTCTATGTCCAATACACCTGTAGAAATCATTTTGACAACTGTCCTGGGAGAGTTCGGACTGTCCGATCCCAAGATCGGATCGTCCTATCTCACTATATCCTGAACCAATTCAGATCATCTGAAGTCTCTTGAGTTTGGACCCTCCGAACCCAGTTCGGATCATCCAAACTGCCCGCACCCAATAAAGCCCATTAAGCATTTTCCGAGCATTCTGAACCCAATTCCTTGTTCCGATAGATCATATTGAAATTCCTTAGTCATGTTTCATCAAATTTAAACATGATTAGCAACTTAATCTTGTAAAATGGAATCTGGGCTACTACAAATTGTCTGAAGTTGCTGCTCCTTTTTTCATCTTTTCACTTCTTCTCGTTATTTTTCCTCCAATCTTTGCAACTCACAAAAACAACAACAAATACGCATAATATCCACTCGATTCATCACAAAAGCCAAGTAAAATCATATATAAATTAAGTGCATAAATTGCACTTATTAAATCCCCCCAAACTTAGACTTTTGCTAGTCCTGAGCAAAACAATAAAGAGTAATATAATCGACCTCCGAATTTTTACATTCCAAGATTCAATACACATGTCCGCTAATTTTCTCAATAGTTCTCATGTGCGCGTGATTTGTCAATCTTGTGTATCCTCCTCGCTTTCGATACACAAATGCAACAAGTTTGTTTCATAGATTCATCAATTCCGCTCTCTAGTTTCAAAACACTCTCTACGAAGTTCAACTTATACTTACAAATATCAAAATGAATTTTCAAGTTATATCATAGTTTTTTTTAAAATCACCGTATTTTGCACTCAGTTTTATTTTAGCCCCAATAATTACCAGCAGACTTAGCTATAACTAAAGATAGGATTCGGATTTCAATCCCCTCGTCTATAGCCCGGATGGAGCATCAACCCCATTTTATCCGCAAACTTAGCCATGGATTGGTGATTAGGATTTCAATCCATTTTCAGGCCCAGATGGAGTTGTTAAAAAAAAAATTATTTGTTGCTTTGGAAACTTTTTAGTTATTCATTCTAAAAAAATTGCCTAAATCATTTCTAAGCTCGTAGAAGTCTACCTCGGTTTCAAGTATAAATCACCAAAGTTAAGAATCAAATCATCCAATTCACTCACAAAATCACAAAGCTTCTCTAATCACTAGAGTGTCAACAATCAAGGCATTCGTGCATTTTTGTGAGAACTCAAGATTAAATATAGCTAACATTGACCTTTTAATACAAAAAATTATTTTCATCATAGGTCCACACAATTACACATCATGCTAACTCAAACTATCTCATCAAAAAAAAAATTTCAAAAATTTTAAACACCCCCCCCCCAAATGTGCATTGTCCTCAATGTACAAAATTAAAATAAAACCAATGACACGTACCTTGGGTACCGAGCGTCAGTACTTGGCACCATCTTAATCACTCACATCTCTTCTTCGGGGGTATCTCTTAAACTCTCACCGCTTCACCATTTTCACCTACATGCACCACTCAAAATATATTGATGTCTAGTCTTTTCATGCACAAAAGATAAATATAATAAAAAGGATAACAATTAAAAGAAAATAAAAATAAATCAAATAAAAATACTAGCTTGGGTTGCCTCCCAAGAAACGCTTAGTTTATAGTTCATAGCCCGACTGTCACCGGTTTTAGCCCAGTTCCACTTTGTTGGAGGTATTTTCCTTCTTTTTTAGCCTCCAAACATACTCAACAATCTTCTTAATATTTTTTTCTTCTTCTTTTTCTTGGCCACCGGCGGATCCTTCTTTCTTTGCAATTTTTCAGCACTAAAAATTTATGTATGATAGCTTCTCATCCTTTCTTCCTGTTCGATCAAGAACACCTTCTCTGTTGATGGATTTACAGCCTCCTTGAACACATTAAAAATTACCTTCTCACCATCAACTCCCATCGACAACTCATTTTTCTTTACATCAATCTTGGCGTCAGCAGTAGCCAAGAATGGTCTTCCCAAAATCAATGGCATATTTTCGTCCTCCTCCATATCTAACAAAACAAAATCCGTAGGAAAAATAAATTTATCTATTTTACCAAAACATCCTCAATGATTCCAAGCGGATATGTGATAGATTTGGCAGCTAGCTGCAATGCAATTGTTGTGGGCTTCACCTCGCCAAGTCCTAAACTCCTGAAAATAGACAAAGACATAAAATTAATGCTAGCTCCTAGATCACAAAGAACATTATTAAAATTAGAAGAAATAATAGTGCAAGGAACAGTAAAACTCCCTGGATCTTTTAATTTTCTTTGTAGCTTCTTTTGCAGTATCACACTGCACTCTTCAATCAAGTTCAGAGTCTCGAACTCCTCCAACTTCCGCTTCTTAGACATCACCTCTTTCAAGAATTTAGCATAATTCGGTATTTGTAGTTAAGCATCATCAAAAGGGATGTTGATATGTATCTTTTTGAATATCTCCAAAAAATTTGAGGACTGCTCGTCCAATTCCTTTTTATTGAACCTCTGTGGATATGAAAGTGGTGGCTTATACATCGGTTTGGACTCAGGTTCACTTTGCTTCTCCACAGCCTCTTCCTCAGCTTTCTTCTCTTTAACTACAGAATTTTTTCTCCTCTCAGATGTTTCACTCTCAAGTTTCCTTTCTTTAGTACCTACTTGTTTCCTACCCCGCAACTCTATCTCCTTGCACTATTCAATGGGATTCCCTTCGATATTGCTTGGGAACTTACCTATGTTGTTATCTTTCAATGCATTCGTCAGCTGCCTAATTTGAGTCTCCATAAATTTCATCATGGCACCCATATTTACCACATGCGTCTCCAAGTTATCTAGACGAGACTCAGTCTTTGCCATCCTTTTACCAGATTCCTGCACAAAAATACTCACCACGTCCTCAAAATAAGGTTTCCCTTCTCCCTTATTTGCATAAGAAAAATTTTCATGGTTATGCATTTCAGGATGATAAGAATTAGGAACAGGGTTTCCTCTATAGCCTCCATAACCTCTTTGGTTTATGTAATGAGCTTGTTCAAGAGGATGAGATTCTTCGATGGCAACAGACACACCTGTTTGATCTGCTACACTCACCTTGTTCAATGCAGCCACTTGTGTAGTTAAGGTAGATAGTTGGGCAGAGGTAGAAGTGAGATGATCAACTGCATATGCTCCGACAGATTTCTTGACTCCCACACGTTCAGACGGCTATTGGAAACTATTGATAGTCATCTGCTCCAGCATGACATAGGCCTGTACAGGGTCCTTATCAAAGATGATACCTCCAGCAGCAGAGTCCACAGACATCCGCGTAGGCGCATTAAGTCCATTTTAGAACCACTCAATTTTTTCCCAATCTGCAAAATTATGGTTAGGGCAACGCCGCAACAAATATTTATACCTCTCCCATGCCTCATATAACTTCTCTGCATCCAGCTGCCTAAAAGTACTGATCTCAATTTTCAACTGAGTGGACTTGTCAGGTGGAAAATATTTTGCTAAAAATTTAATAGCCATGTCCTCCCAAGTAGTGATACTTCCTAGCGGCAACTAATGCAACCAACTCCTAGCCTGATCCCTGAGAGAAAAAGAAAAGAAACGTAAACGAATAATATCTTCAGGAACAAAATTCATCTTTACCGTATCAGTAATTTCCAAGAAGGTTCTCAGGTGAAGATGAGGATCAGAAGTAGCGCTCCCATTAAATTGGTTCTGCTGAACCATATTAATCAGTGCAAGCTTGAGCTCAAAGTTGTTTGCATTTATTGTTCCTCGAGCGATTCCAGAATATTGAGCCTAGATCGTCGGCCTAAAGTGATCTCTTATAGGCAACAAGGGAGCCTGCGGTTCATCATCATTCTCAGCCATGTTCCTTAATTATTCTCTCCTTGCTCTTCTCAAAGCTCTTGTAGTGCGTTCGATCTCCGAATCAAATAGTAGAGAATCAGCGTTTTGAGATCGTCGCATGAACTGCAATCAAAAAGAATAAAATCAATCAGTAAAAAAATAAAATAAAATAAAATAAAAACTCTAAATTAAAATCCAGACTAATTGGTAATAAGACTAAAATAAAATCAAGAAATTACTCCCCGGCAATGGCGCCAAAAACTTTTGGCGTAATTTTGTCCCCGCAAGTGCACGGTGTCAAGTTTTAATAAAGTGTGAGTATAGTATCGTTCCCACAAGAAGTAATATGAAATTATTCAGTGCTTGTAATTAGAATATTCTAACATTATCTAGAAAATTAAATAAATATTTTTTGTTTTCAACTTAAATAAATTTAGAAAATTTTAGCAAAGCACACACACAACTGCAAAAAAATATCAATAAGATAAAATGGTCTAGAGGTTAAGATTTCACCTGGTTTTGACAACAACTACTCTTAATTAACTTATTTTCATGAATTACATTCAATTAATTTCCAAGAACACTTACGTGTATTATTTCCCTCTCCCAAGCAACAAATAATATGTATCAACTAAAATTCAATTCCAATATCCCTATTAAAAATTCTTAGTGATATGTGTAAAAAAAATGTTCTTCCTAAGGCTCTATTAAATTTATATACTCTCCCGAGCTATATAAACAATAACGGTGTAATTTCTAATGTCCTATTCAAATTCCCCTCTCCCAAGCAATGATTTCAAATAAATTTAACAAATCAATTAGTGATCAAGTAATTGAAAAGACAATCAATACTAGAAAAACAATTAATCTAGGGGAATTCAATCCAATAATATTAAAAACTCATAAAAGCGTTTCAACTATGCTACATCAAACCCCTAGACTATGAAAAGTTTAGTTCATGATAAAAAAAAACAAATAAAACAAATTCATGTTCATGAAACTAGACATCAAATCAATAATATAAATTCAAAAGAAAGAAAACAAATCCGTAGTCGATTTTTCGTGTCCGATCGATCGATCTTCGTATTTGTTGATTGATTTTCTTCACGTTTTCATCACATTTTCTCCTCCAAATCTCACGTTCAAGCTCTCTTAATTTCTCTTGAGTTGTGCGGCAGCTTCCTCCATATATTATGTCTTTCAAATCACTTTTATATGTCCTCGAAGTCCGTCAAAGAAAGCCCATAAATATGCCAAAGTTTCCTTCCCGAAAAATTAAGAAATCTGAATACGGGATGGCGCGAGCGCGCCTAAGGACCTGAGCGGGCACGCATAGCCTTTTGTTTCACACTTTCAAACTCCTACAGATGGCGCGGGCGCGTGACCACTTAATTCGATATCAACTAGCAAGTGCACTATATCAAGTAATAGTAAGTGGACATTGAGTCCAAGTATCGATCCCATAAGGACTATTGTCAATTCTCAAGATTTAATTATTTAGAATAATCTAGACAAAATAATAAATAGGATTATGAATTGAATAAAATAAGAGTTCAAATTAATAAATAATAATGAAATTAACTAGAAACTAGACTTCAATAATAATTCTAATTAGAATAAGTCAAACAAAAGACACGTAGATACCGAATAAATCATGTAACATGTAGTTAACTCAGGACTCAGATGTAAATCTTAAATTACGGTGAATTCTCCTAACTCATCTAAAGGCCTATTTCTAGAACAATTAAACCTATTTAAATATTGATGGATTAATTTTCATAATTCTAATCAAACTCATATGCATTAGGAACTGTGAAAATTCAATTTACACCTAAAACCGCACGATGAAATCGAATACTATTTCTACTCAATTTTACCTCGTGTTAATTATTAGAGTGATCGATATCAATTCCTCCTCTGTCGACTTGGAATCGATTAACATGCAAGCAAACAATTGGTCAGATCATTCACAAGACAAATATAAATCTAATAATCAATAATATAAAACCAAATCTGAAAAATCTCAAACAAACATCCAAGTTTTCTACATAGATTTTTTCGGCCTAATCATGCGGCCTTGGTTGAAGAAAAACTAATCAATAATTGAAAACAATAATTAAAAAATGAAAAGAAGAAGAAGAAGAAAGGAAGAAAAACTATAAAGAAGATGGAGCAGATCTCCAATCTCCAAGCCTCCGCCTGGCCGCCTCCTTCTGTCTGCGTCCTCCCCTCTTTCACGTTCCAGCTCTCTTATTTATATGTCTTTGAAAGCCCATGAAATAAAGGCTGAAAAGTTTAGAGTTTTAATTCCCAAAAATTCTAATTATTTTTTCTGCACGATTTCTCCCTCGACCGCGTAAAGGTGCGCTTGAGCGAGCTGTTTTCTACCCCAAATCCAAAAATTTCGAGACAAGCCCGGACCCCGTGCCAGGACCGTTCCTGGGTCCGTGCATACCTCCCTTCCATCGCGCAGTTTTCTTGAAAAATTCATATATCAAGTTCTAGCCGTCGGATGGAGCCAAAATTTGGACAGCACCTTCAAAACATCTTGAAATTTAATTTGAACTGTGAAGATCGGATTTCGATCTCTCTATCATTAAAAATGAATTTTTGACCATTGTTGCTCCGTAATTCATTATTGTGGCTCTACTCTTGTTCCAAATTCTTGCTTTTTTCAATATTTCCTTCAAATAAAACCAGGAGAGTGAAATGCACATTCATGAGATTAATTATAAATAAAACATATAAAAAACACATGAAACAATATGAATTCATGCCAAATAAATCTAAAAATAATACAAAATAATGCACACAAAATACACTTATCAATTCCCCCATACTTAAACCTTGCTCGCCCTCGAGCAAGACAAACAATGCAATAAACACACAAACAAAAATAAAAATAGGAACAATTCATGAGAATTTATCTCAGAGAAGTCACATGCAAAATACCCTCGACTCTCCACAATACACCATCGGTTTAATGTGAACGTGTGTCTGTGAACTGCATTCCAATTTCATGCAACTTTTATAGAATCCGTTTTAAGACTGCTTAGCGACCTAATAGCACATCAATGCAAGAGTCACTCGCATGAATCAATTCCTTTCAATTACCTCTAACAAACACACCTTCCTTGATATTATTTTTAAGCACCGTCGAATTTTGCACCCAACATTTCTAATGTAACGACCCACTGTATCAAGACGGGTCTTTTCAGCGTGCTTATGTCCTCACTCACACGCACCCTAAGAAACTTCCCAGGGGGTCACCCATCCTATAATTGCCCCAAGTTAAGCACGCTTAACTTTGGAATTCTTATGTGATGAGCTTACGAAAAGAAGATGCACCTTCTTCATATGAGCAGTACATATGAAATCTTTTAAGCCCTCCTCAACTATGTAGTCCCATACCTACACAGTCTCAGAATCCCCTCTCATTCCGGCACGGGATCGGTTCATTCATGTCACCCGTCGCCCATTCTTTGGTGGGGTTTCCATCTTTCAGGTATTAACCACCCATATTGCGGACCATGTACCGCCCTAGGACTTTTTGGCTCTGGGTGTCACATGCCCACCAGCTTCCGCTTGGTTCGTCCCCGAACCACACCGTACTAAGAGAGGTCGGCTCTGATACCATTTGTAACGACCCACTGTATCAAGACGGGTCTTTTCAGCGTGCTTATGTCCTCACTCACACGCACCCTAAGAAACTTCCCAGGGGGTCACCCATCCTATAATTGCCCCAAGTTAAGCACGCTTAACTTTGGAATTCTTATGTGATGAGCTTACGAAAAGAAGATGCACCTTCTTCATATGAGCAGTACATATGAAATCTTTTAAGCCCTCCTCAACTATGTAGTCCCATACCTACACAGTCTCAGAATCCCCTCTCATTCCGGCACGGGATCGGTTCATTCATGTCACCCGTCGCCCATTCTTTGGTGGGGTTTCTATCTTTCAGGTATTAACCACCCATATTGCGGACCATGTACCGCCCTAGGACTTTTTGGCTCTGGGTGTCACATCTAAGCCCCAATAATTACCCGCAAACTTAGCTATAACTGTAATAGGATTCGAATTTCAATCTCCTCGTTTATAACCCGGATGGAGCGACAATCCCACTTAACCCGAAAACTTAGCTTCTAACCAAGCGATTAGGATTTCAATCCCTTGTCAGAAACCCGAATAGAATTGTTATTAATTTTCAAAAGCCAAATTATTTATTTTTAAGAAAAGTAACTCCATTTAATCCGCAAACTTAGCCAATGACAAGGTAATTAGGATTTCAATTCCTTATTCATGACCCGGATGGAGTTTAATTTTTCTAAAATTTTCATCTATTTCACTTTTTCAAAATTTTTGGTGTGCCAAGATCATAAGTGCAATTGTTAGAGGATCATTAAAAATCAAAAGAAAGAGTTAAGATCACTTAGCACCTAGTGCCGTGCAATGGTCAAACAGACACAAACATCATCAATTTTTTTACTACAATTAACTGGTCTAACATGAGTGCTTAAAAATATTCACGGTATAACCAACGGTTTCTCATGTCAAGTCAAGGGCAAAAACAAAAAAAAAATTAAAAAATCACAACTTCATATCATCATTGGCCCCTATTCATTATCCTACTTAACACACATGCAAAAAAAACACAAAATGAGTTGCAAACAAACAAAACGATTACGAATGCAACACAAACACAACACCAATTATGAAATACTAGACTAACCCCTACTTATCCAAAGCATTGCCCTCAATGCTTTAGATACAATGAACAGAATGCAGAAACAAACAAATGCATACAAGAAGAACCAAAAACACAATGAAAACGAAAATAACACTCCCCTAGTTTATGCGTCTGCATCTTCCTTCGGTTGTAGAACTCCAACAGCAACTTTACTTAACGGGAAAACAAACTGCACATATAAAGGAGACAGGTAAGGCAATGGATTACAAAATATAATAAAAATAAAAATAAAAAAAAGAATAATGAAAAAAGAACACTGGGTTGTCTCCCAGTCAGCGCTAAATTTATAGTCGATTGCCCGGCTATATAGTAGCAACCATCAAAGAGTGGATGTCTCCCATAGTAAGAATCACATGACTCTACATATGGGTCTTGATTTCCTACGCCCTCAAGCTTGGCGTGATATTGAATTTGTAAGCTCGGTTGTCCAGCAATACTCGGTAGGCTGAAGCTCATCGAGGATGTAATACTGTGGAGTTGATGTCAATGGAAGGAATGGAACTTCAAGTGGTGTACATGTAAAGACCATTGACGAGGTCAAATCTTTCTCCTTGTATATTTTTTCCTCCTCCACTGTCACTTTTGGCTCTTCTTCGCATGAAGATTCCTCAAAAAATATTTTCTCGTAATCTTGCTCAATTATTGCTGCAGGATCACATGCCCATAATAACTGATCAACACAAATCACTCCAGTATCTTAGCGTATCTCAGAATATGATTTTATAAGAAGCGCAATCTGTTCATCCAAGATACTCAAAGAGTTGATGCGGATTTCTAAGAACTTATTTATCTTTATCTGTTGTCGCACAATGTTCTCCAACTGAGTCACATGATCCTCAAATGCCCTATACACTCTTCTTGAAGCTCAAATGGTTGGTTCGTAAAATTTGTGGAGTTGAATTTTAGAGGATATTGGTGACTCCAACCCTGCAGTGAAGGATCACAATGCCAATGGTAGTCAAAATCTGCCATATCATTTAACAAGTGCATCGCACTGTCGTAAACTCTGCTGAGCAAGTGACTGCCAGTTGCCAAAACTCCATAATCAACCCAACTTCTTGTTGGCTCATTCAAACCACAATAGAAAATCTGAACTAGGGTGTAGTTTGAAAAATCATGATATCGTTATCTGTCTGCCAAATCATTGAATCTCTCCCAAGCAACATAGAATGGTTCCAAGTATTGTTGGTCAAACCTTGTGAACAGTTGTCGATGATCCATCTTCAAGCACATCACAAGTAAAAAAACAATAAAATTAATAATAAATAATAAATAAATAACAATAATAAAATGTCTAGTTTCAAACAAATAATCTATCCTAATATTAACTAAACAGTCCCCAGCAACGGCGCCAAAAACTTGACCGCTTAACTCGGAATCAACTAGCAAGTGCACTAGGTCAAGTAATAGTAAGTGGACATTGAGTCAAAGTATCGATCCCACAGAGACTGTTGTCAATTCTCAAGATTTAATTATTTAGCTTAATCTATACAGAAAAATAAATAGGAGTACGGATTGAATAAAATAAGAGTTCAAACTAATAAATAATAATGAAATTAACTAGAAACTAGAACTCAATAATAATTCTAATTAAAATAATCCAACCAAGACACACGTAGGTACCGAACAAATCATGTAACATGTAGTTAACTCAATACTCATATTTAAATCTTAAATTACGGTGAATTCTCCTAACTTTTCTAAAGGTCTATTTCTAGAACAATTAAACCTATTCAAATATTGACGGATTAATTTTCATAATTCTAATCAAACTCGAATGCATTAAGAACTGTGAGAATTTAGTTTACACCTAAAATCGCAAGATGAAATCGAATATTATTTCTAGTCAATTCCCCCTCTGTAGACTTGGAATTGATTAACATGCAAGAAAACAATTGGTCATATCATTCACAAGACAAATATAAATTTAATAATCAATAATATAAAACCAAATCTGAAAAATCTCAAACAAACATCCAAGTTTTCTACATAGATTTGTTTAGCCCAATCACGCGGCCTTGGTTGAAGAAAAACTAATCAATAATTGAAAACAATAATTCAAAAATAAAAAGAAGAAAAAGAAAGGAAGAACGCTTCTAGACAATTGAAGTTGCACAAAAACAATTATCCAGTTCATGATTTGGAGTTGACAGCTATCGTGTTCGCCTTAAAGATCTGGCATCATTATCTGTATGGAGAGAAATTTGAGATCTTCACCGACCACAAGAGTCTCAAGTATTTGTTCACTCAGGCGGATTTGAAAATGAGGCAGAAACGTTGGATGGACATGCTTAAGGACTATGATTGCGAGATTAAGTACCATCCGGGGGCTGCTAATCTCACCGCTGATGCATTGAGTCGCAAGGTGCGTCTATCCGCACTTCAGACTTGTTCGATGTCTAGTGCGATCAGGGATTGTTGTTCTTCAGGGTATACCTTCAAGCACAAGAAAGGTATGCAGAGTATCCAGATGTTTGCGATACTATCTGAGCCAGCTTTGTATTCGCGGATTCGGGAGGCTCAGATGTCTGATTCGAAGACCCGGCGTTTGGCTCGTCTAGACAACGAGGGTAGTACGTCTGGATTTCACTATCATTCAGATGGATTTCTGTGTTTGTCTGGTAGGCTTGTGATTTTGGAGGATGAGGAGTTGAGAGAGGAGATTTTGTCTAAGACACATCGCACTAAGTTGAGTATTCATCCGGGGAGCAACAAGATGTACAAGGATCTTCGTACTCGGTTTTGGTGGAAGGGGATGAAACGCAGCGTGTATCAGTATGTTTCGAGATGCTTGGTTTGTCAGCAGGTCAAGGCAGAACGCCGACGACCTGGAGATTTGCTTCACAGTCTGCCTATTCCTGAGTGGAAATGGGAACTTATCACGATGGATTTTGTGACCCATTTTCCGGTAACATTGAGGAATTGTGATGCTATCTGGGTTGTGGTAGACCGACTCACCAAGTTAGCGCATTTCATTGCCTATAGCCGAGATTACTCTATAGATCGTATGACGCGATTGTACATTCAGGAGATCGTTTGACTTCATGAAGTGCCTGTGAGCATTGTCAGCGATCGAGACCTCAGGTTTACTTCTAGATTATGGGGGAGTGTTCAGCGTGCGATGGGCACTACTCTCAGTTTGAGTACTGCCTATCATCCAGAGACAGATGGTTAGTTAGAGCGCAATATCCATACTTTGGAGGATATGCTTCGAGCGTGCAATATGGATTTTGGTTCAGCTTGGCAAGATCATTTGCCATTGATTGAGTTCGCGTACAACAACAGCTATCATACTAGCATTGGGATGGCACCTTTTGAGGCGTTGTACGGGCGACGTTGTCGTACTCCACTCTTCTGGGAAGAAGTGGGGGAGAGACAGGCTGAGGGACCGAAGTTATTCCTGTAGACAGCAGATGTTGTTGATCAGATCAAGAAACGGATTAAGACTTCTCAGGATCATCAAGCCAGCTATGAGAACACTAAGCGTAGGCCTTTGCAGTTTGATGTTGGGGAGAAAGTGTTTCTGAGAGTGTCACCTTTCCGCAGGATTCTCAGATTTGGCCTGAAGGGCAAGTTGTCTCCCAGATTTATCGGTCCGTTTGAGATCTTGGAGAGCATTGGCGATTTGGCTTATCAACTAGCCTTGCCACCGTATCTGTCCAGCATTCACGACATGTTCCACGTATCTCTGTTGCGACGGTATGTGGCGGATCAGTCTCATATTCTACAACCGTCTGAAGTTCAGGTGGATACAGATTTGACTTATGTAGAGAGACCTATTCGTATCCTTGATCATAAGGATAAGGTCTTGCGGAATAAAGTCATTCCTCTGGTTTTGGTTCAGTGGCAGCACCGAGGCACTAAAGAAGTCACTTGGGAGCTGGAAAGTAGGATGCGTTCAGAACATCCTGAGTTATTTTGATTTTATTGTCGTGTTATATTCAGTTGTGAACTCTGTAAACATTGGATTTGAATAAAGAATGTTTTTGCATGTAATATAAAGTCATTGCCATAAAAGTGTAAATCATATTAAACAAAAGATTGTTTATACAAAGAGTCAACAAAGCCCATAGCCACACAGTTGGCTCACTGGGCACCCACTCTTACATAAATCATGTTAGTTGAGTTAAACGTGATTAAGGAAACTTCTAATGGATTAGCGGAGTCCAAAAATAGAACCAGAATGATCAGATATGGTCCGGAGGGTCAGGAAGAACGGATGCAACATCCGGGGATCGGATGCAACGTTTGTGTCATCAGAATGCGTCATTGCTTACGCACTTGATGGGACATCGGAAGCAACGTTCGTCAGGCAGAACGAACGCAACGATGAGGGACGGACGTTCCGTTCGTTGTCTATAAATAGGGGGTGCCGAGCCTCATTTTGAATTGCACCAATCACCTCTCTTCTCTCGATTCCTTCGTCTTCTAGCTTAGATATAGGGCATTCTAGGCGTCCAGTTGGGAATCCGGAAGTGGCATAGCGATCCAAGCGTCGTAGCGGAGTTGTGACCTAGTTTTGAGGCAAACAACAGCAAAGGGCTAACGACGGACGCAGGTATAGATTTTGCTTCCTAAAAATATTTAGGAGTATGCAATAGCTTAGTTAAGGCTTTTAGAGCACTATAATGATATTAGTATCATTTGGCATTGTAGTGCGGATTATAGGCGTAGACCTAGAGCTGGTAGAGAGCGCCTAGCATTTGAGGAACGAAAGTACTGTTCGAGATATCCTGACTGAGTATGCATGTATTATGTGACTGCATGATTTATATGACATGATTTTTATGCTGCATACATATGCATCTTGAGCTATATCTTTTGAGATGTCTGTTAGTAGGGTTCTACCCTATCCTGTTAGTGGATGGACTTCCATCGATTTGGGTCCGGCGTATCCACTAGTATTTTGGTATGTGAGCCACCTCCTGAAGCGACGGCACAGCGTGCTACATACCAGGGCCCGGTCTGTCTTCGTTATCTGATTCTTGACCTCTAGTCATTAGGCGGTACACTTGCATTCATGTATACTCATACTCTCGTGCTGAGCGTTTTATGCTCACGTCTCGTACTCTGTGTTTTTGGACACCCTATTCCATGGGGCAGGTTTGCGATTGGATGAGGCGGGTGGATCCAAGAGGGGCTAGGCAGTGGTTGGCCAGCTAGAGCTTCGCCTAGGGTTTTATTTCTGTTGTGATTGGGTTTATACACTATTCGATTTGGTTGTATAATATTTGGGTATTGCAGATTCCTTTTCTTGGGATTGTATTAATATTTATTGTTTTCGCAACTTATTTCTGGTTTACTATTTTTTTAAGTTAATTGCATGACTAAGTTCTGTTTAGTAGGTGATCTCGGTAAGGGTCACTACAACATGCGTATCTCCTCGATCTTGAACCATGTCCTCATCGTAAATTTTAGTGCAAACTCTTGCAATTCTTCATGATGTTCCTCCCTGTTTTGATCCGAACTGTTCATGTTTATCTGATTTGTGTGTGTAGAAGATAATCGAACAATTGATCCGATTAGTTTATTTATAGAAGGATTTTTGACATTTTGTATCCTTGAGGCAGAATTAAATATATTTTTTTTTTTGTCGCGTAATAAAGTACAGCCACTTTTTGCCGTATTTCTTTTGAAATTCAAAATATGCTTACGTCATATGTCCACGTATTTGGGCATGAGTCATAAAATCGGCTGAATCATCTTCATTTTCCTTCCTTAAATATGGCCCTAAATTTTCACGCATAGACTCTCATTTGTTTCTTCTATAAATTACAGGAAAAATTTCTTTGATTACCCAGAATTTTATCCTCATTGATTTCCACGCCGTATATGACCTCTATGATCAAGGAATGGTGGAAATGTTTTGCACCATTGAAGCTTCTGGGCTGAGGAAATTCTTGGAAGGCCGGAAATTAATTTACAAACAGGTATTCCAAAGTTCTTTCAGACGGCCAAATTCAAAGATGAAGTTATCTCCACTTCTCTTGGTGGAGAGTTCGTGAGGATTACATCTGATTTATTTGCCTCCTTCTTCAACCTACCAAGACAGAGGATAACTAACTTCTCAGAAATTTCTACAGAATTGAAGAATCAGATGAAACTGATGTATTCTCTAACAGACAAACCAGTCAAAATACCATGCAAGAAAAAGGAACTCAAGATGGAGTTCAGGCTGCTGCACGATATTGTGGCCAAATCTCTTTTGGACAAAGCAGGTTCTTTTGATTCTATTACTTCTGAAAAATTTGAAGTTATGGCTGCTATTTCTTCTGGGATTATGGTAAATTGGTCAGATGTTCTATTTGATATATTTTTGGCTATGATCACTGCCCCAAAATTCCAACCTCATGGATTTGCAATTCAAATCGGGGAAATTCTGAATAACCTTAATGTTCATCTGGGTGCTTCCTCTAATCTACACCCTCACAAAACATTGAATGAAAGGGCAATTGAGTTGTACCAAGCTAATCAGTTGATCATATTCAAACACGAAACATCCAATCTAGATGAGATTGAGGACTTGACTATTCCAGATGAATCCAAGACACTTACTATTCAAGCCTCAAAACCATCCTCCCCCAAGCCTTCCCCAGCTAAAAAGCCCTCTGTTCCAAAGAACAAATCTCTTAAGAGGCACATGATAGTTGAAACTTCATAATTAGAAGAGTCCGATTCAGATCAAGTGACTCTGGCTAAGATTGTGATTGCCCCTTCTCCAAAAAAGAAGAGATCTCTTAGACCTCCACCTCGAGCTCCCACAGCAATTTAAACAGCTCCATTTCCAGCTATACCTCTGTCAAGAGTGGAGAATGTCATTCCACCCGTCACTCAGATGAATATCACTATGATTTAGTATGGATATTCTAAAGATCCCAATGATACATCTGATTTGACTTCAATTCCAATGCTCGGAGACTAATTGACCTAGCTGATCAACATATCATCCAGAGTGTAGAAGAAAAGATGAAATTGTTTGACAGATGGGTATTTCACCAAACCAAAGATCATTTCTCCAATATTAAATCTTTCAAGATGTTGTCCAATATTGATGCTCTTGAAAATAAGATTTTTGAGTGGGCTGAAACTAAAGACTTGTCTCTTGCTCTCCAAAAAAGAGAATTTTTCTTAATCAGGTTAAAGGAAAGCCTACTAAGAGTCTGTCTGAGACACAAGATAGCACAGTACAATCCATCTGCTCTGGATGTTTGGATCACACTGCTGCTATAAGAGAATTGGAGAATGATGCTTTATTGATGGTTGCCACAACTCAAATGATCAGACAAGACTTCCCTGCTAAAGCCTCATCAGTCAAAACAGCTCAAACTCATTCATCTGACAGCACTTTTGACACAGAGAACTTTGATCTGATCCCTGATCTCACTTTGATGTTCATATCTCACCACTTCTGTCTCCAGTACAACCAAATTCTCCTCCAAAATAAATTTAGATTGAAGACCCTGTGATTCAAGCACCTTTGGTTGAGATTGAGGAACCGTTGATTGAGATTCATATTGAAGAACCAATTATTGATGAATCTATGGCTGAATTTCAAATTGAAGATCCTATTCCTGAAGACTCTTTGATTGAGGATTTTATTGTTGAGCCTCCAGAACACATTTTGATTCCACCTTCTTCTATAGTATTAGATTTTGATCCGACCACAGCCATTGATGTTCCAGCTACTGAACAACTACAGGCTAAGTATGCAAAATATTTGACTAAGAAGAAGTATTTTGAATCAGACAGAGTGCATTCTCTGGATTTTTCTTCGCTGCTTAATTCAGTTAAGCTAGATCCAATCAATGCTCTACTCCTACCTCTGTCAATCTTGCTCAAGAAGGAGTTAGTAGCTATTCTACAAAGACAACAGAGGCAATTGCTATTCCTCCAAGGAATTCATCTTTATTAGTCTCTTCAGATCAAATCCAAGAGACTGAGATTATGCCTACTCCTCTTGTTATTTTAGAGATTAAAGTACATGAAGTGGCATCTACTCAAGACAATGCATCTGCCTCTTCACAACATGATGATTTGTTGTCATCCCAATTTATATCTGACTCTCTCAATCAACTGTTAAATATTGATCTGAATTGCAAATAGATACTGCTCGCAACTCTGCAAATCTGGATTCTTTCAAGAATACTATTTTGGACAAATTTGAAGATATGTCTTGTGCTATCAACCATATGCACAAAGCACAAATCAGATCAAATAGTGATGTCCTTCGAAAACTTGACAGCATTCAGGACTACAGTAAAACAAAGATTCAGGAACTTCATGATACTTTTGGTACCCATCTAATGGTCATTCTTGATCTGCTACATGAGGCTGGTGATTCCACAAAGGGGGAAAAAGACAGCCACATCCAAAGAGTCAAAAAGAAAAGGGAAGAAGTAGCAGAGTTTGAAGAATTTTGACATATTTTCTGATCAATGCTTATTATTGTCCAAATACTTTTATTCGATCTATGAAAGAAAGTTTTTGATCTGAATTCTTAAATCAGTTTGGATATTGACAAGAACGACTTGGTTTTGACATCACCAAAAAGGGAAAAATTGTTGGTGATTAAATCAAAAGTTTTGGTGAATAAAAACAGATCCAACAAACCTTGTACTAAATGGATAAGATAATTAAGGACAAACGGAAGTTGGATTTGAGATCAAACAAAACAATGGACTTATACAGATCGAATATAACAAAATTGATCTTCACTAATCTCCAGATCAATTTTTCGGTAAAGTGGATCAATCCGGATCTAACAAGCATTTGATCTCCTCAATCTTTATATTTTAAAAGATCAAATGGTCATCCTCTAGAAGAACAACCCAGATCGATCAAGTTCTCATACCTTCTGCCAGATCGAGTTCAAATCATTCTTAGCTAAAGTATATTCGGCCAAGATCAAATATTTACTCCTTATCCAGATCAAGATCGAATGTCTTCAGCCAGATCAAACACCCGGATGAAAGAATTCAAGATCAGTTTCCGCTATTTTTTTTCAAAAGGTTGTTGAGCTAAAATACAAAGTCATATATTGAAGATTTGAACGTTGGCAAGCTTTTTCTTAAAGATAAGATTTGTGAGCTAATTTATGAAAAATGTTGGCGGCTCATTCTCAGAAGATGTTGGCGGCTCACTGGCTACTTTTAAAAGCTATAAATATGTGATGATTCAAGATTCAAGTATCAAAGTGAACAACATACAAAACCACGAATTCAAGATTACATTTCAACTCATCCAAAAAATCAAAAAGCCTTCACTCTACACTTTGATTTAGAAACTCAGATGACCAGATCAAAGTTTTTAAGCTTTGAGTTAGATAGTATATTAGAATCGATCGAGTTCAAAGAAATTCATATCACATCAGATCGATCTAGATCAAAACTATTTATAGCTTCCTAGATCAAGTTTTCAAAGCACATTCTTGTGACTTCCTTCTGTAACTCGAACAGAGTTTGATCTATTTCGAGAGAGTGTAGCTAGGAGTTACTTTCAAGGGTTGATTGGAAAGAATTTGTACAAAGCGTTATATAAATCAAATTCTTCTCGTGGAATCCTTCTGGAAATAGAAGAAGGGGTGACGTAGGATATTAAGCTCTGAACATCCATAAAAATTCTATGTCCCTTTTACTTACTGCAACGTTTTATATGATCTGTCTTTAGCTTTTCGAAAGTTCAATTCTGCGAGAAAGATTTTTCCGCCTGATCTAATCAGATCTTTCGGTGATCCAAATGACTTGAGTCCAAAACGGTTGAGAAGCTTACTCAAATATCTACAAGTCATATTTCAGACCAGATCAGTTAGTTTAGACGTTATCTAGGAGAAAAGTTGGTCGAAACATCAAGCTGGATGCATTCATTACTGTACCAGATCAAACATGACCAACTTTGATATTTTGAATATAACTTGCAGTTATCTTATCCAAATGAAAGATTCAGTATTCTTTACAAAGCTAATAGAATGATCTACTCATATTCAACCAGCCCAGTCTGATTCGGAGTTTAAGAAGCTGATATAGCACGATGAAGTTTTGAGTTCTGCACTGAAATTCTGTAAACCTTTGTAGAATTTCTGACACAGCTTAGTATTACAAGCATATCTCTCTTGTACAAACTCGAAATCAAGTGATTCTTGATTTTGTGGAAAGCCAAGAGAAAAGGTTACAACTTTTATGTTCATCACCTTGCCTAGATATCAGTAAATCAAGAGCTATAAGCAAGAATAGATCATATCGAATCATGAACAAATCAGATCAATTGGAACGATGCAGATCAACTAAGAGACTAGATCAAGTTTGACCAAAACAGATCAAGTTCGACCAGACCAGGTCAAGTTCCAACAAACCAGATGATTTTGACCAGACCATACGAGTTTGACTAGATCAGATCGGTCAAAGCAGTCCGATGAACAGTAAATTCAGCTCAAGTTAAAAAATTGCCAGCAACTTAAATATGACCGTTGCAACTTCAGAAAGTGTCCAGAAACTTCTCAAACGGTCATATTCTTGAATCTAACATTCACATCATTCTTGGAGACTTTAAATACAACACTTTGAAGATCAAACACAAGCTTTGGCATGAGATTCAAAGCATGGGCAGCCTACTTGAAGAAATTAGCTAGAATGAGAGCAAGTTCAATGTGTGAGGATATATTTGAGAGATAAATACACTTCAACGAGATTAAATCCTCACACGCAATCACTCACAAATATAAAATAGAGATGAGCTTAAAAGATTAGTTGAGTGAGTCTTAACACAAAGACGTTGGCATAAGAGACATTAAACATTATGTGGATTGTGAGGTTGCGGTCTACAATCGAGTGGCTAGGAGTTCTTGTTTAGGCAGTGGGTAAGTACTAAATTGGATTGGTTTTGTACAAATGGGTTTGTATAAATCAAAGTCTTCTATTGGATCTTTTCGAGGAGGAAGAATGGGTGACATAAGAGATTGAGCTCCAAACATTCATAAACAAATTTGTGTCTATTTGTTTATCGCATTTACTTTCTTATTATCACTATTTTTAAGATGCGTTGTTGAAGTATTTTATATGTTTTTTATAAAACAAAATATTGCATACAAAGTGTTAGATAAAATGATTCAACCAAATTGTTTTTATCATTTGAACTTGCATCCCTTTCAAATGATTTTTAAAATGTTTATTCGGTTTTTACGAAGTATTATTTCGAGTGTATTCCACTTGGTTTAAAAACCAAACTCGATTTAATTCATCGGTGCTCGATTCATTTTTTAACATTTCAAGAACAAGCTATTGTAGCTCTGAAATATTTTTTATTGTGTGTTCACCCCCCTCTACACACATATTTCGATCTTAACAGTTATTTTGAAAAAAAAAATCAAAATAAAAACTCGCTCATAGCTCCACTGCTAAGTGAGAGGAAAATAGTTAAGGGTATCAATTCGGGTGGGTTTGGGTCGGGTTGACGTAAGACACTGGTAAAAAAAATTCTCGATCTGAACCCAAATCAATTCGAAAATTACCAACCCGAACCCAAATAAAACTGATTTGATTTTTTATTTTTAAACAAAATAAATAAATTAAAATTAAAAACACACAATATTAGTAGTAATATTTTAATATAAATACATAATAACAAAAACACACTTATATATCATTTAAATTTGAAAGTTTAATTTTAAAGATTTTAAAGCATACTTACTAATAAAAATAAACATTTTTTTTAAATCAAAATTTTACAAAATAAATATTAGATGATGAAAATCTTAATATCATTATACAATATTTTTTAAAAAATATACCATATATAAAGTTGTAGTTAATGTTTCTTAATTCTATAAAAAAAATTAAAAAAAATTCGAGTCAACAGAATCAGATTACTTTTTTCAAGTCAGCTTTCGGGTCAAACACAATCTGACCCAAACTCGTAAACTCCAACCCTTACACGATATTTTTGCGGTCGACTTGGGTCGAGTTGACTGGTTGAGTTTAATTTTGACACCTTCTGGATTTCTACTATCATTTTAGCATTTAATACTCCATGCAATATCAACTTCGGAAAAATGAGATCCTATTATTATGTATTGCCTTTTTTAAAAAAAAAATGTTAATCGATTCATCTCTAATAGAATCATACATCAAAGAGGCCTCTAAAATAGGAGGAACCTTGTTCCAAATCGTAAAGCTTACATACTGATAAGAATGCTTAACTCGATCATGTGCCGAAGCATAGCTTGACGATTGACAAAGGCAATCATAAAATTTGTTTTATCCTGAAAAATCTTTTTGCATTCATAAATGATAACACACTAAAATATAAATTATGTTTTCTCTCTAAATTATCCTTATGGTATTGTCTTAAGAATGTAAGGAAAGCATTTTTTATTCTTTATTATTTTGTAATATTAAATACATTGAAGATTAGAAATAAATTGAGTCATAAACTTATAAAAATTGAAAATCATTTAAATTTAGAACCTTGCATCACTGGCACTACATTACACATATAGACATTTTATATTTTAATCTGATATTTAAAACTTCCTTCTTTTAAATCGAATAAAATATTTGTTATAATCAGGTATCGAAAATGAAATATTGACCAAAATTTAGATCAAATGAAGTGTACCATTTCATTTTAATCATACAAGTGTGGGCATCACATTAGTCAAAGCCCCCCTTTCGATTTAGTCTTTAGTCATAATTATGAGCTTTAACCGAATGATAGATCTTGTGTAACATGTTTTTTTTTTAATCATCTTGTAGTTGTTTCTTGTTGTCCATTAAGCAGTGGGGCTAATTTCAATTCATTGAAAATATTAATGAATTTTATTAAAACAGATTTTTGTTAATAAAATAAAATTTTCACATTAATTTCCACTGTTTTTACAGATGAATTGTTAGTATAGCGATAAGTAAGTGTTCCAAACGTTAATATTAGTAACTCGCAGCTTTTGTGTCACTATATATAAACACTGAACATATATTCATACATATATGTATGGACATCTGGGTTATAAGAATATAAAATATCATCGAGTATAATAATTGTTCATTTACACGTACAAATTTCACTTCGGTAAGATTTGCCATATTTCCACCAATATCTCCTGATTGAATATGAAGCCAAAGGGCAAACATAATGAAAGTTAGTTCTGCAACAGACTACATTTGTATTTGCAATTCTCTACAAACAAATATCAACATTTTGTATCTTCAAAACCAATGAACTATGTAGCTGGTCAGCTGGGGTTTTAGTCGGTGCGTGGCGGCAGTAAAAAGCTGAAGCCAGAGTTCTCACGGATTAGAGGTGGAGGTTCAATATCTGATATATCGATTTGTTCCATCGATTTAGATATATCGTCAACAGAAAAGGGTATGCTGTAAATGACCAATCAACAATATATTAGAATCCAAACCAAAGTTGCATAAACAACATAACTTTTCAAAATTTTGATCCATGTCGTCGACCAATGTCAAAGACACAACTAGTTGACAAAAACGAATGCTAATATTGCTATAATCTTGGCATTTTGATCAAAACACAAACTTTAATAAACTTCAAATATTTGTTCGAACCTTGAGTCATCATCCAACAAAAAGGAATTGCTTACTGCATTATTCGAGTCCTCAGTCATCAGCATCCTCATGTTGGCTATAACCTGAATATGTTGAAGGATTTGCATCTAAAATTAATATGAACAAATATGTACTGAAATTTCTCTTTCTGAAGAAGACGACTCGAACCTAGTTTTGAGTAATGGCATCCATAGAAACTTACATCCGAAGACACACTATGTGTGCCATATTTGTCATCCCAGTACATCGTACTGATCCGGTACAACTGTTGAATGCTCAGTACCTATTCAATAAGGAATATGCTAATTGATTTCTTTTTTGCAATTGAGGGTTGATATATATAAATAAATCCAAGGTTTTGGCTAATGGTTTGACTCACGGGACAGAGGTCATGACTAATTTCATCTGATGTTTTCTTTGGCTTTTGGTGGAGAACCTGGATTCAAACAATAACTGAAACTTAAATAGTTTTTCTTAGACAGGAATCAATAAATTAATGCCAAATGATTTACCAGAAACCCAATGGCTTGTCTTATATGCTTCAGCTCATCCCAAGCCGAACCAGCGTACTGCAGTAGTATTTATAAATATTTTCATTCAACAGATTCTGAAATGGCAAAAAACATGCAACCAAACAAAAACAAAATACGTACCTCTTCGGTTGCATTACTACACCAAAGTTGTAATTCAGAGAGCCCAGCCTTGACATATTCACCATTACTGAACGAACAACATTCTCGTCTTAAAAGGAGGCTGCATACAGTTGGTTCACAAAACAATATATATAAAGACTTAGAAGTAGTTGAGAAAAAAGAAGTCAAAATATGAGACAAAATAAGGCTTCACCTGTTGAATAATTGCACATTGATGAATGAAAAAATCTGTGTGAACACCTTGCGGACTAAAAATGGTGGCACCTGACATGACTCAACACATGTACGTCAGACTGATCTCTATATGAAAGAGATGCCAAATTCATATTCATATTAAAACAACGCATCCTTCTCCCACATGACATGAATTAATGGTGAGCATAAAAAAGTCTGCAACTGAATTAAACGACTCTAAAAAACAAACGGATATATATTATGGAGAACAACATAATTCTTCTACTGACATGATTAGCTTTCAAGGTGTTCAAGAAATTTCCAAGGCTCTTTACAATGCCTTGCCAGTGTGCAATCAAAGCTTGTTGTGCTGCCGTATTGGCAACTGAACGTGATGATCCCTTAACCAAGCTTGCTCTGGAAGTTCTTGGTGCCTGTATGGATTCACACAAGATAGGTTCTGTTGGTTCTTTTCAAACTTATAGTGACACATTATGAAATGTAAATCAACACCTGGATACACAGGCCAAGAAGTGGAGAAATCTCCTTCTTCAAATTATCACGTATCAGTCCATAAATTTTCTCCACATATGCGGTGAGTTGTTGCTTGAACAGCAAAGCAGGGTACTTGGCTTCTACTTGACGTAAAGTGTCTACTCCACCAGACAGGCCATTCACAAAGGAAAGATTTACTCCATGAGGCGTTCCTCTGAAGCTCTAAAATAAATAATTCAGAAAATCTGAGTTTTATATGAGTTTCCTCCAGTCACTAAAAGGAACGGTAAGGAAGTATATCTTACATGTGTCATCCTGCCAAATAAAGTATTTGAGGATGACCTGCGACGTTGAGGGGCCATTCCAGCTGCACCACTTGCTTTCAATGTGCGTTGGAGCAGCAAGAGTAAAGTTGAAGCATTTGACAACCAATAAGCCAACACATCATTGTTATCTTGTGTTTTCTATCAATGGTTTAAGTATTAGAAATTCAATACATTTGAGGAGCAAGCAAGAAACATTATCACAATTTACAAACCTCAATACATTGACCTATAGTTTGGATGATCCGGTCAAAAACACTTGTTCTTTCAACTTCAAAAGATCTCCACTGCAAAAGACACTTGTAAATAATACAGGCTGCAATTGGCCTGTTGGCCGCAAAACCCAAATGCTGTGAAATACAACGAACTAGCAACTCCTGACTTTCTTGTTGTTTCTCATTAAGTGATTTTTGTGGTTTGTCATCGCCTTCAGAAAATGACGGGCTATGTAGATCCTATGAGTCACATGGAAAACACAAGTGAAGGTTCAAAATCAGGGATTTTGCAAGGAAACAAAATATATTAAGAAGATTTTACTACCACATGCATCTTAGTGTCCCCAAACATATGCCCACTATCATTCCTCTGTCATTCACAAACACCAGAAAAACTTTGTAAGGCACCAAATAAAAAAATTCCAAGTCCAGCACAGTACTCTTCAATGACATAAATACCTGGATAATTGATCGAGAACGCCCAGACAGGAACTTATTTGGTGTCATTGACAAAGCCTGTTGACGAAGAACTTTATTCTCTGACTCAAGATTATTCAGCTTCTCTTCAAGCCTTTCACAATTTCAAAAATTCATTCGGTTACTCCTTTCGAAATAGAAAAAACTCCAACACCTATCAAGTTATTGTCAATCCTGTAATTGACATCTATTTCCAAAAAAAAAACTATCCAAGTTCTTGCGTGGTGCTACCCTTGAGGACAAAGATATGGAAACAGAACAAAATGCAGCCAATGCTTAACTTGTACAGCTTTAAAAGAATTTATGAATCAAATAGATGGCTACTGTGTCAGTATGTTGCAATTAATTGGGCAACATCTTCATGATGACGATAAGCATTTGCACCAGCTTGTAGCATTAATGGAATCATGATACCCAGTAAGGTCATTAGTATGAAGCTATAGTTCCTTAGTTACTATAATGAGTCCTCTTCCGTGTATTGAAATTTATGTAAAAATAATGTTAACGTTCTTGGGATGGTTAGAAATGCTTGGAAGAATCTATGGATTGATGATGGCATGGTAGATCATGTTAAACCTAATTGATTGGGTGAAATGTTTGGGAAACATTTATCCAGATGTACAAGGAAGATAGCGATGCAAACAAGCATCAGAGGCAAGAAATCCATGCCCAGCTGGAAGCATTAACCTTAACTACCACTATAACCAGAACTGGAGGTCAAGGAAAGTAGTACAAAAGGGTTGTGTGCGTGGCAGATGGCAACATATTGTCATTGTCCACTGCAAATGTATAGAAAAGCAAGGATGATGGCAGCTCAAAGAAGGGTTTCTTGCACACAATCCATGCTAAAATTGGGGCTTCTTAGAAGCAGTAAAATCTGTGATTTCCACCTCCACATGGTTGCATTGCATCAATTAATTGAAAACGTGGAGGAAGGTGAATTGGTTTTCCATAAATTACACCCCTACAGATTGTTGTTGCCACTCAGTCCAGTAAGAAGTTATATCCTCACTATTGTGGGCCTTTCAAATCATTTAACGGATAGGACAAGTTTCATGCAAACTCCAAGTACCGGAAAATTCAAAACATCGCCCCATGTAGGGACGTAAACAAACCAAACTGTTCTTCAACTATTTGGAGCTCGGCTAGTACGAAGCTTGTTCGAGTTCGTTTGTTAAGCTTATCGAGCTGAGCCCGAGCTCGAAAATAGTATCGAGCCGCGCTTGAGCTTAAGGATATTCGGCTCGTGACCTCGCGAACATGTTCGTTAATAGGCTCTCGATCTTGAGCTCGGCTCGTTTAGGTGGCTCGCGAGCTCACTCGTAGTTGTGTTGTGAGATATTTAGTAATGGATTTTGTGGTGGTGTTATTTTTGTTTGGTATTTGGAAGTTGGATGTAGTATTTTGGGATGTTCAATGATGTGCTGAGTTTATATATTTTTATTTGTTTGGCTTGTCGTTTTGGTTATTTATAAAAGAATTTACTCTTTTATGTATGAGTTTAGATTAATTTATAGAGATGGATTATATTGTATGCTTGAGTTCAATTTTATCTTTAACGAGCTCAAATAAAACTCAAACTCAAGCTCAGTTGTATACTTGACGAGCTCGAAAATGATCTCGCTTAACGAGTTTTCGAGCTGCTAATCGAGCCGAACTCGAGCTAGGCTCGTTAAATATGATAAACTAGCTATTACTCGAGCCTTTATGTATATTAAACGATACTATTCGGTTCGGCTCATTTACATCCTTAGTCCCATGTTTCATTTCTATATCTTAATTCAAAGGAAACAATGGTTGAATTTTATTGTCCCTCCCTCTACCACCTGAAAGATTTTCGAACACTGCCTCAAGCATTTTGGGATAAGTGAATATATAAAAGTAAAAAAGAATTTTTAGTATACTGGAAAGGCTTGTCACCAACCGATACTGAAACTATCATGGTTGAGGACAAGAAGATCCCAAAGGAGGGAGTACTGTCATAGGTCTCACACGTAATAATCCATTGCAGGAAGATGGAAAGACAAATCCAAGGAATAAGATCGAGATGTTAATTGCTATCTTTATCTGAATTAGAATCTTACTATTATCTTTTATACGAGGAAAAATTAAGTCTTGATTTTTGTTGATTGATTGGTTGCTATATTTTATTAGAATTTGGTTTGATTTGTTATCATTGATTAGGATTTGAACTTTGTATTCAGAGTTGGAAAGATGAAAAAAATATTTAATCTTAGTTTCCCAAGATTATATTAGTCAAATCGGAGGTTTGAGCTCAAAGAATTTCCACCGCTACAAAATATAAAACATAGAACCATACACAATGTTCAAGACCTGGAATGATGTGGAAGTGAGAGACATTAGAGGTAACAAAAGGCCTTAGGAAGTTGAAAGTAGGATCGTGACGATGGACAATAAGGAAAGCTACATATAATGAAGGGAGACAAATAAGTGAAATAGCAATGGATTGTTAAGGTTGATAATAAGTCGTCTTTGAAAATAAATAAATAAATAAATGAAGATCATGTTAGAGGTGGCAAGGCATTAGCAAACCCATTTACCCCCCAAAAAAGCCATATACATGCCACCCAAAAAAAGATCTAGGTGCACCAATTAGTTAAATAAGTATACCTACATACGCCATCTATAAAATGGGTTTAAGTGACACAACCTTAAAATCTTATCGTGAAGTATAGTTTATCAAATATTCTCACTAAATTATCACACATTAACCACCCCACGACTTCCCCTATAGTTTTTATGAGCAGTATGCACTATGCATATACGGATATGCTAAGAAAGTTTTTGCAATCTTTAAAAATAAGTGATTATGAATATTTTTTTTCACAAGTTAGTGATTACTGATTATGGATTTTTTTACACAAATTTGTGAATAAAAAATTCATAATCACTCATTTTTAGAGATTAACACTACCAAAATGATACTCGGAATCTACATTAACAAATAATAGTGTCAAAACTGAAGAGGATAAAACATCCATTTTTATTCAAAATAAGAATGCATGCAAAATTGTGTATTGTATAAAATATGCAAGTGTAGTATGCAACATTACATGTGCACAGACAAAATAAACTATGAATTGTGTAAACTCCCATGTAAATAGTAATTTATCAAAAACATCAGAAAAATATCAAAACTCCATTTCATGTTTCTTATCGATCATGCAATAAGAACAAAACATTGATTGAGATTAATATTTACAATCAATATAATCTTGATCTATTCATTCCAAGACATTGAGTTAGGCTAAATCCATTATTTTTTAGAGTGAGTGACTCAAAGCGCAAGCAACTTAAATCATGAGCTTTCTAAGCCCCCAATTGACGTCCGGTCTTTCAATTTAAGTTGTTCAGCAGGTATAAGCTGTGGGTTTGAGTCTTTATTTTTGCATTCTCTGCTCTACATCACATCTTAAATTCTTAAAATACTGTTGTTTGAATTAGTTTTATGACTTTTTCGATTACATGAGGCTCTTAATTTTTCGTTACATAAAACACTTTCCACGGCTATAAAGAATTTAGTTCTTGGATGCATTGAAATTTGGGTTATTAATTCATTGTAATGTATCTACAGTACCTTTTCGATTACTAACCTCAGGAACAACAATACTTATTTTTCCTACCATTTCATCCACTTTTTTTCTAGCATGCTAAATGCCAGTAGTCCCAGAAATTTTATAGCTTTGAAATCAATACATAATAACTCTATTTTCTAACAAGCTTAGAAATGTTTATGAAAGTTAACTTTTTACAGCATCTGAACATAGACTCCAACTGTCTGAAAAAATACAGCAAGATGCCTAGATGGTTGAGTGTTAACCAAGTGCTTAGTCAGACCTCCTAATATAATGAAAAGAAAGTGGTGAATCTAAGGAAGTATTTTAAATCCTATAGTACAAAAGTTTGATTTTTGGAATTTTTTAAAGTAGATTTTTGGAGTTTTGATCAGCCTTTATCATGTAGAAAGTAAAAGACATTTGATCAAGTAATCCAACTCGATCCTCTATGTCTTTATATATGTGGACCACATTCTGGTTTAAGATTTTAATTGACCATATAGTCCCATCCTATGTTGAAAGATATTAATAATTGTTTGCGACTGTGGGAGAAAAAAAGATGAATTCATATTACCATAGATGGATAGCAAATATAGTAATCTAACTACCTGTGCAAAGACTCCTGTAATTGATTATCCTTTTTTTCTGTCTCTTCTAATTTTTCTCGTCTCTCTTCACTACATTCCTGTTCTTCAGCATATTTCCTCCGCAAGTCATCAGATATTTCCTTTTCGTATTTTAAAGAAGCCTGAGTAAAAAAAAAAAAAAATCAACTTAATTGGTTTAGTTTCAGAGAAAACAATCAGAAGCATGCATGCATATTCTCGAATACCATTACCAAGACATACAAACATAGTTTCTCATTCCACAGAAGTAGTCTTGCATTATATTCTCCTAATATCCATGAAAAGACAAAAGTTCTTGTAAGATGATGCTCAAATTTGAACATTGTGCTAGCATCATAATTCATTTTGGGACACATGGACAATTTATATATATATATATATATATATATATATGTAATGCAAAGTTCATGTATTGTGCCTGCACCAATCACCCATGATATATAGATTTTCAATTAACAATTGCAACAAAATGCCAGTTAAAATTTGGCTTCCCCAATACTTCCAATATCTTGGGATCTTTCTGAAGTGACTTGTTGGTGCATAATTCTCATAGGAAAATGCTACGTGTACACGGAGGGTTACACGTTGAGTTACACGTTGCACTTGAAATTACAAAATTATCCTTCTATTTGATTTGAAAACAATCTTTCCAAAATTCATTAAAGATATTTATGTAATTTTAAGTGCAACGTGTAACACTCTGTACATATAGCATCACTCATTCTCATAACTCTCAAATAGGCTAGCTAAACGCAAGGACTTTGACCAGAAAACTAGGAGTTCAACTAGGCAAAAAATAGAGAAGTTCAACCTTGGGCATAAAGCATGGAAAGTAGAATAGAGTGTCAAGGTCAAAATACTTGATGATTAAGGCTCTTGAGATTTTATTTTATTTTTATATTTGAGAATAAAGTCAAGATGTGAATTGTAATTGTAATGCCCATAATTTTCTTAGGTGATTTCGCATGCATAACTAGAAAATAATTAAATTAGAATTTAGTAAATGGGTTAAATGACCTTATGTGAATTATGTGATTTTATTTGCATGATTTAAATATTATTTATCTCAGTTAACCCGTATTTATTTTATTTATGAAATTCTTAGGAATAATATTTATTTTACCGCGTAGACGGGACCGTGGACGTACGAGATGTTGGTTTTTCACCAAAAATATTTTATGAAATTTTTATGGACCTTAAAATATTATTTTAAGGTATTATTCTAGGAAAATTATAGTATAATTAATTATATATATATAGTATTCTATTTCCTCCAAATTAAACCCTTTTATTGACTTTTAGGGACTTTTAAAAATCCCTTAAGTTAATATTTCGAGATTTAGGCCCCGTTTGGTTTCAAAAGCCAGGCCAAAAAAGCACTTTTTTAAGTGCTTTTCATTTAATAAAGTATTTGGTTGACCAGAAAAGTGCTTAAATAAGCACTTTTTTAAGTCAAAATTAAAGCTTTTTCAAAAGCCAAAAATTATAGCTTAAAAAAGTGCTTTTTTTAAAAAATGTCTACCAAATCCAAACGGGACCTTAGAGTTATTATCAGATTTTCTAGTGTATTAAGGATTTGAAAATATATTTTTTTTTACTAGGATATTAATTGGTTAATTATCCTAAGCATAATTTAAACTAAAAATCCTACCCTAGCTCCCCAAAACTCACGTTTAATCACCCTAGCCGCCATCTCCTTCTTCTTCTCCATCGTTTTCACCAGAAAACTCACAACACACACAAGTACTTTGAAGATTTATTTGAAGTTTTGAAGTCCGTTCGTCCCGGAGATCGTCGTACGCGTCGTTATCTCATTTTTACTTCGAAAATAAATCAAGGCACGTTCGAACTCTCTTCTTGGCCACCGTTTAAGTCCTATATTCTGTTATGAGCATGAAATCTATGATTTAACGTGATGTTGTTTGTTTGTTTGTTTTTTTAAGAATTATGCGTGCATGCTTGGGCAGCGTATGTGTGTGTCCTCTTCATAAATTTTTCCACGTTTTTTTTTCTTGTATGGCTTGGTGATGGCTGGTGACTCACTGTCAAGGGATGTGCTAGGGTCCCTAGGAGTCTAGTGTTCAAGGTGGCTTGGTTGTTAAGGGCTGGGAAATCGATGACCGATCGGGTTTTGTGTTGGTTGCAAAGCAGATTACGGTGGTTTTCGGGATTCCGAAAATGGTTCGTTAGGGCTGTATAGGTATCGGTTTAAAGCAAGGGATGGCTCGTTGGAACCGTCTTGACGTTGGCTAGGTCGGGGCGATGGAGCTCCGGCCGGTGGGTGGCCGGAGCTGGCCGGCAGCAGCCCATAAAGGGCTGCTGCTGCACGGCCGAGACAAGCATAAAATTTGTGCCGGTCATGCTTGGTTTCGGGAATTTGAGTTCTTTCTTTTTTTTTTTTTGTTTATTTATTATTTTATTTTGTTTTCGGGTTATGGGTTTTTAGGTGGTTCGGGTCGTTTATGTCATGAGTTAATTTAGTTGGGTCCGGGTTCGGGTCGTGTGAGTTGGGCTCGGATATTTTTATTTTTAAGTATTTAATGATTTATTGTGTTTTTGGGCTAAATTAATTAGTTATAAAATTATTTGGGCCTCCAAATAAATATTTGGGACTCAAATATTTTATTTAAGTTAGCCCAATAATTTTTATGGGCTTGGGAGCCCATGAGAATTTATGGGCCGGTCAGTGGATTTTTGGACCAGTCTAGGTGATTAATGGTCTTGGGAATGGTTATTGGGCCAGATGTGTCTTATTGAGTTTGAATAAATTATTTGGGCTTAAGTCTAAGGAGTCAGCAGCCTGAACCAATCCATGAAAATTATGCATGGTCCTTAAATACATATTTAATTATTGCATGAATATTTTAAGTAAGAAAAAGTATTTTTTTTTTTACATTTATTATTAAATAATTAAATATATATTTACGGGCAATATTTTATGAAAATAAGATCATGAAAATTTTTATGTATGTGCATGATACTATATGTATATGTGTGATGCTGGGCAATGAAAAACATTTTAAGGGAGTTGAAGTGGGTGAGTGACAACCTACGGGATTGGAGATGGGATGTCTAGGCTCGGAGACCTTTCCATATGACACGGGACTGTGGGTCGGGATACTGGGGCCCGATTGCCTTTCCATACGATTATGATTATGTTTGCCTGATGAAAGGGCCAAGAGGTGGAGATCCCACCGCCACGTACGTTGGTTTTAGATTGATCAATCGACATGACACGTCACACAGCATGGATATAACCTTCAGATTTTTAAATTATGATGTGCCCTAATTATGATGCATGATGACTATGTTATGAGTATGTATGTTATGTTATGAGACGACCATGAGCTATGTATTTAGGACATGCATGTATATATATTATTTATTATGTATCGTGCATGTGTTATGTGATATATTATTTTTAATCATGTTGTTATTATGAGATAGAGCGTGCTGAGCCTCTAGGCTCACTAGACTTAAATGGTGCAGGTGAGCAGGTAGATACTGATGTAGAGCATTTTGCCCCGACTGGCGGTGAGAACGTATGAGATCCCGACGGTTGGCTAGCCCGTGACCATCGCTCTAGTCATGTTTTCAGTGAATTGATATTTATTACATTTCCGCACATGTTTGATGATTTAATTATGAGTTTAGGGATTTTTGGTGAGAATTTTTATTTGAGATGTTGATGATGATTTTATTTCATGTGTTATACTTATTTTATTTGCATGCAAATTCTTATTATGGATTTTAGTTGGAACATTTTTATGGAAAATTATTTATATTTATAATTATTTTAGAAATTTATTATTTAATATGAATATTTACACGTTTCAAGTATATATATATATATATATATATTTTTAAGTATTAGTATATTTATTTATTTATTTAGGGATGCATAGTTTTTAAATATATTTTATATTAAATATTTAGTTATTTATTTGTAAAAAAAAAATTAGTAGTAGTAGGATCGAGTTCTTTTCAGTAATTTCTGCACATCATTCATCAGTAACTAGGCAAACTTAAGGGATTTATTTTGGCAACTAATAGCTCATTTCTCTCGAAGGAATTGTTCTGTTTTTTTGTGTCATGCTACGTGACATGTTATAGATATGACTTTATTATCCAATTAATAAAGCTCGGTGAATAGTGATCGAGAAGTTTTAGTTTGCATATGATAATGTACCTCAGCTATGAAACTTATCCACACTCATTACCTTCAGGTTGTCAACTTCATCTGTAAGTGATTTGATTTTTTCAGTATCTTCAATATAAACAGGAGTTTCTTTGATGACAGGAGGTGCTTCTTCAATGGCTTTCTTTGCAGCCTCGCGTTCTCTTACAAGTATTGCATTTGTTTCATCAACTTTCTTCTGCATGTCGTCCAATAAACTCTGCAACTTTACAATCTCTAGAGCTTTGGCTTCTTCCAGATCCACCTGTATTCCCATTTTAATAGCATGAACGTCACACAAATTCATATTCCCTTTAAGAAACTAGAGTAAGTAATCCACAGATGGACGGAAAGTAGTAGAAAGGCCTGTCTATTTTGAGGTCAAGAACATGCAATACCCTTGAACGTTTTTCAAGTTGTAAGCGCCATGTAAGTTCCTCAAGTTGTTTCTCAAGCTTATCTTTTGCCTCTTTGAGTGCACCTGTCTCCCTTGCAGCCTGCAGACCAATGTAGTTATCTTTGATAAGTTGACCGGCCATGAAAGAGCTAAGTGCCAGAAGTTTGGCCTGTTATTCCTTTAAAATGGAACAACACCAATTAAATCATGGAACTTTCTCTTATCTTATTTCTGACCAACAAATGATAGTTTCAGAATATAAATTTTAAAACAATAGAAAGAGGGGAGCTTTGATAAGGATGTAGAACATCAAAGTTAATAACTTCTATCTGATGGATGATCATTTGAAATATATATATATATATATATATATATGTATAGTTTTACTATGCTGCCCACCAATCATGCCCACCAACCAATAGTGTCATATTATGGGTGGGCATGATTGGTGGGCAGCATAATAAAACTCTATATATATATATATATATACAAACAAGCAAGAAGAGGGTTGTTACAGCATTGTGAGACTGTAGCTAACCATTTTAAGCTTCCGCAATTCACGTTTTGCATTTATTCCTCTCCATCGGCATTGTGCAGCTATCGCCCCTCTCTTTAGCTTCCTAAAGTAAAACGAAGCTCTGTGGCAGCGCCACCATGCCTGGGTAAGGATAGCATCAAGTAAGTAATGAATGAAACATGAACAACACTGAAAAAGAATTATCAATAACTTGCTACCTGAATAACAGTAATGGCTTTAGTTTGCCTCCTGAGTCTGAATCTATTACGAGCATCCATGGTACGGAAACCAGTTTGTATGACAAGAACTGAAATCTGGAGTCTTCGATATACATTTCTAGCTTGGTATCTAAGTGAATTTTTCTGAATTTTTAAAGCAGCTGCTTCCTTATTCATGCTCTCAAATAGTCTACATGCCAATCTACCTACAATGTTACAATTACACAATGAATCACTAGAAAGCTAGTGTACACATACGAGTATCTCGTTAGGTATGTGTTTGTGCGTGCGTGGGTGTGTGTGTGTGTGTGTGTGTGTGTGTGTGTGAGAGAGAGAGAGAGAGAGAGAGAGAGTACTAAAATTATGCTATGCTAGACTTGTGAGGGTATTACGAACTGAAATCCAAAAAAAATTATACTTCATGATATTTAAGGACCTTTTTTTAAGGCTCACCTCTACAATAGGATTGTACATAGATTGAGGCCTTCTTCAATGCTATAAAATTTTTACGAGCAATATGTGTCCGTATGCGCCGTTGAATAGATTTTGCAGCAATACTTAAAACTTCTGCTCTACGTGCATCTAACTCCGCCATCTGACCAGCTCTTAGGAATACTTTTGTTTTGCCAATCTGTAAGGTTACAAAGGATCCATATGAATTTTCAGAAACACGGGGGATTTGTTCTTGAAAGTTATTCTAAGACAGCTACACACCGAAGTACATGATGTTATAATTCGATTCTAACCCAAATTTTTGGAGCTTTACATATCTCAAAATAAAATTCTATCATTGGTAGTTGAAGTCGTGAGCTTTTATATGCATAACTGCATAAGCAAATATGAAAGATCATATTTCACACCAGAAGAAAGCCTAATGAACGAGAAAAATAGATTAACCACGATGTAGGTGTACAGAGTATACATAAACAAAATATGAAGTAAATGACACATAAAGATGATATTGTAGGATGTACTGAAAGTAAACGATCAGTTGAAAATAGGGAAAACCTAAGTCACATTTATCACAAAAAGGAAAAATTGAATGCCTTTGATAATTATTATTGGAAATCATAAATGCAAAAACTTACAAAGCCTAATGGATGTATTTGGTGCGTGAGAAAAAACTGCTTACCTGGAAACCTTTTAGCCCCTTCTTTTCCATAATCCTCTTGCATGCAATCTTTTCATCATAGCTGCCCATGAGAAAGACTTTGTTATTACCAGTTGACTCTTTCACCAGAAAAAACCGGTAACTTCAACAACATCAGGCACAAAAATGAACAATGATAAATTTTGATAACCAGCTATAGTAAGCAGCTAAAGATGTGCACTTGGGAAGCTTGCAAATTGAGAAATATGTGATTTGTAATTTTAGTCAGGTTAAAACAGATACTTACTTGCCTTCCAAAACCTCTGGTGCAAGAAGTCCAAATCTGATTATAAACTCAAAGAAAGGCCGGCGAGTAGGAAATCCTGCACAACTAATCCTGATTGCCTCTAAAACACCCTGAATTGATACGTTCGAGACCAAACACATTAGCAAAAACCAAAACCGATAGGGATGTCCTGTATGAGTGAGAGAATATATTCAACACATAAAAGGGTGAAAGAACTTACACCACATCTTAGCTGTTGCATTATATTTGCATTTTCAAAAATGGCAGGTTTAAGAAGATTATTAGGCTTCACACATCTTATGTAGTGAGGTTCAGTTGCATTTAGAGTTTCCATCAACTGTTGCAGTTGTAACTGCACCAAAAGATTGTGAAAAAAAAAATACTGCCTTAGTAGCACTTCGAGAGTATTAAATGCTAATGCACTATCTCATTAGCATCTCTTTCTTTCTCCGTTCGTGTCTTCTTACACCTGAAAACTCGGCATATAGTTCTACTTAATTACCTTAAAACGTGAACCTATAGAAGAGAACTTTGATGATTTTGTTGTCTCTTCAGGTATTGGAGGGAAAAGGCCTGCTACAAAAGAACATTTGGAAGAACCCAACAGATCTTGGTGCTCAGGAACAACGTAGTCTTTATTTTTGTCCAAAAACTGATCAGATTGGTATTGGACCTGATATTGAATGGATATGGGATTAGAAAACTTGACTGTAGACATGAAAAATCAACGAGGAAAGCAATGTAACATTACGTGCCTCCCCAGCGTAATGTGCGATGGTAAAATCTGTACGAGACAATTTTGGTTTGACGAATCTCTTATTATTCCTGAACATCTGATAGAGCTTATTAGAGAATGTTTCATGAGTTGATTTTGGGAACATACTGCATACAAAGACCATTAAACAAAAATTAAATTTCATTAGTGGCCATAGGTGAGAAAAACTATCAGATAGATTAATGAAACTAAATTACAAAGGAAACGAAATATAATATTTGTTAAAACAAAGTGCCAACTCACTAAATTGTGCATCAATAATATCTCGAAAATAATAAAGATGAAAATTGAACAAAAAGCCGGATCAAGTTTAGAACGCATTACCATGCTTCATCAAGAAGAGCAATTATTCCACCTGGTTTCTGCAAAATAATAGTAATAATAATAATAATCAATTGAAGTTCTAAAATGACGCAAAAATTTAGTGACAACATATAAATTATAATATGATCGAACGTTGCATTCCTCATTCAGATCAGTTCTCAAGAGGGGATGATTTAACATGAAGGTTCAATGATGAAGCCAAATTTAATCCCAATTTCGTGCGTTTATAAAGAAGTTTATTGTCTCCTTGGAAATCATATGTTCTACTATTCAAGTTCATTTGTCAATATCACAAGAAATCAAGAAATAGTTGTTTTTTTCAAAGCATAAAAAATCCAACGATTGATGGTTTACTTAGTAAAGGTATAGAGAAGAAGGGGGTTGTTTTGAACCCCAAAAGAAATTTTAAAATAGCAGATATTTAGACTGATACCCACATTTCAATTTGTTTGCAAAAGACGCATCTTAAGTACAGGCCAAGCACCAACTAGCTCGTAGAGCACTCTTCTTATAATGGGAGGGCGAAGGCCTTATTCCTGATTAGCTCCATTGCATTGTAACTCGTGACTTGTTGGTTCAAGTTATTGTTATCTATTGTACTGATTTAAAAAAAAAATAAAGAAAAAAGTACAGGCCAGGCACCTAAAATGATTGTTTTATCTTTTAGCCTAACTCATGTTAGGGCTTTACGGTTTTGAAACATCATGAGCATGACACTATCTGAAGATAAGTTTATCTAAGGAAGGGAGAATGGCTATAAAAGAATTTCAGGTAAAATAAGATAAAACAAAAATGATATAAACTTGGCGGATTTCCGAAAAGAAAGTGTTTCATATAAATTGATCAATGAACGTGGAAAAAAAACTTTCATATGGTTCACAATTCCACTATTGGAAGTTATAGACTTACAAGGGGGGAGTACCTTCTCAATAAGATCTAAAACATCTTGGTTATCAACAAACTCAATGTAGCTCCAATCAATTTCCTCCTTCGAGTATTCTTCTTGTTCCATTTTGAAAACGTGCTGCAAACAAATTTTGAGGCTTAGCAACTAGACAGTTAGTTACAACATACAAGGAAAACATATTTTCAAATCTACCTGGTTAAAATGCTGTTGCAGCTTCTCATTCGTAAAGTTAATACAAAACTGCTCAAAACTGAATAGTACAATGTGTGGAAATTAGAAAAGGATGAAACAGTTTGAAATTACATGTTTGTACTGTTTTTGCTTGTTTTTGGAGTTTGCCAAAAGGGTATGGATAGATCAGTTAACTACCTATTGTGTTTAAAACTTTCAAAGCCATAAATGTCAAGGACCCCAATCAGAGATTTTGATTTATGGTCTTGCCCGATTGAATTATTGATCTTATTCACCAACCTGCAATAAATTCACATCAAATGAGAGATGAAAGTACCACTTAATGGTGTTTTTTGCACTGGAACATATACTCTACTGGATAACAATTTAAACCTGCCAAGCTCCATACCAATCAAACAGCCTAGAATATACTGTCTTAGCTAATCCATCCCTACTAACTGCTGCACTCAAAGGATCTAGGCTTCTCTTTATAACTTCTTCAGGAGTGATCATCACACGTTTACACAATGCATCTTCTAGTGATGCAGGATCACACCTATGACAAAGAAAGTCAGAAATGTCAACATTCTAGAAGTACATATACAACAGTTATACTTTTGGACTAGAAGTTTCCATACATGAGAAGTTCAGCAACTGTTTTTAGATGAAAAATGGCTTTGTCATCTTTGGGAACCGATGAATCAATTTCCTTTCCTTTTGCAAAATCAATATTACCGATGTGAAGAATAGCAGCAACAACTCTGAAAATTGCTTCCTGAGGCAGAGAGGAAGGTTGTGTGGGGGAAAGAAAGAGAAGAAGATGATGATGAGCATTAATAGTTCTCCATGGCATGTGTTTAACATATGCTCAGAAACCAATTGATTAATTTGGATATACCTGTTCTGTTTTACTTATTCCAACAATGTCCATTGCTCTTCTTGTAGCAAGGTACTCATGGGCGTCATTTACACCAACCAGCTCATAGCATTTTGATTGGTTCAGATAGTGAAAAGACTTCGGGTGATTTAACTTGTACTTTTCAATTTCCTGGAAGGTGAAGAATTTTGTAAACATAAAAAATATCGAACAACTGCAGTCTGCATAGAAATAAATTAGAAGCAAGACTAAAACTATCAACTAGCACATTTAGTACCTCTTGTGGTGCTGCACATAGAAGGTAAAAGCAATGATAGTTACGCTCGGGATCGGATATTTGGCAAACTCGGGATCTCTCAAGAAGATAAGTTCTAATAGCTGCACCTGATATTCTCCCTTGCTTGTCAAACTGGATCTCGACAAATTTACCAAAACGACTGCAGTATCAGCATACCACAGGATTACGTCACCGTTGATATTTCAGATAAATTCACATATTCACATGAGCCATCGTACATTTATTTGGCATTAATTGATTAAGTAATTTTTGTGAGTTTGTCTTAATAGAAACAAGTTTTCCTTGCCTGATAGGTGTACTAAAGAAGATGACAGCTTACTAGATAGTTAACTATTTATTATGATGACGAAAAGATAGCGAAGACAACAGGAATCCCTTGACTTAACTGCATAAGGGTTAAAGAGCTTCACCTGGAATTGTTATTTCTAACAGTTTTAGCATTGCCAAATGCTTCAAGAACTGGATTGGACTGCATTCATCAAATAAGTGCAAAATACCATTAGAGCTGCTTAAATAAAGAAAAGGTGACAAAAAAAGTGACGATATCAAATGATTGATCCACAATTGGCTCCATCATGAGTCATACTTCAAGAACTTGTTGTTCAACAGTGCGTCCTTCAGTAGCAGCTCGACCGCCCAAAAAGGCAAGGTACCTCATAAGCATCTTAGTGGTCTCAGTTTTACCTGCTCCACTTTCACCGCTGACCAGTATGGAATTGCTCCTTCCTTCATTTATCATGGCCCTATTTTCAGTACAGGATTGTTAATTATAAAGCATATATGCATGTCATTGAATAATCTGTTAATCGAGAAAGACAACTTAACCTGTAAGCTACATCAGCAACAGCAAAGACATGAGGGCTTAGTTCTCCAAACGGAGCTCCTTTATACTGTTGCATCATATGCTGGTTGTATAGATGAGATAATTTTTGGAAAGGATTTATAGCTATCAGAATATTGCCAGTGTAAGTCTGCACTATGCTCGGAGAAAGAAAAAACAATCACATATGCCCTCGGTCAAACCCTGGTAAGGTAAATAGTAATGGTACACAAACCAAAACAAAGTAATAGCATAACATACATATATTTCGTTCAGTTCATATCTACTTCTGAGATTCGCAAGAACTCCAGGCTCATGCAGATAAGACAACTTTGTCATGTCATCAACACCTCCGGCAGGAGCTTCCATATCCTTGGGATAAAGTTTTGACAACTTGGTGATGATCTAAACAATAAATGAGGAAATTCAATGTTAGAACAGTACCTTTAGGCTTGATATAGTAAATAACAAAACCATTGCCCATTATAAATAAGAACTTGAAACTGGAGTGCATATCAAAGTTCATTTCACCAAATTTGTAAATATGACAAATAAGTTAATTTACATGGTTGCATGCATCATCATCTATGATGAACAAGAATACGTGATTAGCCCTGATTACATCCAAAGGAGCATGTCTACAAGCCTTATACCCGCTGCCGTTTCGAGCACAAGAATTAGGAACTTGGTTTGTAATTAGTTTACTTTCGTTAATGTATTGGAAATGGAATTAGAATAAACCATGTGATATACACACGGATTATGTTTCGGCAGTTGATATGGATAGGAGCAGGCAATTATTTTTAATAGTTGGTTTTGAAAGGCTATTTGTATATTTAAGATTCTCAAGGAAAATATATATAAAGCTATCGGAAAATTTCATAAAAAAAAGCTTGACAAGATCGAGCGGTACTCTCTTTTCCGAACCTAACTTCAACATTTACAACAGGTCGTCTTTGAAGAAAGTCGTATAAGAAGAAACATATGTTGGATATACTGTTACAACACACACACATGCCCGCACAAACAAAAAACAATAAAAGAATCGAAACTGAATCCAAAACGCACCTTCTTCCCATCGGTCCTCTGAATCTCAGCTTCCTGGCCATTAATTTTGGTTACTTGCCCACCAATCCAAGCTACAGCCGGATCCTCAACCCAGACATGAGACCCAATGATTATGTTCACAGGAGTGCCCTGTAAAAATTCAAGGAGAAACAGAGATGAGTATTCTATTAAAATGGTCATATATATTGTAGGCACAACTTGCAGGGCACCTTCTATCTCGAATCAAATACGCGAAAGCTTTTTGCGGCAAGAGTGACCATTTGCTTAAATCCAAGCAAATATTCAAGCTCGAGTCAAAGTAATACTAAAGCAGTTCAGTAATTGAGTTTAAGGCGGATGCAAAACTTCCAAAATTCTTATGTAAATTACTTTGAGATTCCCGTGTAATTCATTTATATAAATGGAGAACATTATGATCATAATGTTGCTTTCCAAACATGGTTTATATATAACAGATCATTGCACAAAACTATTTAAGAATTAAGCATGTAGGAATGAAAACTACAGAAGACATAAATAAATGTTCCCATGCAAAAGAGAAGATTCATAAGAATTCAACAGATCAGATATCCGACTAAAAACAGCTCAAATTCATGAATTTAAATCGCACACAACTTACCATTCCGAATCCTTAAATCTTCAAACCCAGGTAGCGAACTCTCGATCGGACCATTTCACGTGAGAAAACAAAAACAAAAACAAACACACATGCACGCACATTAAAAAAAATGTGAGAGAATAAGAATGATCATGAAAGAGGGAAAAAAGTAGAAGTGGAAAATGGGGATTTGTGAAAATTTTGGTTTTGGGCAATCTCTCTCCATTGTTTCGCTGTAACTTCGGATCAACTCTTGTTTTCTGCTGAGTCGGAGAATTTGTGGTTACACTACGGTTGGCTCAATTCTACGTATATTTTTTTTTACATAAAATTAATATTTTACTTATATAAAATTAATATATATTTTTAGATTTGGTTAATTAAAAAACTGTCTCATAAAATTAGACTGGACTTTGTCTCCCAAAATTAAGCTTAATTGTATGCCTAATTTTTTGATTAGTAAGTGATCCGAATCGAGCCACTACATTTATGGTATCAAAGCTTGTATTAGAATATTTGGGGCATACTGATTGTTTATTTGGGCGAATTTAGATGTGTTCTCTGTCTAGATAACTGGTGATGACGATGACAGAAATCATGACAGCGATGGAATTTGAGGAGATAAGAAGCATAGACATCCCGATAGTCACCAGGGTTTTTTTTATAATTAATTTAAAAAATATTTTTTTTTCAAATCTATTTTGTGTGGTGGAGTTTTGCAACCATCACAAAGTTGCAGCGTTCGCTCTTGGTTGCGGCGGACGCTGCTGCAGCCTTCTTTTTTTTAATTTTGTTTTTTGTTTGTGATGTGCAGTGCTTCTTCTTTTTTTAATTTTGTTTTTGTTTGTTATTTTAAATTAAAATATTTTTCATGGTTTGAGTAGGGATAGAAGATTCGTCTATCAAATATAATTGTGATTTTGAAAATTATTGTTAACCTGATAACTATATTTTAAAAAAATATGATTATTTTTAAAAAAAAATATTAAATTGATCAACTAATTTATGATAAAACAAATAATATTTTTAAAATAAATTAATTTTTTTAAAACAAACAGTTATCCGGTTAAATATGATTTTCAAAATCACAAAAACTCTATATAATGTCTCTTATATCTGATAGATGAATCTTCTATTCTATACAACCCATAAAAATATTAATTTTTTTAAAAATTGACACATACTAATAAATCGACTAATATTTTTAAAATTAAAAAAATTATAAAAAAATTTATCCGGTTAACAATGATTTTCAAGATCACAAAAACTCCAGATACTGTCTCATATATAAATCTCCTATTCAATCCAGCCAATGAAAAATATTAATTTTTTTTTAATTGATAAATTAACTAATATTTTTAAAAGAAATTTTTTTTAAAAAAATATTGTTTTCCAGTTAAAAATTATTTTAAAATTACAAAAAATTTAACGATATTCTCTCACATATCTGATAATTGTTAAGAAAATATCATTGATGTTTTTGAAATTTTAAAATAATTGTTAACTCGAAAACCATCTTTTTTTAAAAAAAAATATTTATTTTACAATATTAGTTGAAATAACATATATTATTTGATTTAAAAAATTAATATTTTTCATGAGTTGCATCGGATAGGAGATCCGTCTATATATCGGATATGTGAGACAATATCGTTAAATTTTTTGTAATTTTAAAATAATTGTTAACTGAAAAACAATATTTTTTTAAATAAATTTATTTTAAAAATATTAGTTGATTTATCAAATATTTGTTGATTAAAAAAAATTAATATTTTTCATTGGTTGGATTGAATAAGAGATTTATATATGAGAGAGTATCTGGAGTTTTGTGAACTTGAAAATGATTGTTAACCGGATAACC
This sequence comes from Henckelia pumila, assembly GCF_033568475.1. Lineage (NCBI taxonomy): Eukaryota > Viridiplantae > Streptophyta > Magnoliopsida > Lamiales > Gesneriaceae > Henckelia > Henckelia pumila. Next base: position 228,186,688 of record NC_133123.1, on the reverse strand, counting down.
TTTTTTATAATTTTTTTTTTATTTTACAAATATTAGTTGATTTATCAGTATTTGTAAATTTAAAAAAATTAATATTTTTATAGGTTGGATCGAATAGAAGATTTGTCTATCAAATATAAGAGACATTATATAGAGTTTTTGTGATTTTGAAAATCATATTTAACCGGATAACCATTTGTTTAAAAAATTTATTTATTTTAAAAATATTATTTGATTTATCATAAATTAGTTGAATTTAAAAAAATTAAATTTTTAAAAAAATAATATTTTTTTAAAATATAGTTATCCGGTTAATAATAATTTTCAAAATCACAATTATATTTGATAGCCAGATCTTTTATCTTTATTCAAACCATAAAAAATATTTTAATTTAAAAATAACAAACAAAAAAAAAAATAAGAAACGGATGCACATAACAAACAAAAAACAAAATTAAAAAAAAAATAAAATGCTGCAACGTCCGCTGCAACCAAGAGCGGACGCTGAAATAATTGCAGCGTCCGTTTTTTTGATGGAGTTTTGCAGTATATTTGCAAAAATCCACCACACACATTAGTTTTGAAAATAAAATTATTTTTTAAATTAATTATAAAAAAAAAACCCATAGTCACCATCATCGTTAAGAAGATGGTCGTCGTAGGCTTGACTTACATGGGTTCATCAAGTTTGGACCTAAGCCGTTGACAGGTAGTGAGACTTCCGAATGTAGCTGAAGATTGGTTGAAGTGTATAAAGCGTTGCTTCCGACCTTTTCATTGCTCAGAGGAGAAACCTGTGAAGATTCTCCACACGTTGTCTGAGAGTAAGTAATGAGGACCTTCTGTAGTAGCCCGGTTTCATTTTATAAGATTAAATTGCTAACCATTAGATTTAATAAAACATGATTAAGGAATTTGACTAAGATCTAATGAACCAAGGAATTAAATCCAGAATGCCCGGAAATTGGTTAATGGGCTTATTGGGCTCGGGCAGTTCGGAGGGTCCGAACCCAAGGGACTTCGGAGGCTCTGTAATGGTTCGGGAGCTGGGGAGTTCGAAGGATCCGATCAAGGGATCGGACGATCCGAACTCAGCCCGAGACAGGTGTCCAGATCTCAGGTTGAAGGTGACATCATTGCTGACATCACATGGCCGAATCGGACGATCCGGAGGCTAGGATCGGACCGTCCGATGTGTCATCAGGATAAGTGGCAAGAAGGATTTTACAAGTGTCTCAAACGAGTGGGATCGGACGATCTGAAAACGGTTCGGACCTTCCGAACTTGGCATGCATGCATGCAATGTTCGGACCGTCCGAAAAGGGGTTCGGACGATCCGAACTCCGCCTATAAATAGGGGTACGAGGGCTCATTTTGAACTTTCCAATTTCCTCTCCTCTCCCGGTAATGGCTCTATTTTAAGGGTTTCGGGTCTCTTTCTTTAAAAGTTGAAGTAGGAAGTAGTATTTTTTTTATAGCGGACAGTGTTTGTAGTAGTGGCCAGGCGGCGGAGCTCTGGCGAGGCATCCAGGGGTCGTAGCAAGGCTATGCCCAGACTCTGGGGCATGCGACATCAGCGGGCTGATGACGGACAAATGTATAGCTTTGGTTCCCTATAGTAAATAGGGGTAGGCTTTAGTTTAATTAAGGCTTTTAGAGCCAAGTAGGTGATGTTTGGCATGCTAGGTAATGCATGGTTATTTATATTGTAGTGTTGCATGGTAGGCTTGGACCTAGATGGTAGCTTCTAGGATCTGCCTTAGAAAGGTACGAAAGTATTATTCGAGATATCCAGATTGAGTATGCATGTATTATGTGTTTGCATGGATTATGTGATTGCATGTTTTATATGTCTTTATATACACCATGTCATGACTGTATGTTGCATACATGAGCATATTGAGCTTTTATCTTAGAGCTATCCTGTAGTAGGGCGCTCACCCTACGAGTTTTGTGGATGGTTGGATACGTAAGTCTTGTGTCAAGTCATCGTGATGGTTGGACACATGTACTAGTATCAGGTCACCATTATCCACTGGGTATAAGAGTCACCTCCTGATGCGACGGCGCAGCGTTCTATATACCCTGGGTTCGGTCTATGAGCTTGTTTCTTGACCTGACTGTCTTGATACCCAGTTCATTCACATTCATGCGCAAATAATAGTGTATACTCATACTCTCGTACTGAGCGTGTTAGGATCACTTCCGGTTGTTTTCTGTTATTTGGATACCCCATTCAATGGGGCGTATGCAGGTAGTTTTCCTGAGGACAGGAAGGTTAGGTGGTGACCAAGGCTGGATGGCAGGGTTGACCACTAGGCTTTACTTTCTGGTATTGGTTTATTTTAAAGTTTCGCATTTAATGTTTAATTGCATGTTTAAGTCTCTGATTAGTAGGTGATCACGGTGCGGGTCATTACACCTTCTTATCTACTAGATCATTGCCCTCAATATTGAAAAGATTGGGTAGATCTTGGGAGGAAGAATTTTTAGTAAAAATACTGAAATTAGGTTTTTTTTTTCCCAAAAGAAATATAATATTTCTGCATGTATTAAAATTCGGCGGGTAATTATCGAATTTTGTACGGAGCAGACTTGATTTTGAAAGAACATTTATTTCTTGTGTAAACATTTGAATCATTTGATTGTTATTTGATTTGAGATATTTTGGATTCTATAGTTTAGATTTATATGAAGTCCTTACCAAGTGATTGTTCTAGGAAGTGTTCTAAAGCAAGTTGATTAAGTATCTAACTCTAATGATCATTGTTATGGATGACTATTGCATAATAGGCACAAATTGGAGAATATCAAGTAATGGTGACTGTATTTTATTTGTTCGGTAAGGAACGATTATATTTTGACATTTGAGAAAGCGCGACCTTATGCTAGTGTATTACTCTGGAAGCATTCCGTGCTTTAGAGATTATATGGAGAAGGCTGCCTCAGTTTTGATAGTTTACATAGTCACAGAAGGTATTGATATCTACAACATTCCGGTAGGGAATGAGTTTTCTTGTTGAGATTCAAGAAATGTTCTCAAGTGGTGGGATTCAATTTGGAACTGAATGCCAAGGATTACAAGTGCATTATTCCTCTAACACCTTCAAAGATATAGGATGCAAAATCTATAGTTATGATATTTTTGACTAAGAATTGTCTTGGAAAGGGGATTTTTTGTTATTTTCATTAATAGACAACAGAATTGGGATATTGTTCAAGTACAGTTTGTATTGAGAATTGGATTAGAGTGAAGATCCAATTACAACGTGATGTTAATCAGTAAGAAGCAAGAACAAATAGTTGTTGCATGTAACAACGAATTGAATTGCTTTTGTTGGAAAATAAATTGAATGAAATAAATGAGAAATAAATGGAAAAAGAGTTTGTCCCGTATTGGAAGCATATCAATGTGTTTTTTTTAACTAGTCCAACTTTGGATTATGGGATTGAGCTCTTAGGGCACTGCATATTTTGTAAAGGGACAAGACACTAGTCGATGAACGAACACGCGCGCTCGGCGCAGTGCGGTCTTATTATCGTATTATTCTTTTTGGACAAAATTAATTAAAATAATATTTATTAAATTTGTTTTTCACCCCGACCGTTCAGTGCACTGCTCGACTGTCGACCGGTTCACGTCAACTGCTCGACTGCACCATTTTAACAGTGAGGTGCACCCCTTGCTTGGGACTGGGGAGGAGTTATGTGTTTATTTTCGTTTCCTTCATTGGCGTTTTGGGTATGCAAGCAGGTCATCATTCTCAGTGACGATGTGACGTTCCCACAGACAGCGCTAAGCTGATGTAGCCAAATAAAGTAGATACCTGAGTTAGGGGGAGCTTCATGGGATTAATAGAGTGTCAGAGCCAGGTCCTCAACTTTCGCGCCTCTGAAACCCCCCAAAGTAAAATAATGGATCGTCACTTGCATCACGAATAAATATTAGAGGTGTCAGGGAGTGTCCGGTGAAAATTCTCCAACGCTCAAATCAGCGCTACCCAGAATAAAACTAGAAAAAATGAAGGAAAGCTTCAAGTGCCAAATAGAACTTACCTTCTCAAATGAAGAAAAATGACATATTTATATAACTCTTCACGGGCTTAAGCACATGAGCCCTTTTCATGGGTTTGAGTCTTGTATGAGCTTTACTCTTAAATTTGATGGGCTCTTAGCAGAGGACTAATTTATTAAACTTGGGCTCATATCCATCATGCATAATTTTATTTCATTAATGATCAAGTAACCCATGTTTTCAAAATCGGATTGGATCGGCCGGTTCGACCGGGAACCGGTCACTGGTCCGATCCAGATTACTCCTAAAACTCGTTTTAGCGGTCAAAACCGGTCAAGAACCAATCACGAACCGATCGAAAATTGGTCAAGAACCGGTTCAATCGGTTTTTCGGTATTTTATTTTTTTTAAAATTTTAAAATCTTAATTTAATATTTTATTATATATATAATATTATTTGGAATTTTTAATTCATTAAATATTATTTTAGTAATATTATAGGTTTTTTAAAAAAATTTAATTAATTAATTAATTTTGAAAAGGATATAACTATAATTAATATTTTGAATATATTTATATGGTTATTTAGTTTTCAAACTATGATAAATATATATTTTTTCTATTTATATACATTTTTTAGGTTTTTAAAAATTTAAAATATATTATTTATTATATTATATTATATAAACGGTTTTTCGGTCTGACCGTCCTGTTAAAACGGTCCGACCGGTTAGACCGTTTTATTAAGGTAAATTGGTTTTATCACCGGTCCGGTTATAAAAATATTACAAGTAACTTTTTTTTTTTAAATCTGATAATATATAATTGGATGTAAGTGAATTGAGTTATTATGACTGTTTTTTTTAGCTGGAGACGATATTATTATAACTCAATCCCGAATTGGAAAATTCATACCAAATTTTAGATTTTTAGTGTGTGATGGGTTGTAAGGATCCAAAAGAAGTACATATACGGTTTCATTATTAATTACGTATATAGTTACATTATTTTGTACATCATTTACTTTATATTATGAAAATATATTTTAATTTTCAATATATATCTACGTTTATTTACACTAATAATTTTCAATTTTTAAGTTTAAAAAAACTCATATTAGATAGTCTCACAAGTCACAGGTCAATTTTAAGATAGATTTTTTATTTGAGATACTCATTAAAAAATATACTAAAAATATTATGTTTCATCATAGATATGAGTCGGGTCCATACGTCTAAATCGATATAACTATGTGAAGGCCTATTATTATATTTAAGCGGAAGAATAAATGTAAGAAAAAAAAAGTATTACCAACACTAGCTGTTTATGGCTACATTAATAATTTTAGGCCCCGTTTGGTAGGGGTATTAGGTCAGGATTACCACCTAGTCCATCGTTTGACTCGTTTTTAGCTTCTCGATCGATAACCTTGCGGCCCGGTATTACAAACCAAAGATGCGGGAAATCGTTGTACAAAGAATCCACCGTCAATGCAAGGTATTGGGAATCTCACAAGCTACAGTACTAAAGATTATGTGAGTAAATGTCTCTTTCACCCCTCTCCCTAATAAATTCTCTTTCGTCTCTCTCCCACGCAACCCAAATGGAGAGCCTGATCAAAGCTTCCATTTGATCGCCATATTCGCGACGCTTTCAGAGTTCTCGATAAGGATGGTACTGGGTACGTCGTGGTTTCGGACCTCAGGCATATCCTCACCAACATTGGGGAGAAGCTGGAGCCTGCTGAGTTTGATTAATAGATCTGTTAAGTGGATGTTGGGTCTGATGGCAAGATCTGGTACGAGGACTCCATTACCCGCATGGTCGCACACTTTTTTTTTAAGGGTAAAGTAAGGTCACACTCTTGCCAATAATCTTCAACTTCCAGATCTATCGAAAAATGGTTCCAAGCGTGAGAAAAAATTGGACAGATGAGAGTGATTGAAGGCAAGAAAAGGGTTTTGGAATGTTACAAAGGGGTATTTACAGACTACCGAGGGTACTTGATTGTAATAATTAATTTTAAATTTGTATGTGGTTAAAGGGTATATTTGTACAATTATGTATGTGAGTAAACCCTATCCCAACTTTTATAAAACGAACCAAACAACCATTGTATTGGATGTTGGTATTAGGGAAAATTAGCATTTTGGTCCTGTATGTTGGTTTTTTTTTTGTTTTGGTCCTGTATGTTGGCTTATTTTGGAAAAGATCCTATAACTCGATTTTTTTTTTGGATTTAGTCATATATGTTGGCTTATTTTGGTTTTGGTCCTGTAAATTGGTTTGTTTTTTAGTTTTCGTCATGTATGTTATCATGTTTTGGAATTTAGAAGTTGATCTCTAATTATTTTTGTAATAAATATTTTTTATTCTTTCATGTTTTATCTGCTTATTGGTTTGAGATAATTACAACTAACTAATAAAAAAATATTTTTTACGTTTAAACTTTTTTTAGTATAAATAATTTAATAAAATCTAAAATATGTTAATTTAATGTATTAAATGTAACATACTTTTGTTCTTTTAAAAAGTAACAAACAAACATTCATTTATATCGTTCTCAACTGTAACTTCGATTTTTTTATTTATTTGGCACTAAGTGTTCGTCCACTTAGCACCTATTAATGATCATATAAATAAGTTCCAACCTAAATTAACAAAATTAGCTAAAAAACTAAAAATATATTTAAAACATACTTTCGTTCTTTTAAAAAGTAACACTCTAATATTTTTTTTTATCGTTCTCAACTATGGTTGACTTTTTTTTTCTCTTTTCTCGAAAGCAGAGCTTTTTAGGTATGTTTCACTTTTATCACGCTTAATCGCCGCTTAAGCGTGCTTTTTAGAACACTGCAAATAAGAAAAATTTTGCTGCTCCCTCCAGTTTCGGCGACGGAGGAAAAATACAAAAAAAAAAAAACCAAGTTATTGTAACTTTTATAACATAATTATTATTTTTAAAAAAAATTAGAAGGTCAACATCTAAATTTTAAACCTAATTTATTTAATTATAAAATCATAAAAAAATATTTATTATAAAAGTTTAAGCGGTGAAGTTGGAAAGTCAACTTTTAAATTCTAAATTTAATTTATTATTTTAAAATAAAAAACATAGGCGCTTATTCTAACTTAACCGAGCTTAATTTGGTCAAAACCGTATCTTTTCCATGACCAAAATAAAAAACAAGTCAACTAAATTACCAAATCCAAAAAAAATCCAAATTTCTGTCCTTTTTTTCAAAACATAACTTTGTATAAGATCAAAACCAAAAATTAAGTCAACTTATAGGACCAAAACCAAAACAATCAACATGTAGGACTAAATCCAAAATAAAAACAAAGTTACAGGATCTTTTCCAAAACAAGCCAATATACAGGACCAAAACCAAAATGAAGCCAACATACAGGACTAAAATGCTAATTTTCTCGTGGTATTATGTATCCTCTCATATTTTTTATTTATTCATTCTTCTTAATAATCTCATCACATGTACCAAGCGGGCCCTTAATGCTCTAATCTTGAATCATGATGAAAATTAAAAATAATTTTTGTGAAATTTATTTAAATAATAAAAGATAAAAGAATACGGTGCATCGTATAATCTCAAGATCGATCAATTCAACTAGGGGTGCAAACGAACCGAACGTGTTCGTGAGCTTTACGAGCACGCTCGATAAATATTTGATTCGTATTCGAGCTTATCGAACTCGAGGCGAATTCGAACATGTTCAAACTTTTTTTCGAGTCGAGCTCGAGCCGAAATTACTATGTTCAATAGTTCGCGAATAGTTCGCGAGCCTTAATATTTAATTAATATAATATAATTATATAATAATATATATATACATTTCGAGCTTTCGAACCATAATATCCGAATAGTTCACGAATAGGTTCGAATATTTCGAACCGAACTCGAACTCGAACTTCATTTCGAGCCGAACTCGAGCCAAAATATTTGAAATTATCGAACTTCGAATCGAGCTCGAACTCGAATATACTCTTATCGAGCCGAATTCGAACATTAAAATTTTACCATTATTCGGCTCGATTCGGTTCGTTTGCACCCCTAAATTCAACATTGTGGTAGATTCGAAAACAAGTATGGTGTTGATTATTTTAATATTTGTCCTTATTTTCTAAACCCCTTTGTAAAATGTGACTTGGTTGTTTAGCAATAATAATATGACTTTTTGTTTTTTTTTTAAATAGCACCAATAATATGAGTCAAATGACTTGTTTCTTATAATAAATAAAAATAAAAGATAAAAGAATATTAGGATAATAGCCAAAATAGTCCTGTAAGTTTACTTGTTTAGTAATTTGGTCTTGTAAGTATTGAATTTTGAGTTTTGGTCCTGTAAGTTTAGTTATATTTTGATTTTTAGTCCTTTTTTTATTTAAGAAGTATTTTTATAATCGGACCGATGATCAAACCGATCTAACTTAAAAAAACATTCCAATTGATTGGATTATTTTAACCAGATGGTCGTATCGGAAAATCGTTTATATAATATAATTAATAATATATTTAAAATTATAAAACCTAAAAAATTTATATAAATAGAAAAAATATATATCTATCGTAGTTTGAAAACTAAACTTTAATATTTATAAATATTAATTAATTTTTAAAAAATAAAAAATATGTTAAAAAATTATAAACTCTAATATTAATAAATAATAATATTTCTAACGAGAAAAAAAATCAAATAATCATGTATATATATAATAAAATATTAAATTAAGGTTTTAAAATAAAAAACTAATTTTTCTAAAAAAATTCGAAAACCCAATTTGTTAATTCTTAACCAATTCTGCCGGTTCAATCGTTAAAACAGTTTTTTGGAGCATTTCGGATCAAATAAGTGACCGGTTCCGTGTCGAATTGGTTGAACCCGTTGGTACAGTCTGATTTTGAAAATATAATATTTAAGGTGTTGAAAACATAACATTTAATTGTTGATACCACAACAGACACGTCATCATTTCTCAATGTCATTTAAGCATTTTTAGCTGTCACGTCAGCATTTTCTAATGTCACGTCAACAATCTATGAAGAAATGACTAAAATCCAATTATAACTTAACTTGTAGGACTAAAACACAAAATTAAATACTTACAGGTGTAGTGAAAATTCCTCGCAAAAGTACGAGTGTCAAGTTTTAATATAGTGAATAATTCAGATATCGATCCCACAGGGAGTAAAATGAAAATAATCAGTGCTTGTAATTAAAATAGTCCAAAATTTATCTAGAAAATCAAACTTTGAGAATTTTGCAAAAAATAAAATAGCAATGAAGATTTGATAAGCACGCACACAACTTTCAGATAAAATCAATCAGAGAAAAATGGTCTAGAGGTTTAGATTTCACCTGGTTTCAACAACAATCAATCCTAATTAATTAATCTTCATGAATTCCAATCAATTAATAGCCAAAAACACTTACGTGTATTATTTTCCTCTCCCGAGTAATAAATAATGTTTATTAACTACAATTCAATTACAATATCCCTATTAAGAATTTATCGCAGAATCTATCACAAAACAATGTTCTTTTTAAAAGCTCTGTTAAAATTATACACTCTCCCAAGCTGTATAAATAATTAACAGTGTATTTTCTAATGGTCCTATTCAAAATCCCCTCTCCCGAGCAATGATTTCAAATAAATATAACAAATCAATTATTGATCAGATAATTGAAAAAAATAATCAATTCTAGAAAAAACAATTAATCTAGAAACAAAACTCAATTCAATAAAATCAAAAATTCATGAAAGTATGTACACCAAGTTCCATCCGACCTCTAGACTCTAAAAAAATTAGTTCATAACTGAATTCAAATAAAACCAAAATATATTCAAAAATCTAGACATGAATTCAGAATTAAATAAATAAAAGATAAAGGAACAAATTCATCGTCGACGCCGTGTTCGGTCTATCGAACTCCGTCTTCGTTCTTCAAGTTAAGCTCCAAAATCCTTCAGAAATTTCACGAGTAAAATCACAAATCTCTCTGATATGCGTGTGGTGTGTGTAGCGGCTCCTCCTCTTCTGATGGAATTAAATTCCCTTTTATATCATGTGAAAAAGCCCATCCAAAAAGCCCATAGAATACTTGCCCGAAATAATTAAAACATTCCAAACAGCAATGGGGCGGGCGCGCTAGTAACGGCGCGAGCGCGTCTTGAGCTCGACTCTTTCAATTTCTCTTCTTTCAGGAACTTGCGCGTTTGCTCTCTTTCTTCTCTTCTTCAGTGCTTGCATTAGCGCTAAAAATCAAGGCCCACAAGAAAGCCCAATAACTGTTCCTCTTTTGTCTGATCGATCCTTTCTTCTTCTTTTCTTTTCTCAGCCTCTTCTTTCTTATTTTATTCTTTTTCCTTTCTTTTATTTTCTTCACAAATTCTCATTTTTCATCACTTTTTCACATAACTTCAATAAATTCCTACAATCACAAAAACAACAACAAAATTCCGCATAAATCTGCTCGAAACAAATATTTAACAATTAAAATCATATATAAATTAAGTGTATAAAATACACTTATCAACAGGACCAAAACACAAAATAGGCAAACTTACAGGACTATTTTGACTATATTCCCAAGAATATTTATAGTATAAAATTGTAGGTAATAATAAAGAGAAAAATACAAGAGAGCATTTGTGTTTTTAAAAGGGGAATTTGGAGATAAATCCCCATACACAAACTAAACTTTAGGTTCAGTACCTATGTCATAAAATCTTATACTGCATTCCCTATTACATCAAAAATTTATTTTGAACTCCCTGTTTCACGTATTTATTTATTTTACCATTAATTTTATTTCTCCTAAATTATTCACGCTAATTTTATGCCTATTCTCTTCTTCTCTCAGACAAAACTCATGCCTCCTCTTCTTCTTCTCAGGCGAGAAAATTCACGGATCATTCTTTTCCCTTCTAAACCAACGCCTCCTTCTCACGCAAGAAAACCCATGGCCGAAGGAATTAATTTATCTACAGGGCGACGACGAGGGATATGAGTTTTGAATTGGGGCGAGCCAAGGTAACACAGACGATGACGAGGGACGAGCCAAAGCAACATAGGTTGAATTTATTGTCGATTTCTTGTTGATTTATGGTAGTATATTTGATTTGTGTTGGGTTTTTGTTGATTTTTCGAGTGAAAGAAGAATTTATGTTTGTTCGATTTCAGTGACATATTATTGTTGAGTTGATTCTGAGATATCCGGATGAATTTGGTATCCTTCTTCAAAGCTTTAGTGAATTCCCCTTGTAGAAAATAGTTCAATTTCAGATTTCTAAGAGCTTTAGTGAAATCTTCTTGAACACAATAGTTTAATTTCAGATTTCTAGGTTATATGCAGCACATTGGTGAACAATAATTGAGCTATAGTTGCTATTAAAATTGTCAAAAAAAACTAAAAATTTTCTGCTATTGGTGCTTGATTGTATTGGATATATTTTATAGAAGTCATTTTTTTTTTTGCATTATATAATTTCTACAATTCTTAAGCTTGTGTAGTTAGATGATTAGGGAATATGGTGCAAATTGTAGTTTATATATTCGATTTGTGCTAGTTTTTTTTTTTTTATTTTCTCTAGTTTCTTTCGATTTATGTTGGTTTAATTTGGTTCTATTTGAGCTCTTTTGGTGATTTGTCGAATTATTCTAGATTTTATTTGATTTGTGTTCTTTCTACTTATATGTAAAAATCTTACATTCTTATATTTTTATATTAAAATATTATGAATGATCTGAAAACAACTAATTTGTTTTCCATTTCACAGGAAAAAGAAGATGGGAGAACACATAATTTGCAAGAACACATCTACAAGAAAGTGTACTCGGTTGAGCGGAAGTTTTTTGGGATTGTTTTAGAGTTTTCTCCAATTTGATCAGTGTGTTCTCGATTTTTTCTATATTTCATGGTAATTTTACAAAATCTTTGACCCACTTTTGTTTGATTTAATAAATACCTTAATTTACTAAAATGTTTCGTGTCTTTTATTGTCATGCTTCTGATTTTGTTCTATTAGTTATGCAAAATGTTTTTTCCTTTTTCTTTTCTTTTTTGGTTATACTAATAAAATTTATGTGAAAGGGATGATGCATGTAAGCCGTAGGGATGAGCTCTGCATATTTAGGGAGAATACACTTGAAATTCGGAAAAAAAATATTGAGTTTACTTGGATTATTATTTGTATTTTTCAATATTTAACTTTATAATTATGCTGCACATTTTGAGTTTGTGATTATTTGTTATGACGTCGAGTGTAATAGTTTCCATGTTGTGTTCACATTGAGCTTGTCATCGGACTCTCAAGAAAAATACAATTTAAAGTTGATTCCAATATTCATTCTACAAATTGTTTTAGTTGTAGTTATATTTTTTAACATCGTGGGTTATTTAATAGTGTGGTGGTTATATTTAGTTGATGATCACATTTACTAGATTAATTTTGTGGTGGTTATATTTAGTTGATGATCACATTTACTAGATTAATTTTGTGAGCTTCTAATTTTGAATGACATCATTGTAGTGCAAGGTGTTGTTTGAGATCCTGTGAATATATCGGAATGCATACGACTTATCTCCAAATATTGCAGCACCATTGGAATTACTCGATGGACTCAAGTAAATGGCGAATTTCTTGGGTAGATTAAATGAATTTGATATCATAGAAGGGAGCAAAATGGGGCTTTTTCCGAAACCTGCCATGCCCACAACTCCATTGCAAAGACCTTCAAGAGTCGAGGACCCAACCCCACAAGTTAGCTTAAATTGAGAACTCAATCTTTTCATTCACTCTTTGGTTAAATATTTTACATTGGTTTCTCTTTGGTTTGTCCATGTTTTTTGCTTGCAGGTTTTTCTTCTATTTACTGCTAGTTTTTGTTCTATTTTTGAGGGGTTTTGTTTGGTTTTGATTAAATTTTTAGATGTAATTGGTTCCTTTTGCCACTGCTTTTTGTTTGATTTTCGCATAATTTTACTCAATTTTAATTTTGATTCTTGTTTGTCAACTTTTTTATTGATAATGTTCTTGGTTTCTTTCCAGGTGTCGGAGAATGAAGTATGATACATTGGCAGGAGCCCCATTTTGGAAGCATGGGCGTGCATCTATTATTTGAAGAATGAAATTAGTTTTGTATATTTGATTATAAATTTATATTAATGACTCAAATATGTAGTAGTAGTAGTAGTAGTTTATTTTGTTTGTCAGTTTGCATTGATGTACTGATACAATTTTTTGATATTTTAACCGTGTTGGTCTTGTTTGGTTCAGTCACATGTAGTACTAATATTATTCATGAAGTAGCATTATTTTGATAATGATATTAGTACCAGGTGCACGTAACTGTAGTACTAGTATTATTTATCATAACTTCATATTGTTTGGTTTAGCCACATATACTACCAATATTGTTATAAACGTAGTTGTTTTGATAATAATATGAGTATTTGGTGAATTCAAAATTAGTACTAATTAAGCTAAAAACATGAATAATCACAACAAAGCAGAGGATGTATGTTACATTGGCAGAAACCCCATTTCAGAAGCGTAGATGTACATCTAGTATTTGAATAATGAAATTAGTCTTGTATTTGATGATCAAATTATTTTGGTGACTCAAATATGTAGTACTAATAATAGTAGTACACATATGTATACGTTATCATATTTTAAATATTAATATTGCTGGTAAAATTAATTGAACCACAAATTTTAACATTAGTACTACGTAACAATGCAGTTGCTACTGAATATATGTAAACGTATAAAGACATAACAATGGAACTGGTACTGAACATGCATGAAAGAACCAATACATAATATTACAGGTAGATTTAATTGTACCCCAATTTTCCACATTAGTACTACGTAACAATTGAACTGGTACTGAACATACATGAAAGAACCAAGTCCATGATATTACAAATATATGTATATGATACCTTATTTTTACAATATTGGTACTGAGCATAGTTTAATTTTACCACATTTTGCCACATTAATACTACGTAGCAATGCAATGGTATTGAATACGTGAAAGAATCAAGACCATGATTATACACAAATATGTGTACGATACAATATTTTAACTATATTAGTACCACATGTAATCTAAAATGTACAAATATTTTGCCACATTAGTACTACATAACAATGCAATTTGTATTGAAAATACGTGAATGAACCAATATCATGATGTAACACATATATGTATATGATACAACATCTTAACTATATCAGTAATACAAGTAGTCTTAATTGTACCACGTGTTTCCACAATAGTACTACGTAACAATGTAACTGGTACTGAATATACGTGAAAGAACCAAGATCACGATGTTACATATATATCTCGTAAGTATAAACATATCTTTGAGATACTTATATGTCATTAAATTAATTACCATAAAGGTTACATGTATATTGGATTCATAAAAATATGTTTGATTGAGCTATATGTGATTAATGACGATAGATGTTACATATATCTTGGATTTATAAACATGCGTGTCAGTGAATTATATGTCATTAATGACCATAAATGTTACGTATATCTTGGATGTATAAACATATGTTTGAGTGAATTATATGTCATTAATGGTCATATATGTTACATATATCTTGGTTATATAAATATAGGTTTGAGTGAATTATATGTCATTAATGATCATATATGTTACATATATCTTGGATATATAAACATATGTTTTAGTGAATTATATGTTATTAATGACCATGAATATTACATATATTTTGGTTGTATAAATATATGTTTGAGTTACTTATATGTCATTAATCGCCATATATGTTACATATATCTTGATTGTCTAAACATAGGTTTGAGTGACTTATATGTCATTAATGATCATATATGTTACATATATCTTGGATATATAAACATATGCTTTAGTGACTTATATGTTATCAATGACCATAGATATTACATATATTTTGGTTGCATAAACATATGTTTGAGTGAATTATATCTCATTAATGGGGTACCAAACGTCTTACAAAGTAGTACTTATGTCTTGATATGTGGTACACAATAGCTTAGTTGTGGTATCAATAATACCCAATGTGAGGTACCATGCACATATGTATGATTTAGTGATCTTCGTACTTGTAATGTATTAGCAGTACAAAAGATCTTATTATGTAGTACTTATGTCTTTATTTGTAGTACATTTTAGCTTAATTGTGGTATCAATATTACCTAATGTGTGGTACCATAAACACATGTATGAGTTAGTGTTCTTTTTTCTTGGATGATATTAGCAGTACGAATGGTCTTACTATATAGTACTCATATCTTAATTTGTAGTATATTACAGTTTAGTTATGGTATCAATAATCCCTAATGTGTGGTATCATTAAGACATATATGATTTAGTGGTCTTCGTTCTTGTAACGTGTCAACAGTACAAATGGTCTTGTTATGTAGTACTTATGTTTTCATTTGTGGTATACTCAAGCTAAATTATGGTATCAATAATAAGCAATGTGTGGTACTATGAAAATATGTATGAGTTAGTGATCTTTGTTCTAGTGTGATACTAATAGTACAAAACGTCTTAAAAAGAAGTACTTATGTCTTGATATGTGGTACAGAATATCTTAGTTTGGGGTATCAATAATACTCATTGTGAGATACCATCAACATATATATGATTTAGTGGTCTTCATTCTTGTAAGGTATTAACAGTACAAAAGATCTGATTAGATAGTACTTATGTCTTTAATAGTGGTACATTTTAGCTTAATTGTGGTATTAATAATACCAATGTGTGGTACCATAAACACATGTATGGGTTAGTGATCTTTGTTGTTGGATGATATTAGCAGTACAAATGGTCTCACTATATAGTACTTATGTCTTGATTTGTGGTATGCAATAGCTTAATTGTGGTATCAATAATATCCAAACACAGTACCATGGACACATATATGAGTTGTATTCATGCACTCGATAATAATACCAAGTATTAGTAATACTAGTACTACAGTTAAGTACACCTGTTACTAATATCATGATCAAAATAATGATACTTCTAAAATATATTAGTACTACATGGGATTGAACCAAAAAACACCAACAACGTCAAGATAAAACCAAATAACACCAACACCAAGAAATTAAATCAGTACTTATGTCTTTAATAGTGGTACATTTTAGCTTAATTGTGGTATCAATAATACCAATGTGTGGTACCATAAACACATGTATGGCTTAGATATCTTTGTTCTTGGATGATATTATCAGTACAAATGGTCTTACTATGTAGTACTTATGTCTTGATTTGTGGTATACAATAGCTTAATTGTGATATCAATAATATCCAAACACGGTACAATGGACACATGTATGAGTTGTATTCGTGCACTCGATACTATTACCGGGTATCAATAATACTAGTACTACAGTTACGTGCACCTGGTACTAATATCATGATCAAAATAATGTTAATTCTAGAATATATTAGTACTACATGGGGTTGAACCAAAAAACACCAATGTCAAGATAAAACCAATTAACACCAACACCAAAAAATTAAATCATTATATCAATGCAATTTGCAAAACAAAACAAACTACTACTAGTACTACATATTTGAGTCACCAAGATAATTTGATCATCAAATACAAGACTAATTTCATTATCCAAATACTAGATGTACATCCACGCTTCTGAAATGGGGTTCCTGCCAATGTATCATACATCCTTGACTCCTGCCAAGAAACGAACATTATAAATAAAAAGTTGCAAACAAGAATAAAAATTAAAACATTAAATGCATGTGTTACATATTATCAAAAATCATAATCTTAAACCCCTTCTTTGAATGCGCATATGTTATGTTCCTTCGTATGACACCAAAATTTAAGAAATATAATCCGAACCAACATTTAAAAACAATCAACACCAATCAAGAAGCAAATCAAACCTCAAACTTCGAGAGAATCCATTCGGCAATGAAATCAATAAGAAATTGAGATCAACAAAAAGAATGAAACAAAAAATAATATGAAATCAACTATGACAACTTAAAACCAACGAAAAATGTGAAAATTCAGTAACAAAATACCAGCGGAAAATTGAGTAGAATTATAATATATACAATAACATAAATCACGTTTACACACATCATGGTATAAAACAATCTCACATATAAATAAACAAGAAAAAAATACAAACCAAAAACCCCTGGGCACGCCCTAGTATACTTGTAGATATATATACTGGTATAGACAAAACTCAGACATCAACTCGAGCTATTACTACTTATAGAAGTACCATCTTTGGGCTCCTGATGGCTTTAGCTACCTGCCATATCTACACACAAAAACAACAGTAACCCCATGGGGTGTGTGTTCAAACATAGCGGATTGTCATTGCAACAAAGTCAAAATGTTTAGAATTAACTAAGAAGTATCATTATTGCAATCAAAACTTTCAGAACTAATTGAAGACAAGGATTACACGTTTCATCAAAACTCATCAATGTTGTAGCGCCCCGATTTTATCTTAATTGACTTTATTTGAGATAATCGGAGATTCCAGAGTTCAAGAGCCGACTTGATTTTGATCAGGATCCTTTTTGAAAATTTTGGAATTTTCATGGACTAAAACGCAATTTGGAATTTGTTAGATATTTAAGCAAGCTTTGTCTCTCTTTTTCACCTCATCCTCCTCCTCCTTCATGTCTCCCTCCATTGAAGCGCCTCCCAAGTTTTTCGAGCTTCCAGATTTCAGTCCGAGCTCGATCCGTCCGTTGGAATTTATTTCTGAAGGCAGATTAGCGATCACGGCTGCGAGAGCTTCGTTCTATCATTGATTGAGGTCAGTGGAGTTGCGAGATTGCAGCTTTGTGCAGCCTGAATATTGTAGCCGGTATAGTATCGATTTCTTATTATCGATTGAGGAAGTTTGATTGAATCTTGATTGAGGAATCGTTGTTGTTTCCAGGTTTGGAGCCTCGACGTTTGAGAAGAGGTATAAGATGACTTAGACTGGAATGGAATGGAACGATTAACTCGAATCCGACTTGATTCGAGTGTTCCGAAAAAATCACATACTTGCATGTTATTTGATTTACTTGAATGAGTTATGATTTTCATTGCATTCATATTGAGCCAATGGATTTATTTCATTTTGAGTTAGACGTTCTGAGAACTATAGTAGAGGGAATTGACAGACGATTTACTGCAATGACCGACTTAACTCTATATAGTTGCTTCAGAGTCTAGAGGATTGAATTATACACTATCCACCCCGAGTGGAGGGTCGGTGTGATTTTGTGTGATAGTTCACCCTCGGGATCCCAATAGAGGAAGAGAAGAGCTGATTACCTTTTGATTATCCGGACTTGATAATCCCAGAGTTTTAAAGACATTCATTTCACTTTGATTTGTCTTGAATTTGCATGGTTGATATTTGAGTATCTGGAAGTCGATGTATTTCGTTTGAGATGCTTATTTGATATTGCATGCTAGTCTCTTTTACTGGAAATATTATTCTCATCGGATTATCCGGCTGTTGTCTTGTCTTTGTATGTGTGCTTGGCAACAGGTGTGGTAGGACCGAGTCAAAGATCGCATGGATAGGTGGTCGAGTTGATAGAGTGAGGCCTTGGCGTTTTTAGAAGTTGATTTTGTAATCGAACTTAGATTGGATTCGTACTTGTATTGTATTGTATCGCATTGAATAGGATAGACTGAAGCATGTTCTAATAGTTTGAGATTGTATAACTCTAGAACTACTTCTTTTGGACTATGTATGATGTTTGGATGATTTATGCATGTCAAATGAATTTAGTTTTGAAGATTTGGAGTTGAATAGAGTTGAGCATATCTGTTTTATTTTATGCAGATTTGTGCCCGCTCGATCGGTTGAATCTTATCGATCGAGCGAGCACCCCTGAGCTGAGGCAGAATGTTGGACATTTTGTGTCCGCTCGATCGGTAAGATTCTACCAATCGAGCGGAGGGCTTTGATAAGTCTCGGCAGAGACTTGGATTTTATGGCCCGCTCGATCGGTAATGTTTTACCGATCGAGCGAGCACTATTTAATTAAAATATATATATATATTTGATTGCTTTTAAATCTTGGATTCTCTTATGCTTAATTATTGTATATCCCGAGATTAGAGGTTTAGAATCGAGGTCTCACATTAAGTGGTATCAGAGCGATAAGATTCTTGGACTGAATTTAGAAGTGAGCGGGGTAGATCGAGTCCGCATGAATTGAATTCTCGCATGTGATTGAGTTATTTAAATTGATTTGTTTAAATACCCTGCGAACATGCTTTATTAATTGAGAATTATTTGAATTACATGATTTTGTGATTTGAATTGTAAAGCATGAATTATTTGAGATATGAACTGCATTTCACCTGTATCCGGAATTCTGAGAGGTTTCAAGGACACCGATTGCAGCGATTGAGGTATCTTGTGTCCTATCCTTTGATTATCAGATGGGTCATCGACGAGTTATTAACAAGAACCCACCGCCAGTTATTCCTACGACTGAGCAAGCTAGTACTGAAGTTGATCAGTTGGATGCTACAGCGACGCCGATGGAAACCTTGCTGAAGAGGTTTCAGTCGTTTAATCCGCCCTTGTTGTTGGGTACAGAAAATCCAGTTGACTGTGAGAGTTGGTTGGACGACGTTGATCAGTTGTTCGATTCCCTTGACTATTCTGATGACCGCAGAACTAGGTTGGTCATTCATCAGCTTCGTGGTGTTGCAAAGAACTGGTGGATTACGACAAAGAGATCCATGGAGAACCGAGGTACAACTATTAACTGGAATCTGTTTAAGTTTGAGTTTTATAAGTGGTTTTTCCCTGTTTCGTACCAAAAGGACAAGGGAGCAGAGTTTGCCAATCTGAAGCAAGGGAACTTGAACATTGAAGAGTATGTTGCCAAATTCGATAGTCTGTTGCGTTTTGCACCGCATATCGCTGACAATGAAGAAGCTAAAGCCGACCAGTTCATTAATGGCCTGAACCCTGATATCTTCACGCTGGTAAACACTGCTAGGCCAGATAATTTTGCGGATGCAATGAATCACGCAAAAGGAGCTGAAGCAGGTTTGTGGAGACAGAGAGGAGGTCAGTTTGTGCCTCAGCAGCAGCAAGGACAGTTCCAGGCACAACCTTCTCAATACCAGAACCAACCATCGTATTACCAGAATCAGTCCTTTCAATTGCATAATCAACCACAGAGTTCTGAGGGTGGTAGCAGTGGAGGTAATAGAAAGGATTACTATCATCTGAAAGGGAAGCAGTTTACGAAGCACGGAACCAGATCTTCGAGCTCTAGTGGCTCGAGACAGTTTGGATCGGGATAGAGTTCGGGTCAGTCAGGAATGTCTTGTGCCAACTACGGAGGTCGTCACTCCAGTGATCAGTGTAGAGGTATTTTTGGAAGCTGCTATATCTGTAACCAGGTGGAACACTTTGCCAGAGCGTGTCCTCAGCGTGTCCCTGAGCAAGCTCAGAGTGGAAGTTCTTTGAGACAGATAGCTCAGCCTCAGCAGCAAGCACCTACTGTCCACTCTTTCCAACCTCAGCAGCAGAATAGACAGGAAGGTAATCAGTATGCGAACCAGTCTCCCAGACAGCAGACACGAGTTTTTGCTCTGTCTGAGGATCCGCAGACTCAGGCTGCACCCGATAACGACAGATCAGGTAACGTTCGATTTTGGTTTTCTATTCTTATTGGACTGTTAGATACTGGCGAGTCTCTTGCCTTATTATTGAAAAATCTGTTTTATGTTTAGAGTGCCTTTAAACTTTTGTTGAATCGTTTGAATTGTCGAATGCTCCAGTAGTGTTGGTAAATTCTTTTAACCGGATCTTTCAGAAGAATTAGTTGAGACTAGGAATTCTTATCGTTGATTTCTTACCTTTTTGGAATGAGAATTGTACTGATCTTTCAGAGCTTTTGAGAATCATATAGCAGATTGTGGTACCAAGCAGTTGTATGTTATTCTTCGATGTCGGGATTCTTTTTGGTTCGAATGGTCTTCTTCAATTGTATGATTTGATGATGGAATTTGTGTCGATCAGCGCTCTCTTCTTATCGAGATTTTGGGGATGTATTCTTATTCAGAGGAATCGCGCTATAGTCTGGACATCGAGACAGCTGAAGACGCTCGAGACTCAATGTCTGAATCTGGACTTTGAGCTCGCAGCGATCTTATTGATTAGAAGATCTGTTATCTAGTGTCTTATGAGGAAATTTTCGTGATCTTTTCTAATCTTAAGAGTTGGAGTATTTGTTTTTGCAGACGGAACTGATTTGGAGGCAGAGAAGAGGATTAAATTGTATGAGATTTCTGACTGCGAATCTTAATCGGAGGAATTGTATGCAACAACTGATGTTTTGAGATGTTCTTATTTTATCTACTATCTGACTTCTATTGACCGATTGTTGGAATCTGCTACCGTTTTCTGTACTTAATGACTTTCAGTAAAGATTGGAGGATTGATATCTTGTCAGAGGTCGTCAGATGTCATGTTTTACCGAAGCCTGTCAGTTTAGACAGAGATCCTTGATGCACTCGTTCTTTCGGCATAGTTTTCGATGAGGTTTTGTTGTCTGATTTTAACTTATTCAGTTCGATATCCTCAGAACGACGGATAGCCAGATTAGACGATTCGAACTTTAGATGTTATGCTTGAGTTGGAACCAGAGATGTTTCGGATTGTGACTGAGCAGATGAGGATTTTGCCGAAGAGAATGAGTCGAATTTTGATTGGCGGACTTGAAGGAGTAACTTGAGAGACACAGTTCGTGTTGGAACAGTGTTTGATTTCGAGGACGAAATCTTTTCTTAGAGGGGGAGAATTGTGACGCCCCGATTTTATCTTAATTGACTTTATTTGAGATAATCGGAGATTCCAGAGTTTAAGAGCCGACTTGATTTTGATCAGGGTCCTTTTTGCAAATTTCAAAATTTTCAGGGACTAAAACTCAATTTTGGACTTTGTTAGATATTTAAGCAAGCTTTGTCTCTCTTTTTCACCTCATCCTCCTCCTCCTTCACGTCTCCCTCCATTGAAGCGCCTCCCAAGTTCTTCGAGCTTCCAGATTTCAGTCCAAGCTCGATCCGTCCGTTGAAATTTATTTCTGAAGGCAGATTAGCGATCACGGCTGCAAGAGCTTCGTTCTATCATTGATTGAGGCCAGTGGAGTTGCGAGATTGAAGCTTTGTGCAGCTTGAAGATTGTAGCCGGTATAGTATCGATTTCTTATTATCGATTGAGGAAGTTTGATTGAATCTTGATTGAGGAATCGTTGTTGTTTCCAGGTTTGGAGCCTCGACGTTTGAGAAGAGGTATAAGATGACTTAGACTGGAATGGAATGGAACGATTAACTCGAATCCAACTTGATTCGAGTGTTCCGTAAAAATCACATACTTGCATGCTATTTGATTTACTTGAATGAGTTATGATTTGCATTGCATTCATATTGAGCCAATGGATTTATTTCATTTTGAGTTAGACGTTCTGAGAACTATAGTAGGGGGAATTGACAGGCGATTTACTGCAATGACCGATTTAACTCTATATAGTTGCTTCAGAGTCTAGAGGATTGAATTATACACTATCCACCCCGAGTGGAGGGTCGGTGCGATTTTGTGTGATAGTTCACCCTCGGGATCCCAATAGAGGAAGAGAAGAGCTGATTACCTTTTGATTATCCGGACTTGATAATCCCAGAGTTTTAAAGACATGCATTTCACTTTGATTTGTCTTGAATTTGCATGGTTGATATTTGAGTATCTGGAAGTCGATGTATTTCGTTTGAGATGCTTATTTGATATTGCATGCTAGTCTCTTTTACTGGGAATATTATTCTCACCGGATTATCCGGCTGTTGTCTTGTCTTTGTATGTGTGCTTGGCAACAGGTGTGGCAGGACCGAGTCAGAGATCGCATGGATAGGTGGTCGAGTTGATAGAGTGAGGCCTTGGCATTTTTAGAAGTTGATTTTGTAATCGAACTTAGATTGGATTCGTACTTGTATTGTATTGTATCGCATTGAATAGGCTAGACTGAAGCATGTTCTAATAGTTTGAGATTGTATAACTCTAGAACTATTTTTTTTGGACTATGTATGATGTTTGGATGATTTATGCATGTCAAATGAATTTAGTTTTGAAGATTTGGAGTTGAATAGAGTTGAGCATATCTGTTTTATTTTCTGCAGATTTGTGCCCGCTTGATCGGTTGAATCTTACCGATCGAGCGAGCACCCCTGAGCTGAGGCAAAATGTTGGACATTTTGTGTCCGCTCGATCGGTAAAATTTTATCGATCGAGCGGAGGGATTTGATAAGTCTCGGCAGAGACTTGGATTTTATGGCCCGCTCGATCGGTAATGTTTTACCGATCGAGCGAGCACTATTTAATAAAAAAAAAACATATTTGGTTGCTTTTAAATCTTGGATTCTCTTATGCTTAATTATTGTATATCTCGAGATTAGAGGTTTAGAATCGAGGTCTCACAAATGTTCAATCACATGGATTTCTCGGGATCACATCGTCCTTTAGTCATTGATTTTCAAATAATAAGCACACACAATTAAAATAAGAAATTTACAGTCTATTTTTTTTTTTACTAAATCAATTTAACTTTTTGAAAATAATCGCGTAAGAAGCTATTTTAAATATTCTTGAACCCAAAGAAGAAATTTAAGGGAGTACAATGACCAATCTTTTTCGATGTCGTAGCTAAGAATTTCAATAACTCCTATCAACAAATCTAGCAGCAGATAAGGAATCGAAAAAAATTCACAGCTTAATTGAATGCAATAAACCTTACAGGCCTTCTACGAATTTTTTTTTGTCTATCCTATTTTACCTTCATTTTCCTCTGTTTTACTATGTTTTCTTTTCCTACGTGTTTGAAGGCAATATACGTACACAAGCTAAAATATCCTCTGCATTCAAGGCATCTACATATACATTTGTTTTGTTTGACCATCTCTCATTTAATTACCAGTTACCACTACAAGGGAAAAGAAGCCAGATATCGTGTCTTCTATATATTTTTTACTATAAAAGTGTGTGTTTTCTTCCATTAAATGTGATTTTGAACACTATTATGATGGTCACATTCTAAATTTCATTTTGTACTTAATACTAATTACATCACATTTTTTTTTAATATACGTATAATGGTTTAAGGCATATGGATTGACTAGAATGAGAGTTCAATTTTGATTCTTTCGACCAACGTAGTTAATAATTTGTCAAAAAAATATAAAAATTGTTTTATGATTATTGAAAATTTAAACATGATTTCTAATTACACTTTTCGAGGAAAAATATTAATTGAAAGTATTGTAGCAACCACAATACCTGCAAGCATATATGGAACATCAAATAAACTCTTTATTTGTCTCTTTCTCCACCGATAAAAACGTTAAAATAAATAAATGCCACGAAACTTGTATATGTCATTTGCCAAAGAAAAAAAGAGCTTACTCTTTCGGACACATTGATTGTCCATCCCTTGATTTCCTCAATTTATAGATCTTACTCTGGGATTTTGTAGATGGGTGGTTTTTTCCGTCGAGCGAAAACGAGTGGTGAAAAAGAAGATAAAGGAGGAGAATAAGGGGCAGAGTTGAGGAGGTGACTCGCTGGTTTTCAATTTTTTTGATTGGGATTTTTGGTTAGTGCCGAGAGAAATGGTGAAGAAGAGAGAGGGGAAAAAGAAGAATAAAAGGAAAGGTTGAAGAGTTCTCTCACGGGAAATAAAGTTTTAGGGAATAAAATAATATTTAAATAGAAAATGATATAAAATGTGAAATAGAGAGTTTTGAGAAAGACTTTGGGGAAATCTACAATTTTATGACAAATGGACTGATCATTAAGTTTGTGTTTTGATTAGGGATTTATCTCTAGTTTGCCCTTTTTAAAAAGAATCCACAGGAAAAAAGAAGAAAAACAAAATGTCTTCTCCGATGGACACCGATGCGCAACTCAGTAACGGCAACTCCGGCGGCGACGCCGCTGTGGGCGCCACTACTCCGTCGAAGATGGGGAAACTGGCCGAGTCTCTGAAACTGGAACATCAGTTCCTCCGTGTTCCTTTCGAGCACTACAAGAAAACGATCCGAGCCAACCACCGCGCCGTCGAGAAGGAGGTATCAGCCGTGATTTCCGCCGTCACGGTGGCCGCAGATTCAGATATCTCGCGAGACGACGCTGTTCTCCAACTCAATTCTATTGTCTCCCGATTGAACGGCCTTAAAAGAAAGGTTTTTTTCTTTTTCGTTTCACATTTTATTTCGCTTTCTTTCCGCACAAAAGTTCTTTTCCAGTTCAC
Source organism: Henckelia pumila (assembly GCF_033568475.1). Taxonomy (NCBI): domain Eukaryota; kingdom Viridiplantae; phylum Streptophyta; class Magnoliopsida; order Lamiales; family Gesneriaceae; genus Henckelia; species Henckelia pumila. The sequence continues at coordinate 228,161,319 of NC_133123.1, read as the reverse complement.
ATTTTTCTTTCTTTTCGTTTTCTGTTGCGGAAGTATCCAATAAAACATGTGTGTAATTTAGAAACGCGTCTTCTCTCTAACAATATTTGCATTCTTAGTGTTTTATGGTGAAAGGAATTTCAAAGTTTGAGGTTCTCAAATATATTTTTGTTTAGATGGTCAAGTTCAATCATCAAGAAAATTATAGCTGTTAAGAAAAATCTAGTTTTTGGCAAAATCTGGCCACACGTTCAACGGTAGTTTAATCTCTCTTAACACTTAAGTTCAGCTGTCAATCTAACTTCTAGTGTATTAGCTTGAATTAGGAGTGGTCTTGGCATTCGATTTATGAGAGTCTGAGGCATACATTTAGGGTTTAGTCGTGAAGGTATTTACTGGTTGCACTCGGTTGAAAGTTGGAGTTGAATTATCAGAGGTTCTTAAATCTGATGTTTGATTGATCAGTTGGAAGAGGAAAGTCGAACCGAGCACTTGCAAGCTCAGAGATGCCGAACTAGACTGGATCATTTAGAATCTGTAGAGGTGGACAATTTGTCAGAATGGAACAACATCCGCCTGAAGCGGATACTTGTTGACTACATGTTGCGAATGTCATACTATGACACAGCTGTGAAGCTAGCAGAGAGCAGCAATATTCAGGTGTCCTTTATGACGAACTTCATATTGCATGTTGCTCTTATCCAAATGATAGCTGGCATATAGATAATCTTTGGTATCTGTGAGCAGGATCTCGTTGATATAGATATGTTTCATGAAGCAAAAAAAGTCATTGATGCTCTTCAAAAGAAAGATGTGGCCCCTGCTCTAGCCTGGTGTGCTGATAACAAGTCCAGACTGAAGAAGTCAAAGGCAAATCACCATATCTACTTTTCTTGATTCTAATACTACCACAGACTAGCACCATTCTTTCCACCTGCTACAGTTGCTTCTGCCAAAACTATAGTGTCATGAATGATGTTAAAGTTTCCTTGATTATTTCTTTTAACCAGATTCTTTCTGATTTTCTTCTGCAGAGCAAATTTGAGTTTCAACTGAGACTGCAAGAATTCATTGAGTTTGTGAGAGCTGAACACAATATGCCGGCTATATCATATGCACGGAAGTATCTGGCTCCTTGGGGAGCTACCCATATGAAAGAATTGCAGCGAGTCATGGCAACACTTGCTTTTAGAAGTAATACTGAATGTGCTACGTACAAGGTGAAACCTATTTACCTGTCCTATTAAAATTCGTATTGCTCTATCTAGGGGTGGAATCGGGTCGGGACCCGTCCCGTAACCCCCTTACCCGATTCCCGTCCCGATAGGAATTGAGATATTTTTTTTCTCCCGATCCCGCACCCGAAAAGTGTCGGGACCCGAATGTTCGGGATCCCGTTGGGTCGGAAAAGGGTAATCCCGAATAATATTTTTTTCAAAAAAAAATTCTATGAAAATATTTTTTTAAAAAAAAATTATGAAAAAAATAAAACAATTTTTTAATACATTACAAATAAATTAAAATTTCTTTATATATAACCATTAAAAAACTAAAACATTTTTTTAGTACATTACAAATAAACTAAAACAACTTTTTAATTAATAAAAAACATATAATTATTCATAATAATAAAAAAACAAAATAAAAATTTATAACTCAATGTTAATATTAAAAAAGATAAATATAAAAAACATTATATGGTATATATTTATTAAAAAATTAATATTAAAACATAAAATTTTAAAAAAAAATTATTTTTTAATTAAAAAATATTATTAAAAAAATATTATTTTTATATTCGGGTCGGGTCGGGTCGGGTCGGGTCGGGTCGGGTCGGGTCGGGAAGAGTAGCCTATACCGATCCCGATCCCGAAATTAATCGGGTCGGGAAAAATCCCGACCACTCGGGTCGGGAAAATTTCGGGACGGGATCGGGTTGGGAATCGGGACGGGTCGGGATTTATATAAAATTTGCCACCCCTAGCTCTATCTATGGTCTGGATGCCTTGGCAGTATTGTGAAATCCAATTTCTACTCAATTTATTATACCATCAATAATTTTCATAAATCCTTGTGCTCTATTGGTGCGAAGATTCAGTTTTCTGGTTTAAGGCGAGATTTTTCATTATGATGGTTAAATAAGTCAGCAAATAGGACTTGATCGAGTTTCTGTGGGTCACTGTTGATTTATTTTAATGATTTTATAAGTTGTTATTTGTTACAATGGTGATATGACTACTACTTTTTGTGATAAAATAAACATCCTCTTTTCGTATTGTGTGATTCTTTGGCTGCTACTCCTAAGTGGGTTTGATTCATACATTCATGTTTTCCTATTCAAGAGTGTGTGATATTTTTATGAGTGAAGTGGTGACCCCAGGACCCACATCTCTATGGAGCATCTTTAACCTCTCACCTGTCAGCCCTCAAGTAATACATCATTTTTTATGCAGAATATTTTCATTTGTTTATCATTGTAACTTAGATATAGTCATCAACTTTTAACTATGATGTTTAGTTCCTGGTTGATTTTTTTGACATCTAATGTTATCTTATCGACGTTGTGCACTTAAAGATGTAGCAAATAAACCACATAAAAGGTAGAGATAGTGTCCATGAGTCTAGTCTGCTTTCCACGAGTCCGTGTGTCCAAGTCCCGCCTAGAATGCTTATTGCTTCCCCACCCATAGAGAAAATAAACCCAATCTCCCCAATAATATCTTAGCTGCAACTTTTTCTCTGAAGAGGTAGCTGACAAACTACCTCTACGACAGCCATGATGGAGTTATTTTCCCAGAGTTCAGTTCTGGGTGCGTTCTGGCATCTCCCCAGATTTCTCTCCCCCCTCCTCCCAGCATACACTCACACACGCTGAAAGCGGATCACCATAATGCACTACGGAAAATATTGAAATAACTTAATTTGACAAATTTAAGAAACTAAATTAGCCTTTTTTCCTGTGAAGAGAGGAAAAATAACGTGATGGGAACCGTGAAAGAAATTCAGAACATTCTACTCTACTTGAATAATTTAATTTTCTCCCTATGTATAACTAACCATTAAATTCCTCCGTGTTTGTATTGTTTGCTGTGAGTTTTTCCATTTCATTAAGTAGATACTGTGCTAATAACAAAAATACATATTAAACTTCATGATTGCTTTCTTCCAGGTTTTATTTGAAGCAAAGCAATGGGACTACCTGGTTGACCAATTTAAGCAAGAGTTCTGCAGATTATATGGCATGACACTTGAGCCATTGTTGAATATATATCTGCAAGCGGGCTTATCTGCACTGAAAACACCGTATCCGTGTTCTATGTGTAGCCTGAATATTTTTAAGATGGATATTACTAATTTTCAGCATGATAGTTTTTTTTTTACTTAAGTTTTGTTATATGCCTCTTCCTCTCCTTGGTTTTGTCTTTGACACGAGTAGATTTTGCTATGAAGATGATTGTACAAAAGAGGATCCTCTGTCACAGGAGGGCTTTCGCAAATTAGCACAGTCTCTGCCATATTCAAAACAGCATCACTCAAAACTTGTTTGCTACATAAGTAAAGCACTAATGGATACTGAAAATCCTCCTCTTGTCCTGCCAAATGGCTATGTTTACAGCACAAAGGTTTGTGGTTGGTTTCAAGTCTTCTCAAAGCATGGAAAATTTTTTGATGTACCTTCTAATATTTTGTTTGATGTACAGGCTCTTGAAGAGATGGCGAAGCAAAATAATGGTAAAATCACATGTCCAAGGACAGGTTTGGTTTGCAACTATACAGATGTGGTGAAAGCATATGTATCGTAGGGTCTGCATTTGAGAAGTTGATGACTTTGCTTGTCAATTATAATCTGCATCTAATCTGGCTGTGACCTGGGAACAGTGATATATATATTGTACATATGCAAAAATGGACGGTTGGCATTTGTACTTGGCACATGTTATGTTTGCTGAAGCAGATCAAGCATTTTACATTTGTAAGCTGTGGATATTCATGAGAAATTAAAGATGAAGTTGAGTTTTATATCACCATATCCAGATCAAGTTGGATATTCATTTTGCCATTGCATGGCTCGACTCTTTGGATACATTTGTCATTAGTAACTTTTAGGCTCCGAGTCTCGATCTTCAGTGTCTTCTTGTGGAATCTCAAATTAGATCTTTTGGAAATTCCATTGCATTGTGAACGTATGACTCTTTTGTACGAGGACTGGAGTAGCTCTCTCAAACGCTTTAGAACCCATTTGGATTTAGTAGATATTTTTTAAAACAAAATGGCTCTAATTTTGACTTAAAAAATGTTTTTTTAAACATTTAAATGAACATCCAAACACCTTATTAACTAAAAAAACAATTTTTTTCTAGTCTAGCTGTTGATACCAAACGGGCCTAAGTATGAATTATATTTTAAATAATCGGTAATAATGTTCTATAAAATACGAAAAATCATGTATGAAATTAATAGCATGTAAGCAGAAAATCTCTTACAAATAGGGTTGGAAAGAAAGTTGCAGCATCCAAGTAAACAAGTTACAAAATGCTACTGAGAGAGGGTTTCAATGGGAACTTTAGCATAGCACAAGATGGTTCACAAAAATAAGGCAGAAAACCAGTGAAGTCACAGCCAACACCGTGCCCTACGCTCTTAACTCATCACAGAATGGTTCCAATTTTACTAAAGACAGCTCTTAACTCATCACAGAATGGTTCCAATTTTACTAAAGACAGGCAATTGACAACCAAAATGAAGACGGAACTTTCGCCTGCATCTAACTCTCCAATTATATTGATTCTTCGGTGAAGTTAACAGCAAGATCCCAAAAATGAGCGACGCCATGATCTGAAAAGAATTTGCGCGCGGCTGTTTCAGTTCTGCATTCTTGAACGAAAAATCTGTTAAAGCTTGGTTTGGCAACACTTCCCTGCCACACAAGCAGGCATTTGTTAAGGGGCTTATCCTCATCATCATTCTCGTCCTCGTCTTCTTTCTTAACAGAGGCAGTCCAGTCGATTCTCTTAAGCATAAGCTTTCCATATCTCTTGATTGGTTTGGCACCACCTTCAACAACGACGACGCTTATACCTTCTGAAATTACGGCACATCCTGTAAGCCTGTTTTCTTGGGCATTAATATCAACCTTAAAACGAGCCTGGGGGTGAGAAAGGTCATTGATCTTGTAAATAGAGACAATTGTATCAAGTGAATTCGAATCATCAAAAAGCTTTCTCTCTTTCTTTTCACGGCGTTCTTTTGGAGTGAGCTTTCGAGCAACATTCCTATCAATGTGAGCTTGCTCACGCTCAGCTGCTGCACTTCGTATTTCCATTTCAAGCTTTGTAGGATCTTGGGTTGCTTCCGATCCAAGCACTTTCATGAGGTTGCTCATTTTGACTTTAGGTTTTGGTGGCTCCAGTACACCCAGTCTAATCATTTCTTGCCTATCTTTCTCCCGACCCAATCGACGCTGTGTGCGGAGTTTCTTCTGCTCCTTCTTGGTTAACTTCAAAGGTTGAGGTGGAGGAGGAGGTGCTTCAGCAGGAGGCTCGATAGGTCGTGGGTGTTCAACATATATTGTTATCTTTTCCATTTTCATTTTATCTTCATCTATGTCACCCTCGAGCACATCACCATAAGCACCAGATTGTAGAAAAGGCATGTCCCTACAGGTCAAAGAAAAGCAGCTAGGTGAATAGCCTGCCTCTTAGACTAATCTCTGCCAAATATTTTGTGACAAAGAACTCCACTTTCAAAGGAATTTAAGCATATGCCCAACAATAGCAGGTACCAAATATTCATACAAGCACAAACAATTCAAAGTGTAACCCTTTACCTTAAAAGGTGTACAAAGATATATTTTCAAAAATATAGTTCTAGTGATCACTCAAAATATAAAAAGGACCAGCACAGCCTCTCCTTCAAGGCAGAGGTGAATCCCGTCACCACAAATGTATAAAAAAACACCAAGAGGTTACAAATGGTGGGGTTCAGATTAGAACAACTTCTTTAAATGTAACTAGAGAAACAAAATACTCAACATAGTCGAAATTGACTTACCACCATTCCACTTCGGGAATTTGCTCCTTGGGTTTTTCTCTAGTAATAACTCTCTCACCCACTTCTATGAGATTTGGATTAATATCTGGCTCAGATTTTGCCTTTGCAAGCTGCACTTGTTTTGACTTGAGCTCCTTGGCTTTTGCTTCTCCAAATTGAGACTGTCAAAGCCCAATTTCAGAAGAATTAGAGAGGATCCGGAAATTTTCCTAAAGTTTAAACATCCTCACAGAATGGCACAAATAAATTACCTTTAGTTTAATGATTTCTGCGTCTTTTGACCACTTTCCTTCCTCAACAAACTGGAAAGTCATCCTTTTGGGCCTCAGTAACTTATTTTTGTCAATCCCCATCATCGAATCAAAATGAGGATTTATATCTGGATCGATATCAAGTTCAGGTTTCAGAATTTGGAAGGCATCCTTTTTTTGCTTGTTGATGTTTACCTGGGACATAATATGGAAAACTATTTACTTACGATCAAACAAATTAAAAAATATATGAATGATAATAATGTCTTTCACCTTCATTTTTCCTTTCTTATAAGTTATAACTCATTCAACAATAATTCAAATTTTTTTTCTTATCCAAAAGTAAGAAAATCGTCAATATTTCAGACTAATTATTATAATCATTATGGTGGTAATTCATGATACCTTGAGGGTGCTCAAGCTATTCACTTTTGAAATATTCACCACATTGCCATGCTCATCAATTTCCCTACCCAGTGCATCCAAACGAAGAACAGGTGCTCTAGAGGGCTTTGGCTGAATAGTAACCTCTGGGGGTATCTGCCCAGGAAACATATTAATGAGGGGAGCAAACTCTGGGTCTTGTCGAAACCCCATTTTGGCAGCTAGCTCCTGAGCACGTTTTACAGCTTCATATTTTTGCGTAGTGAGCCCAAGGATATGAGGCAAACCACCGCTGGTTGGAATTAAAGGAGGTGGAGCAACAGGCACGCTTGATGAGCTTGGCGAGACTCCAACAAGATCTGTAGCCGGGGGGGTTGCAAGAGGAAATGTCGAGGACAATTTACCTTTAGTGGATGGAGAAACTTTAACAATCTCTTTTTCGCCCATCTGTGAACTACCCTCTCCTCCTTCACGAGCATCTCTGTTCAACTACACAAGGTGAAATAAAGACAAATGGTAAATTTCAGAAAGAGCGCAAGAAAAGACCAACCTTAAATATATCATCTCCCACTGAGAAGCATCTGTTTCAGCATAAGAAAAACACATCTAGGAATTTGCATTTTAGGTAGCAAAAAAATGAGAAGCTTACTGATGGTATCTTCTTCATCCTTTCAGCGAGGTCCTTCTGCATTTGTAAAGCTCTCTTAGCTTTTGCTAAAGCATCAAGAGATAATCCTGCACTCTTTCCAGCATCCGAAGCTGTCCCATCTGTACTGGATTTCCCAGGAACCTCATGAGATCTGCTAATATTAACTCCCTTATTTTCATTTGTCATAGAAGATACCTTTGTAGCAGGAGGATGAACTTGAGCCACAACAGCTCCAGGAAAAATGCTAGATGTTGTAGAAGTTGATCCAATCGCACCCTGCAAGTAGAATCCCATCAATCTTCCAAATCAAGAGCATGGATTACAATACCAGCTCAGGTATTGAAAGCTAATAAACAAGTAAAAATTCAATCTTTCAGCATGTGATGGCACTTACAAGTTACAACTCAAAACTAACAGTAGATTCATCTCAAAATACACTGCCTAAGTGATCCCGAAACAATGATGAAAAGGAGACTTGAATAAAGGTGGTGACACTTCAAACAACTGAAAATTAACATCATTCAAGTTTCATAAAGGATTGAAGTATTCCAGAATACAGAAAAATAAAAATCCAACAGGAAAAACGTTAGCGTCACGTTTTGAGGAAAACCGGTAAGAAATAACATAAGAAATTGTTAATAGATAATCTCAATACATAGTCTATAATCTCAATTAGAATTGGATATAATTAAAGTGCTCAAACCACCAAATGAAGAGGGAACTTCCGAACTCCTGGGTGAAGTCAAAGTGGAGTTGGCAGGGTTGCTGCACAGCTCAATCTTAAATTTTCTTACAAATTTTAAGTAATTAATTGTTAAATATTTCAAAAAAATAAGAAAAGATTTAGCCCCCTGGTTATATTTTGAGTTCTCCAGTCACCCCTGTGCGAGATTCCTAGCTCCGCTACCATCTGAACTACATTACAATTGCATATTACATAAAGCTATTTAAATTTTGCAGACACTTGAAGTGCCTCGTGCAGTTAAAACAATCCAAAATAAAAATTCCTAAAGGACAAAACAATTTCCAAATTTAATGTCGCGAGTACTGTTGCTAATTGCATAATAAGTATTCAACCATAGGTCGCCTGCTTAATTTACTTGGTCGAGCTAAATATTGTACCCAGTCGTCCATAAAACTGAATTCAGCATTGTCAACAGGATTTGACAAAATATATAATATAATTACAGAAAAGAGGAGGAATAGTTAGTTGCTCACGTTAGCAATCAGACCGGTTTCAGCATCCTGCGGTTCCAAGGAATTTCCACGATCATCCTTAACATCATCAAACCTAGGCCTCTTCCTTCCATTTTCTTCGGCAGCACTAGTTCTCTTGTCAGTCTCTTTCCTCTTCTTTCTCTCGACCGAGTCCTCTCTCGATTTCTCGCGGCGGGAATCTCGATCAACGCTTCCCTCTCGACGGTCGTGAACATCCCGGTGCTTGGAACGGTGGCGGTGGTGGTTGTGGTGGTGTTTGTCTCGTCTGCGACTCGAATTTTCCTTCTCCATGGCCAAGCCTAGCCTAGGGTTTGTGTTTGGGTTACGATTAGATTTTTATTATTATTATTATATATATATATATATATATATTATTATATTATTAAAGTATAAACCCTTTAATTAACAAATTTTCAATTAATTGATGAAACTTGATTTGAAATTACCATTAACGTTGGTTGAATTTAGAAGGAAAATGGATGGAAGGGGCATTTTTGGATAATTATAAAATAAATCATGACACCAAAGTTTTTATAAGGTGTTTAGACTTAATAAATAGTAAAAGATTTTTTAAAATTCGATTAGACATGACCATTGGTCTAAAGATTTGGTAGTAGAGTAATACTTTTGTGAGACAGTCTCATTCATGAGACGGGTCAACCCTACCCATATTTATAATAATAAGTAATACTTTTGGAATAAAATGTAATATTTTTTAATGGATAACTCATACAAGAGACCCGTCTCAAAGAAATGACCCTTGAGACCGTTTCATAGGAGTGTTTGTCTTGGTAGTAATAGAATTGGTTTGAGGTATAAATCGAACCTACAATTATCGGTAAAACTTGAGGTGGAAAGTAAATTTGAGAGCAAACTTACTTTGATTTATGGTCTAGTCTCAATTTCTAGAAGAATGATCAAAGTTGAAATCGTAAACCATAACTAACATAAAAATATCATCATAAGTAACTTAAAATACAGTCTCATTACTTTAACATTGTTAGGAGTGTTTCATCGGTTGATTCGATTTTCGGTTTTAGAAATATATAATATAATATCCGAACCGTTTTTCTTCGATTCGATTCGATTTTCTACTAGAACGGTTCGGTTATTTCGATCCGTTAATTTTATTTTGATACAATTATTTAATTATTAATAATATAAATAAATTTTAAAATACAATATGTTATATTTTTACGTATTTTAGTTTTCAACCTTTAAATTCAAAGTCAAATGACTTAAATAAACAAGATCAACTAAAAATTATTAAAAATAATTCTTTATTCACTATTTATGTAGTAACTCAGATTCCATTTTAAGATAATAATATGTTAAACATTATTAAGGGTTAGTACTTAACCAATTTTGAGGTTTAATCGGACTTCAGAATTAAGAATTGGGCTTCCAAAGTTTTGGCCAGTTCGGACGGTCCGAAAAGGACTTCGGACGATCCGAACTCAGCAAGCCGGGGGCTTCGAAGAAGGGCATGTTGACTTCGGAGTTAAGGCACGTTCGGACGGTCCAAACCAGGATCGAACGGCCCGAACTCCCTTGTGCAAAGCAGGCAGGATTACTCAGTCATGGATTTTGACAAGTGTCGGATTTAGAATACTTCGGACGGCCCGAAGTGGCGATCGGACGGTCCGAACTCGACGTGTCTCGCATGCAGGCAGTGAGCTGGATCGGACGATCCGAACCCGAGTTTGGAGGGTCCGAACTTGACCGAAAATTTTCCTATAAATAGGGCTCATTCGGATTCAATTTGAAATACGAATTCCCGAGTTTTCTTCTTCAGTTATATAGTGTGAGTTATACACTTGAGGGCCCTATCGGTTATAATAGAGGTACTGAAATAATCATGTGTGGTTATAGTCATCCGAGACTAGCGACTCCAAAGGGCTATCGACGGACGAAGGTATGGTCCGAAAATCTATTTAAGTTTTGGGAGTACTTATTAGCTTAGTTAAGGCTTATAGAACTTGTGTAGTGATACGGTGAACTTTTGAATATAGGCTTGAAACCTAGGATCCTACTAGACTTGAACTAGCCTAGAGGTACGTACACATTGACTGAGATTATCAGCGAGTATACATGTTTATATGTTGCATTTATTTGGCATTATTATGTGGCATGATGTATACTTTACCGCTTTCTATACTCATATATCATGTGCACATACACGTTGAGCCTATACCTTGATATACCTGATTAAAGAGCCGCTCAGCTCTATACTCGATAGTCTGTCACTGAGAGTACCGCGACGGCGGGGACATGTATGTCTGACTACTCTGGTGTACTAGACGAGTGTGGTTGCACCCAGAGGTTGATCCGTGCGGTGGCAGCACTCATGTGGTGCCGGTACTGAGCATGACTTTTCAGATGACCCTTTACCAGTCATCATGTTTCATGCGTCATATATATATGTTTACTCATGTTTATGTATTGGGTGTTAGCTCTCACTTCCTAGTTGTTATCTTGGACACCCTATTCCACGGGGCAGATCGCAGGATGGACGGAGCTGGTAGTTGGAGGCAGTACTAGGGAGCAGGAGCCTTGAGAAGTTATTTATACAGCATGATTCGATATAGCTGTATAATGTTTACTTTTAAGCTTTTTGATATGGTTGTATCACTACAGTTTTAAGCATGGATATGTTTTACTAAGCTGATATGTAAATTATGAATTATGTTTCCGCACGTTTTACTCTGTTAAGCATTTTTTTAATGCATGCTATTAGTTGTCAGTTAGTAGGTGATTCAATGCAGGGTCACTACCTTTTTGGTATCAGAGCATTCTTAGATTTTGTGATTAGTACTTGGGATTTAGTCTAGTCTTGAGTAATTAGTGCGTATTTGGGATTTTAAATGTGCAAATATTTTCAGGATATGGCCGGGAGAGGTGATGAGAGCCATGGTAGGGTTGCTCAGGAAGGTGGTCATCATCATGAGGATCGACATCGTCCTCTTGAGGGTAGACGTCGCTACTCTATTAATAATTTTATGCAAGTAGGACCAAAGCTTTTATTGGGTGGCGAAAATCCTGAACAAGCGAGAGGATGGATGTCCAAACTCGAGAGTGATTTTCGAGCTTTCGATTGCACTGAAGAGCAGAAACTGGAAGTTCTAGAATTTGTTCTAGAGGATCGAGCACGCTTATGGTGGAATGCCAAGGCTACTCAGACACGTACGGAGAGAGGACAGGTAACTTGGGGGGATTTCTGTCAGCAGTTTCAGAAACTATATTTTCCATCAGCAGTTCGACAGGCACGATCTATGGAGTTGCTGACTCTGAGGCAAAGATCAATGACTATTGATCAATATCAGCAACGATTTCTTGATCTGCTACCTTTCAGTCCTCATATCAATGACAGTGATGCGTCCAAGTATGATATCTTTCTGCAAGGATTGAATCAAGATATCTATTCACAAGTTGTCGTCTGTGATGATCCGACATCTTATGAGACTTTGGTGAACCGTTGCCGTCAAGTGGAGAACAGTAATAGGCAAGCACAGTTTATGATGACAGGACAACCTAGTGGATCTCTTGGGCCTAGGGCTCAATCTGTTGTGCAATCTGGACCTATGTCTTCTTCTACTACTTCATCTGGTTCTCGTGGCTCACGGGGTATATTCCGTTTTGGGAAGAAGAAGAAGAAGGAGGAGTTTTGCAGTCACTGTGGTGGGAAGCATCCTGCAGCTTCGTGTCGGAAGGCTACTGGTGCTTGTTATATTTGTGGTGAGCAGGGACATCTGCGGAGAGATTGTCCTCAGCGTATGAGTTCTGCTAGTGGATCGGGATCACAGATTGTCCTCTCTCGATTTCTCGCGGCGAGAATCTCGATCAACGCTTCCCTCTCGACGGTCAAGAACATCCCGGTGATTGGAACGGTGGTGGTGGTGGTGGTGTTTGTCTCGTCTGCGACTCGAATTTTCCTTCTCCATGGCCAAGCCTAGCCTAAGGTTTGTGTTTGGGTTTCGATTAGATTTTTATTATGTATATATATATATATAATATAAAGAATATTTCCCTTAGACACCATTTTTTCATTTGCCGAAATTGTCCTTATGTGATATAAATATTACACTTTTACTTTTATTTTTATTTTTTTGAAATTTCGATATTTCAAATTTCCATATTTTTCTCAACTAAACATTATAGATAAGATAAATTGATAAATAAATTTTAAATTTATTTTTATATTATTTTATAAATAAAAAATAAATAAATATTATCGAAAAAATAATATTTATACATAACATACAATATTAAATATATTATATGATTTTACACATGCAATGTGTGTGTGCCATTATGCAAGTATTATATATAAACGTACGTGGTTTATGGGCCCGAGTCTACTTTAGGTTTTCATTTTAATATGTACATACAATTTTTTAAGCATTAACATTAATTTGAAAATACGAGTTTTTTTATGTAAGATAACGTTCAGTGAAAATTGATGCACGTGTTGCGTTTTTATATAAATTTTTTAAAATTCGATTAGACATGACCAGAAAAATTGTTGGTCTAATGGTCTAAGCTTTGGTAGTAATAGAATTGGTTTGAGGTATAAATCGAACCTACAATTAGCGGTAAAACTTGAGGTGGAAAGAAAATTTGAGAGAAAACTTACTTTGATTTATGGTCCAGTCTCAATTTCTAGAAGAATGATCAAAGTTGAAATCCTAAACCATAACTAACATAAAAATATCATCATAAGTAACTTAAAATACAGTCTCATTACTTTAACATTGTTAGGAGTGTTTCATCGGTCGATTCGGTTTTCGATTTTAGAAATATATAATCTAATATCCGAACCGTTTTTCTTCGATTTGATTCTATTTTCTACTAGAACGGTTCGGTTATTTCGATCCGTTAATTTGATTTTGATACAATTATTTTAATTATTAATAATATAAATATATTTTATAATATAATATTTTATCTTTTTACGTATTTTCTTTTTCAACCATTAAATTCAAAGTCAAATGACTTAAATAAACAAGATCAACTAAAAATTATTAAAAATAATTCTTTATTCACTATTTATCATCTCATAAAATATATAATATAAATAAAATCATTAATCTAATGAAATTTTTGGGTTTTCATTCGATTCAATTTTGACTTTTGACATATATATAATCAAAAACCAAACCAAATAAATTTCAATTTTAACATTTATGTCCAAATTTTCAAATTTCAATTTTTATTTCGGTGTTTAATTTTTTCGATTTAAATTTATGAATTTTTTATTTTTATCCGAAATTCAAACACCCCTAAATATTTGTTGGAAATATTGAATGAATTGTGATTGTGGAAAGAAATGGGCTTGAAAGAGATTGAAAGGATGCTTGAAAGGGCTTGAAAGGATTGTCCCAATGTGTTGAATAAATTCAAATTTGGTGAATAAATTGGAGGGAAAATTTGTTTTGGTTTATCCCACATTGAAACAATTCCAATGTGTTTGACTCCTTAAATAACCCAAATTTGGTTTATGGGATTGAGCCCTTAGGGCACCGATGTTTTGTAAAGAGGCAAGACGCTAATTGATGCAACAAACACACGCGCGGCCGGCCGGCGCGGCGAGGCAAGGTCTTATGATCAATTATTCTTTTTGGATAGAATTTAATTTTAAAAAAATAATATTTATTATTATTTTTAGTGATGACCGACCGAGCACAACTCTCACCTTGCGAAACAGTGGGCTTCAGAAAAGGTTGGGCACCCGAGCGGTCAAATTATACCGACCGAGCGCACCCTTTTTTTTTCGAGGCAGTAAGTGTGGCCAAAGTAAGGCGCCTGGGCGGTTAAATTTGACCGATCGGGCGCGCCTTCTGGGCTCCAAAAATTTGTGTTTGTTTTTGGGCTTTTTCTGTCATGAGTTGCATCCTTAGGCCATAAGACGTATTGTTTGAAGTCTTAGTGTGAGACCTCGGTTTTAAACAACTAATCACGGATTAAACAACAATTAAGCAAACAAGATCCAAGATAAAAAAACAAAGAATTTTTTTTAAAAAAAATTAACACATGCATACATCAGGGCACGGGTCCGTGCATGAACATTTAGGCGACCCGGACCCCGTGCCACCTCCGGAAGAGGGTCCGTGCATCCAAAATACACTAAATGTCCAATTCTCTGCCTGCTTACACGGACCCCTACACAAACAGGGCACGGGGTCCGTGCATGCACAAAAACAAACTGACTCTGAAATTCGAGAGGGCACGGACCCTTACACAAAAGGGGCACGGGGTCCGTGCTCTGCTACACTAGAAAAATTTCAGCAATTTACAGAACCAAAATCTTGCAATACAACTTCCTAAATCAATCCAAACATAAATCATGCATTAAATCACAATCTCTCCAATAATACATGAAGTCCTAGAGTTGATCAAGTACTCAAAAGCATAGAACATGCACCGGTTCTAGATATTACAATCCAAAACGTATAACATAACAAGTTCGAAAGCTAAACATTCTATGAAACATAAACTAGATTGGCATGCTATTTTTCGACTTATAAACCGAGTCCCACTACTAACTCTCCCTCTTGATGCTAACCAGGTCTTCGCTGACTTGATCCTGCCCCACCTGTTGCCAAGTACACATACAAAATAAAGCAACAACCGGATAAACCGGTGAGAAGATATTCTCAGTAAAAACAACATAACAAGTAATGCAATCAATAAACATTCTTCCAAGGCAACACATAATCAATATCAACACAATGTAATGCATGTCTTTAAAACAGGGATATCAACTCTGATAATCAAGGGGTTGCTGCTCTGCTTTTGGGATCCCGAGGATGAGATCACGTAAACAACCCACCAACCCTCCCAATCGAGGTGGTGCTACGTATCCCTTTCCTCTAGACTTTGAGCAACTATAATGAGTATGCTAGCACTAGGCGAAACAGCTACGACCTAGGCCACTCGATTATAGCTCCCAAACGTCCAACAAAAGGGATGTTCTGCCCGCTGAAACAATAATGCTGGCTCAATATGAATGCATATGGAAACATAAAACTTTAAGCCATATAATAACATTAAATAACAACAAAATACAAGTTCCTCATGCTAGAACGAGTATCGATGCAATATGTGATTTTTAAGGGAAACTCAAAGACCAACTGTCCGAGTATGCTATCCCGCTAACGATGACTGCTTTTACCTTTCAATGCAGTAGTTTCAACTCCGGATAAGCTACAACAAAATATTGTATCAAAGACTATACAATCTAAACAACTATGGTTCAAGGTAAATCTTTTTACCGTTCTTCGTCCAATCTCTTGACGATCAAATGCTGTTAACACCGGCTTGACAAACTCCAAACAAATCTATACGGAGACAATAGATGATCAATAACAATTATCAAACTCACAAACCAAAGTTCAACAACTCAAAAATGGTTCGAAATCTCAAAACTCAAACCGGCGGCATAACGGCTAAAACTGAACAAACCGAAAACGCAGACAACAGTTCAATATCGATATCAATACGAATCAATGCTAATACAACAACAAAAGCTCAAACCCAACCAATCTCAAAACTCAACTTTCGAAAATAGCTTCCAAAAATCAAAACAAATCCGAACGTCGCTCTATTTCAAAACCGACAGATAATAAACGACCAGAACTCCGCCAAGAACAACATACTCAAATCTCAATCGATTTTAACAACATCCGAAAACTAGAATGTATTTGATCGTAGAAAAACTTACGATATAACGAAGCTCTCGCTGCAGTGATCGCTAATCTGCCTTCAGAATTAATTTTCAACGACTGGATCGAGCTCGGACTGAAATCACAAGGCTAGGAGAAATCTTGGAGGCACTTCAATGGTGGAGCACGGCTAGGGGAGGAAGATAAAGTTCCAAGAATAGTCAACCCATGCTAGATATAATAACAATTTCAATATTTATGTTTTGGTCCCTGAAATTTCCAAAATTTGCAAAATAGACCCTGATCAAAATCAAGTCGGCTCGTGAACTCTGGAAACTCTAATTATCTCAAATAAGTTCAATTAAGATAAAAACGGGGCGTTACACTTAGGCTATATATATGATTAGTTATAACGTATAATCAGAAAGAAAATCATCTGATAACATATACATCAGATTTCTGCAAAATCTCTCTCTCACTCTCTCATAAGAAAAGTTGAAACTTATTTTCGTTCGCTGAAGTTCGTGATATTTGTAGTGTTGCTATATCACGATCGTTAGTCGTTGTATCTTAGAGACGATTGTCGCCAACGTTGAGCACTGTTAACGGGCAATTTCGTCTTGCAGTAGAGAGATTCTCTCGCCTCGACTAGTTGCTGCTTTTGTTGTTGTTGCTATACAAGTTTTTTCAGAATTCGGAGTACATCCTTTTAACAATCTCAAGACGAAATTTTGTATTTCTTGGATTCTGAAGATGTCTACCATTTCATTCACTCCGCTCGCTTCTGCCCCCGCACATGGAGAAAAGCCGCCAAATTTTTCTGGTGCCGGCTTCCAACGTTGGCAGAAGAAGATGCTCTTCAATCTGACTACACTAGATCTGTCTAGATTTCTCAAGGAGGATCCACATGTCGTCGTTGAAGGTGATTCTGACACGCAAAGGAGGACCGCTGTTGATGCATGGAACCACAGTGATTTTCTGTGCAGAAACTACATATTGAATGACCTTGATGACACTTTCTATAGTGTCTATTCCTCTGTGAAGACTGCGAAGGAACTCTGGGATTCCTTGGAGAAGAAATACAAATTGAAGATGCCGGCATAAAGAAGTTCGTGGTTGGAAAATTTCTGGACTTCAAGATGATAGATTCAAAAACTGTGATGAGTTAAGTGCAAGAGATACAGATAATCTTGCATGACTTATTGGCCGAAGGGATGGAAATCAACGAATTATTTCAAGTCGCGTCTATCATTGAGAAGTTGCCTCCGATGTGGAAAGATTTCAAGAACTACCTTAAGCACAAACGTAATGAGTTGAAACTTGAAGATCTGATTGTGAGACTTCGCATCGAAGAAGACAACAAAAAAACTGAGGCCAAGTCACATAAAAATATGGTGGAAACCAAGGCCAAAGCAAAGCTGGTGGAATCTAGCACGAGTCACAAGAGGAAGCGCCCCCATGATGGAAAGCAAAAGGGGAAAGCAAAGAAATTTCAAGAAAGTTGCTACAACTGTGGCAAACCGAATCATATGGCAAGGGACTGCCGTCTTCCAAAGAAAAATAACAAAAATCAGAAACCAAAGCAAGTCAACATGGTTGAAGAAAGGTATGTACCTTTAGAAATTTCTGATATTGATTTAAGTGTCGTTATTTGTGAGACCGAAATGGTGGATGATCCAAGAGGATGGTGGATCGATACAGGCTCTATGAGCCATATTTGTGCCGAAAAAGATATGTATTCCACATATGCCACTGTTGGTGATCAAAAACTGTTCATGGGAAACTCCGCAACGTCTGAAGTTGTTGGAGTAGGAAATGTGGTGTTGAAAATGACCTCGGGAAAATAGGTGACGTTCAAGAATGTGCTGCATGTGCCAGACATTCGAAAGAACTTAGTTTCTGGTTTTCTTTTGAGCAAGGCTGGATTTAGAATGGTATTTGAATCCGATAAATTTGTATTGACAAAATCCGGTGTATTTGTTGGTAAAGGGTACCAAGATAGTGGTCTCTTTAAATTGAATGCAATGAATGTTATCCGTCCTGCGGCGAAGAATAAAGTTGTTGGTTCTGCTTACTTGTTTGAAAGCTATGAATTATGGCATGAACGATTATGACATGTTAACTTCAACACGTTGCAACGACTTGCAAATTTAAATGTAATGCCTACGTTTAAAAGAAATCCACAAAACAAGTGTGAGATTTGTGTTGAAGCAAAAATGTTTAAAGCTCCATTTCATAATGTCACAAGAAGTACTACGCCACTTGAATTAATACATACTGATGTATGTGATTTATAAATGGTACAAACACGAGATGGAAATAAAGTACTTTATAACATTCATTGATGATTGCACCAGATTTTGTTATGTATATTTATTGAAAAGCAAAGATCAAGCAATTGAAGCTTTCAAGAAATATAAGACTAAGATTGAAAATCAACGAAGTTCAAAAATTAAAATGATTCGAAGTGATCGAGGTGGAGAGTATGTGGCTCCTTTTGAAGAATTTTGCTCAACTTCGGGCATCATTCATCAAACGACAGCCCCTTACTCACCTCAATCCAATGGCGTTGCTGAACGCAAGAATCGAACCTTAAAGGAAATGATGAACGCGTTGTTAATAAATTCTGGCTTACCTCAAAACATGTGGGGTGAAGCGATTCTCTCAGCAACTCACATTCTAAACAAGATTCCAATCAAAGAGAAAGATGAAACACCATATGAACAGTGGAAAGGTCGTAAACTTTCTTACTAATACCTCAAAGTGTGGGGGTGTTTGGCTAAAGTAGAAGTACCTAAGCCGAAACAAATAAAAATTGATCCTAAAATGGTTGACTGTATATTTATTGGTTATGCATACAATAGTAGTGCATATCGATTTTTAGTACATAAGTCAACGATTCTTGATGTAAATAAAGGCATAATAATGGAGTCAAGGAATGCTGTATTCTTTGAAAATATCTTTTCATGTAAAGAAAGGAAATAAATAAGTTCGAACAAGCGAACTCATGAAAACACAACTGAAACTCCGCAAAACAACGAGGAACCAAGACGCAACAAGCGTGTAAGAGTTGAAAAGTCGTTTGGTCCTGATTTTCTAACATACATGTTAGATAATGAACCAAGAACTCTTCAAGAGGCTTTATCAAATCCTGAGGCTCCTTTTTGAAAGGAATTCATACAAAATAAAATAGATTCCATCATGCATAATCATACGTGGGAGTTGGTTGATCTCCCTCCGGGATGTAAACCTTTGGGATCCAAGTGAATTCTTAAAAGAAAATACAAAGCCGATGGATCTATAGATAAATATAAAGCTCGACTAGTGGTTCAAGGTTTTAGACAAAAGGAGGGATATGATTTTTTCGATACCTACTCTCCGGTTTCTAGAATAACTTCCATTCGTGTTCTCATAGCTATTGCAGCATTGCATGATCTTGAGTTACATCAAATGGATGCTAAAACATTTTGAATGGAGAGTTGGAAGAAGAAATATATATAAAACAACCAGAAGGGTTTATTGTACCCGGAAAAGAACAAAAGCTGTGTAAACTTGTCAAGTCATTGTATGG
Source organism: Henckelia pumila (assembly GCF_033568475.1). Classification (NCBI taxonomy): domain Eukaryota; kingdom Viridiplantae; phylum Streptophyta; class Magnoliopsida; order Lamiales; family Gesneriaceae; genus Henckelia; species Henckelia pumila. Next base: position 228,141,555 of record NC_133123.1, on the reverse strand, counting down.
ACTTAAACAACACCTAAACAGTGGCATCAAAAGTTTGACACTGCAATGTTGTCAAATGGTTTCACAATAAATGAATGTGATAAATGTGTCTACATTAAAGGTACTACAAATGCATATGTAATTGTTTGCCTTTATGTAGATGACATGTTAATAATGGGAAGCAAGCATGAATTGATTGTGAAGACCAAGAAAATGTTGAGACAACATTTGACATGAAGGATTTTGGATTGTGTGATATTATTCTAGGGATTAAAGTTTCTAAAACATCTGCTGGAATTATGTTATCACAAACTCATTATGTAGAAAAGGTTCTTGAACGATTTAATGCCACAAATCGTCATCCGGCTAGAACACCTATGGAATTGGGTACACATTTAGCCAAAAATAGAGGAGAACCTATTTCACAAGTGAAATATGCAAGGGTGATAGGAAGTTTAATGTACTTAACTAACTGTACCCGTCCCGATCTTGCATATACTGTAAACAAACTTAGTCGGTTCACAAGTAATCCAAGTGAGGATCATTGGAAAGCATTAATGAGAGTCCTTGGATATTTGAAATACACTTCGAGTTATGGAATAAAGTATACAAAATATCATGCGGTCCTAGAAGGATATTGTGATGCAAATTGGATTTCTGACACGAAATACTCCAAGTCTACTAGTGGATATGTGTTCACAATTGGTGGAGGAGCGGTGTCATGGAGATCCTCTAAACAAACTTGTATAGCTCGGTCGACTATGGAATCCGAGTTCATTGCTTTAGATAAAGCTGGAGAAGAAGCCGAGTGGCTTCGAAAATTTCTCGAAGATATTCCATGTTGAAATAAACCGGTGTCTTCCATTACTATTTATTGTGACAGTCAGTCAGCAATAGGAAGAACACAAAATAGTATGTACAATGGTAAATCTCGACATATTCATCGGAGACACAATACCATAAGGCAATTGATCTCGACTGGGGTTATTTCGGTTGACTATGTGAAATCAAAGGAAAACCTTGCGGATCCGCTTACAAAAAGTATAAATAGATATCAAATGTACAAACTACTTGGAGGAATGAGTTTAAAATCCACAAATTAAAATATTTATAGCGGTAACCCAACCTTGAGAATTGGAGATCCCAAAACCTTGGTTCAATGGGACAACTAAGTTATAAATATTAGTTTGAGTGCTTGGAATTGTTACTTGCTCATTCTTGAAATATCCAAGTATAAATGACCTGCAAAATGTGGTGAGGTAAAGTTTTCTTTTAATGATTCCTATAACTATGAGGTAGAGTAACGCAGGATACTCTTGATAGGAGATCACCCATATAAGTGCAAAGTATTGGCCGCTTTGATTGACACACTTATGAATCTAAGATATGGTCCAGGGCCGAAATGGACACAACGTGAGAACAAAATATGTTCGAGTATTGTTATGTAAATACTATTGACTTGGTTTACATAAACGGTTGACTAGTTCAAGACATCGCGTCACTATGCAACTAGTAAATCCGATAGTATTTTACTAAGGTAGGTTCAAAGCCACAAGCTATCTATCCTGATGTAACAATAACTCAAAAAGACTTTCCACTTCCAGTGAGAATGCTAATATACGTGAAATTCATTCATGTGGAGGATTGTTGGAAATATTGAATGAATTGTGATTGTGGGAAGAAATGGGCTTGAAAGGATGCTTGAAAGGGCTTGAAAGGATTGTCCCAATGTGTTGAATAAATTCAAATTTGGTGAATAAATTGAAGGAAAAACTTGTTTTGGTTTGTCCCACATTGGAACAATTCCAATTCCAATGTGTTTGACTCCTTAAATAACCCAAATTTGGTTTATGGGATTGGGCCTTAGGGCACCGATGTTTTGTAAAGGGGCAAGACGTTAATTGCAACACACGCGCGGCCGGCTCGGCGCGGAGAGGTTTTATGATCAATTATTCTTTTTGGATAGAATTTAATTTAAAAAATAATAATATTTAATATTATTTTTATTGTTGGTCGCCCGAGCGGTGAAATTATACGACCGAGCGCACCCTTCTTTTTTCGAGGCAGTAAGTGTGGCCAAAGTAGGGCGCCAGGGCAGTTAAATTTGACCAATCGGGCACGCAGATTTCTGCAAAATCTCTCCCTCACTTTCTCATTAGAAAAGTTGAAACTTATTTTCATTCGCTGAAGTTCGTTATATTTGTAGTGCTGCTATATCACGATCGTTAATCGTTGTATCTTAGAGACGATTGCCGCCAACGTTGAGCACCATTAACGGGCAATTTCGTCTTGCGGATAGAGAGATTCTCTCGCCTCGACTAGTTGCTGCTTTTGTTGCTGTATAAATTTTTTCAAAATTCGGAGTACATCCTTTTAACAATATTGTAGTATCGTACATCTATTGCGAAGAACTATTTACTTATACGGAGCATTCATGTAAAACATTTACATATATTATATTCCTATTAAAAAATTAATTAAAATTTGGATAATTTAAATAACCAAGAACGAACTGATAAAGCCGCATCTAACATACGATCAGCTTAACAAGGCATTGCAACAAAATGATCTACCGACGAATACATAACCTGGACCATATGTCAATAACAAAACGGAAACTTAAGACTCAAATGAATGAATAGCGAGCTTTATTTGATGAAAGATGCATCAAATCCTGTACATGGTAGTAGGGTAAAAAGGGTCTCTAAAACCAGTAAATTCAATTGCATATTGCAATTAGCAAGTCACTCGTTATTATGTTTTACGCCCGAAGCCGATTTGGCAAGTGAGATGAAAAAATGAGAATGAATACCCATTCCCTCAGAGGTAGATAATAAAAGGTATGTACACAAGGGACATAGTTTAGCTCCTCCCTTTTTCATCTTTTGTAGACAGGCATATATATATATATATATATATATATATATACAGTAGAAAACCAAACGACTAGACATTTTCCTGCTTTCAGGGTAGAAGCTAACTAAATAAATTGAATCTGGAGCTATAAAAGATTCTTCCACCGATGACATAGAACCCATGTGAAGGAGAGAGCATGATCATCTGTATCTTTGAAAGTACTCAAAAGATGAATCAAATCTGCATTTCTTATCTGCAAAATAAAGTATCATATCTCAGAGAAAACAAATTTAGCACATTCATTGCATTTTTCAGGATGCACCAACGCATTTACAGCAGTCAATTGTCTAGTTTGTGAGATAGTGGATGTTCCTACCAACATACAGAGAAAGAAAAGATACCCAAACTGGGCCAAGGAATAAGTTTCAGCACATTTCTATTCGCAATGTTAGTTCTGTGTATCTGAGAGGAAACATGTGAGTTTGAAAACCTTTTGGTTTGTTGTATTAAAATTGACATTCTTTGGCTGCCGACAGGTGGATTTGAAACCAAACTGTTTTCTAAAGTCAGCAAATAAAATTAAGAACAAATGACTTCGAATATTAAGAGCTGATTATGTACTGTTGAAACTTGAAATGGTACCAGATAGTTCTCACACAAAATCCAAACATTTCTTAAATTTGACCACCCAAATTTTTTTAGGGGACACTTGAGACAACCTGAAAAAAAAAACCAAGTATGCACATTCATTAGTGCAGCAGCTGAGAGGTTTGGATTCACACTCTGACCACCAAAAAGCAATTTGAAAAACGTTTGATAAGTGTGTGCTAATGTTATATGGATACAGCTTGTAGATATTGATAAATTTGAAAAACTTTCAACATTCCAACAATTCCACGTGCACCTCAAACTGAGATTAAGGGACTCCAATTGGATCGGCAAAACAAGGTGCATGTATCTCAATGATGCTTGAAACAGATATAGACAAAGCAAGAACATGCAGGCGGTCCAAGTCAAATCAAGAGATGAGTACTGAAATGAAATGAAGTTAAAAAGTAACTAACATGTACATGGCAATGAGGAACCTGGAGGCTAATTTTGCAGAACACCATGTTGCCACTAATTTAACCAAATCCAAATCCTTCGCTAGCTTCGTGGATTGCCAGCAGCATACGTTCTTGAAGTTGTTCCTTCGAAGAGTACTCTGGAAGGTCCAGCTGGTTGAAGCTGGAAAGAAGTAGTGCACAAGATGAATTTGTAGCATAAGATTTTGAAACAAACATTTAATTTTCAAGAACAGAATTTATCAACTCTCTACTCCACATTACAAGAATTTACCAGGTATGAGCTGAAGGAAGTCTCTCAGGAGCTCCATAAGCTTTGTGAATCTGAAATCTCTGGGGACCAGATATGCCTTGCAATGCCTTGAAACCTTCTAAAGGAACCTAAAAAAACCAAAATTCAATTTAGTGCTGGAAGAAATCTTGCTATCAACAAAGGATGATAATGCACACTAAATTAGACATATCAGAAGATATCCACTATATCCAAAAGACAATACAATTGTTTTGCACCAAGACGAAAACTATGCCTAGAATTAAACTTGTATGTCATACATGTCAAACTCAAAAAGTTCGTTCCTAATTTCGGTGTAGTTATTTTCTAATCCTCTATCTTTCACACACAACCACACACACTCGAGCTTTCTCGCTGTTCCAAAAAGCAACAGCTTAAATCAGCCCAAGAACCATTTGTCTCAATAGACTAGAAACATCATGGTTCAAATCGTCAGATATGCCCTTTCATATTGAAGCTGATTATAAGTTTAGATATTGACCATCGAATTAGCCACACAAGTACTTTAAAATAATTCAGGATTACACAAATCACCTTGGAGGTTCCAGTCACAAACTGAAGCAATCTTGCCATGTCTTCCTTATTGAAACCCTTGACAACCTCCCAAAACCACTGAACAACATTTGATGCTGCTGTGTAGCCCGTATACTCAGTGTTGGCCTTCAGATCATCCACTGCAAATATAATCAAATCACAAGAATATTTTCCAAACAACAAATATTATCACATGAAATTGAGAATGGAGAAAAATGCATAGACTTACAGTCAATCTCAGGAAGACCGCTAATCAATAATTCAAGCTCTTTATCGTTAAAAATAGATATAAGTTCTCGGGGTACTAATTCATTGAAACCTTCAAGAAAGGAATTAATCTGAGGCCGGATAGCATTCGTCAAAATGTGGTCAGCTACAAGATCTACATATTCGTGCTTGGTTTCTTCCGTTACTCTTATGTTTCTTCCTCCCGGCTTCAGCTCATAATCAGTAACCTTTTAATAATAGCATATATATATATAAGAGATACTCGACTGCACGAGTCTTATAACATTTGTGTTGAACTTAGCAATAAGATGGGGGAAAACTTCCCAATGTATAGTCTGTACCTCTGTTTTCTCATAAAGGATGTGTTTTTCTTCATCCGCATCTTTGCTAAATGTCAAATCTGGTATATCACTCACATCATTCTGTCACAAGGGAAAGGACATATTTAGAAACTAAACAAATTCTCTTGGTTAAACCAAAAATGGTGGCACTCTTAGTCCCACTCACCTCAAGCATCCATTTCAGATTTTTATAGTAATCAGGATCAACAGCCTCTATGTCATGGTAAGTCACCTTCACACCAAGGATGTGTTTGTAGAAGGAGCGAGTAAAATAAACATCCAGCAATTGCCCATCAAACAGAGCTTTGGCAACCTATAAATAGGATGGTAACAACAGATATATTAGAAGATGAAAATACAATTACAAAGAGCTATAAATTTTCGAGCTCAAAATAGATACTCGGACAATTACCACACGGCCTACAAATCTGAAATAAGAGAGATGTTCAGTTTGATATACGGAATTCGGATTTGGCTGAAAAGTCGCATTGTTTCCAACAGTGGTGAAAAGAAGAGCTCCTTTGTCGAATAGGACCCTTGACAGTAGCTGATACCATTCTCTAGTTAAACCACCAGCATCAATGCCCTCTTCACCTTGAAAATGCACATTCAACCGCCCCTTAAGATCTTGACTAGGTCTCTTGCGTAGCTGGTTATATGAATCCTCCAAAATGTATGCGCGCCTAACACTAATTCGCAGTGGACCTGAGAGGTGTTGATCATGCTGCTGCCTAATCCTGGACCGAAAATAAGCCCTTTTGTTGTCGAAATCAATCAGCCGAGGAGCTTTCAGCATCATGCAGAGTGATTTTTCCAATAAAGCAGGATTCTGCCTTATAAAAGCATTAAGAAGGCGACGGTGCTTCTCAGCAAACCTTGCAAATGTGACAGATCCGTCTAATTTTCTGCAAGGATCAACACATTTGGCTGATGATGGAACTGAGCTCCCAGCAGACTCTTTCACTTCTCTCGCTGTCACATTGAAATTATCTTGATGCAAAATTGTAGTTTTCGACTGTATTTTCTCGCAAAGAACAAAAAAACCCTCAATAAACGGCAAGAGCCTCTGACTTCCAGGGGGTAGAGGGGGAGATGCAGGTGAAACCTGCATCTGCTCGCCAATGTTAATACTGGAAACTGGAGAGTGTGAATTCTGACTTAGCTCTGACTCCACAGCACTGATGCACTCACTTAGCTCTTCCCATAATGATTCCAATGCGACATTTAACTTCGACATGGTGGTATGCTCGTCCTGCACCTCATCATCCACCCTGTCCTCATTCAAATCACTGCCAACTGAAGTAACTGCACTGAGTATCTGAAGCACACGAAGAACTGAAGCCCCAGCCATGGATCCAGAGCTCAATCCCAGCATGTGTGTATCTCTAAGTGTTACAAGTTCATTAACAGCTGATCTGCTCAACCTATGGGCTGACTCAGAAAGCTCCAAAACAAAAAATTTGCGATGAGAAACAGCAACAAAGGCCAACTTCTCTAGTACCTCACCAGCCATTGTGTAAACTTTGTCTGAAAGCCTAATGATAAATGTTACAGATTAGCATTACTTCTCTATCAGTCATTCTAAGATGAACAAAATTAGGTAAAATGTCACGAAAGTGGTGGATATGAACTATGAGGTAAAACCCTGTGTTTTTAATAAACGCACAAGTCACAAGGAAATTTCCATGAAAAATATAGGCAACAGTCAGAATTTAAAAATAGTACCCTTCATGCCCTAGAAGGCTGCAGAGATTATGCAAATCCTGCCTCGGAATCCGTACGAAGATATCACGAGTTGTATCACTTTTTTTACCATTTGCTTTGGAGTTCAAAGCACTTGAACTCTGGTCAAGAGGATTAGGTTTTACTTCATCTACATGACGATCTTTCTGAATGTCGCTTGCAGTTTCATTACCAGAAATATTTTCAGTCTGAACAGCAGTTTCTTCCACAGTAGACTTAAATTCTACCTTGGCCGCCGCAGCAAATACAACCACCCGGAGCAGACCCATGACCTACACCATGACAAGAATTAAATACTAAGATAACGCAAAACCTCTTCAGGAGCAGTTGGTACACACACGGCAGTGTGAGAACATTTACCTGTTCTAGGTGAGCAATACTCCGCAGGCAAAGTGGCTGGCTCAAAAGTTTAAGGAGCAATATCAATGGGACATCCCCGTTTTGTGAGCTTTCAGAAAGGCTAACATGGTGCTCTTCTCCAGTGAGTTTGTCCTTACCCTTGTCACTCTTTCCTCCTGAATGACTTGTGTTGGCCGATTCAGAAATATTTGAGGTCTCATAGTAGAAAAGAAGACTGGCAATGCCGGAATGATTTGTAGCCATATAGGTTAGAATCTCAAGTACCCGTCGCATTACAATTGGAGGGACACCTTGGAAAAAAAGGGTTATTCTTGTTAGACCAAAATCCAAATCACAAAATATTGGACATCATCAACAAAAAAGATTTACTCATACCATCACGCAATTCGGATCGACCATTAATATCAGACTGACATCCATAAAGCCTGTGTGCATTCTTTGCAGTTACTGCACCAGTTACACCTACAGCCTCAGGATTGATCACATCAAGCAGAAGACGAACCAGAATAGCTCTCGTCTCACTGTGGGTGCATAAGTTTAACAAAAGTCTCTGCAACAGACCTTTCCCAAGAGGCTAAAAGTGACAAACAACAATACTTCAGTATTAACTCACACATGATCAAAACAACAAAGAGAATACTGAAAAAGCAGCAGATGTCTGTATTCTGGAATCTATGAAATAAGGTATTTTTCAAGTTAAAAAATTCTGAATTACCTGTGCCAGTCGTAATAGGCGAATTAATGCTTTCAGGCCCTTCGCGTTCAAAAGTGGTTCTCCGTCAAGCTCTTTCAACTTTAAGTTTTCTACTAGAGAAGATCCCCGACCAATAGAAACTCCGACACCCCTGTCCATCACTGTCCGCCTATCAAAGCCTAATCCCAATCTATTTCCTCGACTATTGAGCCCATGGCTATTTCCAAACAAACTGCGGGCATGATAACGATTTAAAGCTCGATCTCTGAGCATTTGCGCTTCAGCAAGTAATGGAGATGGCAATGCCGATAAAACAGCCTCTGAAGAAGTCAAAAGAACCTGATAGATGGAAGAAAAATTAGTAAATTTTAGGCCAAGCAAATAGGTCTAAAATTCAAAACAGCAAACCTCTTCACGCAGATCAGCAGAAAAGGTGGCAATAATCGATGCATTGTCCATATCAACGGGCTGACCATCTGATTGCTGCGCAATCCTTTGAACTCTTTGTTGGGCAAGCACTTCAGCTTGAATATCAAGTGGAAGAGCAGCCAAAAACTCAGGATCGATATCTTCAACCGTAGGAGGTGTGTAAGTAGGAGTTGGAGCCTGAGCAGGCTGTGCTTGTTGTGAAGCAAGAACCTCTGCACGAAGATCTTCTGGAAGCGCATCCAAAAAAGTTGGATCTATACCATTTGAATTTGAAGCCTCGTTATTCAACCTACTTTCATCAGCTTGACCTGAATCTCGAACAACCAAACCACTTTGTTGCAATGATGGATCCTCTAGATTGATCTCGGGCCGAGGTAATAGTTGGGCATTCTGACCGTTTTCCGCTGCAGCGATACCCATTTCAACATCACTATTTTCCGGACTTGATGACGCATGATGATTGCCAAGATCTTGCAAACATGATCCAGAAATCGATGGAGCATGAGAACTGGACTGATAATCTGGAACCAAGGACCTAACAGAACTCTCATCTTGAGATGGAATGCCATCCCTTGAAGTCATATCAAAGAGCACTCCATTTTGAGCAATCAAACCTGATGATGTCTCCAATGACTCGCTGCCAAAAGCATTTCCTTCCCCCATTTCAATGTTATCACTAACAATCAAACTTGGCACATTTTCCCTTGCTTGTTGGCACCCACCAGCTTGTTCAGCAAGGACCTCTGTGTTGCCCTTCTCAAGTGGTCGAGGCTCAACTAGTTGATTAACTTGACCATCATTATTGTGACTCCGATCATCATTCTGCAGAGCATCAACAATATTCTCTGGTTGATTGTCAGAAGTGACGGAATCTCCCCCCTGTTTATCTGGAACTGCCAGGTTTTGTGATTTTTCAGCATTTTCAGCAGTAACATTATTGCTCAATAGAGAAATGAATTTCTCTTCCACTGCCTGTGCAATTGCAGTGGCTTGTCCACCAGCTTGGGGTTGTCCATCATCAGTCCATCGGCCATCACTTGGCCCCCTTCGACCCGACACATGCAAGGACTCTAAGCCAGTAGAAAAATCAGCTAGTGGAGGAGGTGCAGACCCACTAAGTCGGTCACCAAATATATTAGAAGGAGAATTTTCATGAGGAAGAATGGAAGCATCAAACATATAGAAATGGGCCACATCAAGGTTTTCAGCACCTTCTGAATCCTGGGTGGTATTTCCACTAGAAGCCCATACTGACACTAAATCCCCAGAATGTGATGGCCTCAAAAGGAGAGGGTGTTGAAGACCATTCCCTTCTGTAACTGACCTTTCATAGGAAGTTCTATTAGCTTGACGCCGCCGCTCAAAACCAAAAGATCGACGCATTCCAAATAAATCGTCAACAGTCACACCTTCAAAGGTTTCGGCTACATCAATTAACCCTCCTCCAGTTCCTGTTTGTCCAAGTACCTGCAAATGATCTAAGCCATCAAGGGCTTCCCTCCACCTCACCTCAATGACACGATTTTCATGGAAATCATCTTCTTCATCAACCATATCATCATTATATTCATCTCCGATGCCAGCATCATCACGATCCTCCACATCAGTATCGGCTAGGGACATCAGACCAGTGCCATCTTCTGCTATATCCTCATCCTCATCCTCATCTTCTCCATCGTCGTCATCATCATCATCCTCACCATCATCACCCATGACATCCTCTTCATCATTCATATCATGATCTACTCTATTCTCCACATGGAAAGTCATTTCAATCTGTGTTGTATTGGGTGAGGCACGACTTTCTTCCATCTCCTCACGCATGTAATCCAACCCAAGTTCCATAGGTGGACTAGCATTCGGAATCTCCTCAATTCTCATCTCTTGCTCCATGGACACATTCAAATTTCTAGTTTGATTACCATCATTGTGAGGGATAATTTGGGGATATGATTCTAAACCAGTATTACTAATGGCCCTATGTGGCTCGCTCCCATCCTCGGTAGTTTGCAATTCTTGCGAAGCTGGAATTCCATCTTGCAGCGCATCGGACCTTCCACTTGGGCCAGTTATTTTTTTCTTATTTAGAGCATCAGATTTAAGAACTTGTTCGCTTGCATTAGCAGCCCTTGTCAAGCTTTCCAAAGACTTGAGTATGAGATTCACAACTTTCGACGCATCTGGGTGGTCCAAATCAATAGCTTGAAGAATGTCTGATAAGCAATGCACAATACCACCCTCTATCATACTTTTCGCAATGTCAGGTGAACACCCAGATCCAGGTAAGTTTCCTGAAGAAGAATTCTTTGACAAAATGGAATACACCAAATCAACAAAAGCAAGGATTTTCTTGTCAGGTAACAGAATGCTACAAGAATGATTATTATCAACTTGTGAAAATGAAGATAGCGATTTGAAAAGTTCATTGATCACCCTTCTCCTTCCTTCACTAGAGCGGCCAGCCAAAACAACCAAAAACCATGAAGCTTTTTCAGAAAGCTTGTCTCTCCATTCATCTGAACCAAAAGATTTATCTACTGAAAGGGGAAGAAGACGATGTAGAATATGATGAATTACACCCCCTTGTCCAGGAAGGCCTATATGACCAGACACGCGCAGTTGAGACATTTCCAAATCTCGTTTCAATATAACTCCGCCAGCATGAACATACATAAATAAAATGTCACTCAACAATTTGAGCACAAAAGTCATCTTAGCTAGGGCAGCCAATTGGTCTGACAAACCATCTGATCCTAAAGTTACCGTCTCATCAACCTTTAATTTACCCTTCTTTTTGGTGGTAGGTTCATTTACCTCCATAGTGTTCAGCTTACCGGCGCAATCATCTTCCTTCTGCGTAGGATATGCCAACACAATTTCAAGAAGAAAATCAATCACTTGAGTAAGATTTGCTGAAACCTTTTTATGTCCTTTAGAGTACTTACTAAACCCATCATGAGCCTTACTTTCAACAATACGGCATTCATTAGTAGATGCTCCAGCTTCAACACCAGATGCTTTTACCTTATCTTTCTCTTTATCTTTTGATAACATGATAACGGACCTCCCTCCCAATGACTCCAACTGACAGACGGCAAGTGCCGCTCTCATGAAGACCTCTGGATTTCTGGATATAACAGGTGCCATTAATGTCAAAAATGTTCTCACAGATATGCCACCAACATGCCGATTTCCACCAAGAGTTTGGCGTATTTCCAATTCCATGGCTGTTTGCAATGTCTGAGGATCTTCAAGAAGATGTCTGATAATAGCAGAAGCTAAGGTAACATATCCAGGAAAAAAACTACCTCTTGGAATGCCAAAAAGGGCAATCATGCCGCCACTTTCAAGAAATTGCAAAGCGAGAACATGTGATTTTGTTAGCCGAGCACATAACTGAAGGACAGCCTGCATTACCATTGGTGGCACATGTCTCTTTATCAGGTCACAAGCAATTACCAGTGCCTTAGAACTCTCCTCCATCATCAAATAACCAGTTGGCTTTCCCAGCATATCTTCAAACTCAGATCCATCTGAAGCAGCGTCATTCTTATCTTTAACTATTGGAATTGATTTAATTTTTGCCTCAGATTGATTTTCTGTTGAGTCAGATGATGGACCATTTTGTGCTCCATCATTTGCATCACCACATAATTTGGGCCTGGTCTGCGACAAGTTATCCAAGATGAGAAGTAACGCACTAATACATTTAGGAACAAGGAGCCCATTTGAAGTCTCCTTGCCCATAAAATTCATCAAGATATCAATTGCAATTGAGACAATTCCATTCTGCGCAGCGATTTCACGTGCACTTCCATCTTCTGAAATAATCAATGCTAAAGTATGTGAGATCATACCCAGTGGACTGCTATCCTTGGAGAACTCAAGTGGGCAGAGCTTTAACTGCCGAACAAGATAAGAAATAACTTTCGCACGGTCTTCCCCGGTGTTCCGGTTGCAAACAGTCACAAGCAAATCTGTCAGCCGGAAAGCCACTGTATCACTGCCTTGGAACAATTTCATAGCTGTTGCAAGGATGTCATCGGCAGGAGGCGCTTTTGCTTGTCCCTCTTCTATTAAAACATGCACAGATTTATCAGCACTATCAATCTTAGGTGTTTCTGATGAACTACCAAGAGATAAAGCCAGTGCACGAGCCAACTCATCATCCTCCTGCACAGGATCTTCCGCATGATTAAACAACCATTCCATTGCCATCTCAACACTATTTGTTTCTGCCCTTCTCAGTGCCTCCTCTGCTCGCACTCTTGAGAAGCCCATCTCAATTATGGTCGCAATGGTTGCTTCATCGGGAGGAGGCATAAAACGTTGGCTCGCAGTTCCAGAAAACCCACCACGACTCCGTTTTACATCACGAACACCATTGCACACGTGAATCATAAGTGAAATGATTGAAGTGATGAAACAAGGACCACATTTAGGAAACAAAGGATGACACCAAATGGGACGTATCACATCTAAAACTTGGGACTGCAACATGAAAATGAATGCTTCTGGGTCCTTTGGAACAGGAAACAACCCCAATGACAAACCAACATCAACAGGTTGCACAAGTATCTGAGAAGCTGAGGTTGAAGATAACAGCAAACCAGAATTAACAAAATACTCAAGTTCACGACAATGACTCTGCAACGTATCAAGCAGCCAAGAGCTTTGAGATGGTTTGCCCCCCTCACCAATCTTAACAATATCAGCACCGGAAGCTGAAACAGCATAAGGAAGAGTCCAAAGCAACTGACTTGTTGCTTCAAAAGTTGTAAGAAGCTCCTTGAATGTCCCATGGACATAGAAATTATTAATCATAGCATTGTAACAAGTACGCCGCCGGCTATCAAATGTAAGAGCCACCATATCAGTCACAACTTTCCCCAAATAGCGACACTTGACTGAAAGTGATATATCATGTCCACTAGAGTTGGAGTAACCCGAGAAACCCAAGGCATCAAGAAAAATTTTAGCCAAAGCAGTTCCAACACTCTTAGCAGCAGAGACTAGAGATGCAGTTTCAGTCCGTCGACGATTTGGCAGAGTAAAACCTCTCACCAGAGCTGTGAAGAATGAGCGCATTGTTGAAGCAAGCTTATTGAGGTTTTCAAAAATCAGTATTTCAGGACTTTTTTGCTTCATTTCAGCATAAGAAATCTCTGCATTACTTGGTCCAGCTTCATAATCCATTTGGAAAGCTTCCAAACACCTGCCAATCCTGCTACCTCGAAGACGAGCCAAACTATGTCGACTGCGACGACTGGAACCTTCACTTGGACGGACCATTGGTATAAACTCACGTTCGACTCCCCAATGTGAGTGAGGTGTATTTCTGACAGTAGCAGGATTCATGTACCTAATAGATGGAATATTAGCATCGTCATCACTCTCCCTCCCAACGACAGTAGATGGTCCTATATCTGCAATTACAGGGTCCAGTTCAACATTCCGCTTCTCCTCTACTTTCAACTCACAACACAAAGATACTTGCCAAAGAATTTCACGATAAGCCTTGCCAAGATCCTTAAACACATCAGCATCAGCAGAACCCAATTCAGAGATAATGGTAGTAGAACCTTTTAGCAAAGAATTGCAAAGGTACAGGATGCCTTCCAAACTAGAGAGACACCTTAAGATCTTTACTCTTTCAGAAAATTCCACCTGAGCAAATTGGGATCCCCCAATTGAAGTCAAAAGCTCATTTGTTAATTTCAAATGTTCCCTCAGAAATATACACAATGCACGAGCAAGTGAGGTAGAATGTTGAGGAGAAAAGTTTTTAAATGCAACAGTGATGCTTTGGCCAAGAGCAGCTGAAAGGGGTATGAGAGGTAAAGTAAACAATTGCAAGACACACTCAATTCCTTTCTTTTCGACAAAAATTCGGCATGTATCAGAATTCTGAAGAACCGTTTCGAGAAAACGACAAGCATTACTAATACAATCGGGTAAAAATGATTCCACATTCATCGTTGAGGCATCCAGAATTAATTCACTTCCGGGTTTATGTGAATCTCTAACATCTACAAAGGGTAAATCTCTATTCTCAGATTCAATTTCCATCGGAATAGGTTCAGAACAGCTTGAAGAATGTGTAGACTGAGAAGCTACCTCAAGCCCAGATCCAATTTTTGCAATGTTGTTCAGTATTTCAATCAGCATATCAACTCCTTCGACGCGCAATGATGAAGCATGGCGCATAAGTTCATCCAAACCACTGGATAATGAGCCAAGAGTATCAGCAGCAAGGGCTCGTAGGTATGTTTTGGAAGTAAAAACTTTTACAAAGCACCTCAAAGCATTACGTTCTTTCACAGCCTGTAGACCACTGTTGTTCAAACAAAGAGCATCAAGACACTGTGGTATACAAGTAATCGCCTCTGCAGAACAAAGAACACCATCCATAATAGCATCCATAAAAGCGGAAGGCAGACCTGCTCCATCTAAGACAGAGAAACACGTAGGATCTTTGTGAATTAAATCACTCATGACAGTAGCCGCCAGTGAAAATACGCCACCACCAAAGTCTTTTGCTCTTTTAAATATTATGCATATGCAATGTGGCAAGAGGCTCTCTTCAGAGCCATACATGTGCGTCGTTGTCCCAGGTGCATAAGTACCAAGAGATATAGCACGCAATAAGGCTTTCATCAACAACCGACGGTGATATGAAACCAAAGCTTCAGAATAAAGAGGTTGAGAACTATCAAGCTCAGCAAAAGTATCTGTCATAATCTGTGAACCACTATACCCAGCACTGTCAAGGTCAACAGAAATATTATGTTGCTTTGAACCATTTTCGATATAAGATACTTCTACCATCAGGCGAGTTATAGTGTCATCCAAACCTCCCAAATCTCGAAAAAGAGCAGCAGCAGGATTGCTGTAATCCATAAACGCTTCTAGAACATGCACAGCTGTGCTAACCAAATGCAAGTGCTGAGGATTCACATCTTTCAGTAGAGGCAAAAGAGTCGGTATAAATCCCGCTTCACGCATGGCTGAGCAACCTGATGAAGATGATACCAGCATCGTAATAAGAGATAATAGAGACTCCGCAAAAACAACAGAACACTTTGATGGATTGTTCACAACAGAATCAACAGCTTTCAGCATAAGGCTGGACAGAATACCACGGTGCCCACCCGTTGTGACAACAGACAATACTGTCGGCTGACGAGACCTATCTTGACAAAGGGCAACCAGGGAAAGAATGCATAAAATTCGAATTTTTCCAGGTATTGCATCTTCATAGCTCAACAAGGTAACCAATTCATTGATGAACTCTGGCTCGGTGTTCAAGTAAGAAACCAGGTCATCAGTATCACTGCAGGCTTGAACAAGAACTATAAAAGCATAGAGGCGGATGCATGTGTACTGATGGCGTGTAACTGCTGAGCTAAAGGCCCTAGCAAACCGCAATCTTGTCAGAAGAGAAAACCTCAAATGATGCGGAACTTTATACTGTACGACTAACTTATTAAGAAGTTCAAGGTCGGACTCCTTCCTAGTGTCAACTGCAGATATGTGTATGACTTGTAAACCTCTGGTCGTCTGTTCAGAAGAAGTGGATTCATTTGCAGTTTCACTCGCAGCATAAAACTGAAAATGCAGAGAGCAACCCAACTCGAAAGCAATTGGGTCCAATACATTTTGTAAAGCACATGAAATCAATCCTAGACCTTCTTCCTTGCCCCCCCATCCCTGGGCAAATGCAAACAATCTTGAACGAAGAGAAGCATCTCTTAAAATGTATTTTGCATTAGATTTCTTCAAAAAAGCAGCCAAAGTTTGTAGAGAAGCCTCCACAACATCCGAATCAGTGGAAGAAAGCAAAGACGATAAGTGATGCTGCACGGCCATTAATTTGATCAAGAAGACATATTAGAAACACATAAAGCAAGCAATGAAGTGCAAGTCTATCGAAACAAATGACAAAACACAAAAAATCTAGGGCTTTATATAGAGGCAAAATAATACTTATAGTATTTGGTTTTCTTGAATGCAAGAAGCTTAAAAGATTGCAATCTCAGAATATGTTATGTAAGAGCTTTATCTAGAGGCAAAATGATACTTATAGTTTTTGCTTTTCTTGAATGCAAGAAGCTTAAAAGATTGCAATGTCAGAACATGTTATGTAAGAGCTTTATCTAGAGGCAAAATGATACTTGTAGTTTTTGGTTTTCTTAAATGCAAGAAGCTTGAAAGATTGCAAGTATTAAAGAACACTGGCAATAGATACGTGTCCTCACCATCTAAAATCAACTCCCCAACCCCCCCTACTTCTATCTTTCGGACAGCTACCTCCCTCCTCTCTCACTCAGCCTACTTGCAGATCAACCACCTTCCCACCATCAAAGGTAAAATCACCCAAAACTAACCACATAGATGCCTGTTAGTTCTTTTTCCTCAATAATTACAACAATATTCACTTAGTATGATATTTTAGCATCGTGAAAGCGAAGGAGTGGATACAAAGCATCATGGGCATATTATTAGATTTTAAATAATGAACTTATTAAACTTTGGTTTCTGATAAGCAATGACAAATATATAGGCTAACACCAAGAGTTTTTCGGTTTCAGGCACAAAAGCAACCAATTAACCCAAGCAAGCCAAAACTGATAGCCTCTTTAACTAATCAATAAAACCCATCAATCAGACTTTAAAAGATTCCATGTATTAAGATGCATCAATAACTACTAAAGTTTGAACTTAAAAAATATATCCTATTTAGATGACCACATAAATCTTTAAATTAAGATGCTCAGAAATAAACAGTCTATGTGGCAGAATGAGGGTAAAGGAAGGAACCTCGTAAGAGCTGTAAAGATGTTTATTAGTGCAATTTTCTAATATTATCCTTATGACACGAAGGATGTGTAGAACAGCTTCTCTTGGGAAGGGTGGATCAGATTCCAAAGAGTTTTCCTCAAGCTGCAAATCCTTCCTTGGCTTGATGTATTTCTCAAAATAGGTATCGAAATGATTAAACAAGTCAACCCAGTGATGAAAATCTCCCTGCAATTACAAGTATCATTATTATCAAAGCAGAGAGAATAAATTCGCAAAGTCTGCCAGAGTAAATATGCACCTTGTCAAACACCCAAGAAAAACCTTTCAGAGAATCTTCTATATTCTCTGGCGGTGTGGCAATAACATTGTTAATAAAGGTTTTAATCTTGGAAGGCTGCAGGAGGGAAAAAAAAAAACAGGAACATCAACTATCCCAAAAATGGCAAAAAAACATACAAACACAACAGGAAAGGAACAAACAAAAACACAACAGAAAGTAGGGAATAACTAACCAATTAAATTTTTTAAAAAAAATCATATGGATTAGAGAAGATTTTAGAGCAAAGATAAGCAGCTAAAATGAAACAGAAATATAGCTGTTTTTTTCTCTAGTTATGATTCTCTGGCGCATTGTGTAACTATTCAGAACAGATTAACCCTTGTCAGTAGCAATCCATTATAGCATTATTGCAGGAAACAAATATGTTAATGTGATCAAAATATAGTTTTGCGACATGAAAAGATTGACCTTTTAGAGACTCGACCTTTTAGTCATAGTTTAGATTTAGATTAGATTAAAACATGACATTCCCAGCCATAGAACGTCTGAAGCACTGCAATACTATGTCATCGAAACAAGTGCAGCAAGCAAAATCAACCATTAAGAAAACTTCGCCCGAAGAAATTCAATCAAGCAAACAAATCTAAGAGGAGCAAGAAAATAATTCCACTGACCACTTCAAGTGCCCTCCTTCGTTTCAACTTCATCTCTCGCTATCAATCAAACGTGCCCCATTGCCCAATTCAAGGGTTAATCCGCCACAAACTAATAAATCAATCGATTAAATAATAAAATAACAAATATGATCCAAGAACACGATAAAATACAGGAATTGAGGGATTTGAAGAAGGTGAAACTCTGATGGGGTTGAAAAAATTGGAGAAAATCTGAATCAAACACAGAAAGCGACTCTCTGTGTGAATCAATGACAGGGTTTTCGGAACGAGGGTTTTTGTTTGCGATTGTGATCGCACAGGATTTTAGCGAGGTGGTGGAAAGAAAAAGGAAAATTGAAGACTGAAGGATGTTTTATTCCTTGTTTTTATAAAAGAAAAGATGATGATAATAATTATTATTATCGTTAGAATAAATTTTCTTTTTTTGAAGGTTCGTTAGAATAATTTTGGTACGAGAAGGTTTTTTTTTTTTTTTTTTTAATTGACATAAAAAATAATTGATGAGATAGTTTTAAAAAATAATTGATGTGATCCTTATGTATGAGTTTTTATCTTATAATAATTACACTATGTCTCGCTCACATTAATAAATGTTTGAAAAGTAAATTTTGTAAAATAATTTTTGGTTTTGTTCTTATTTAATGAATATTTTAATAAAATAAAATAATTATTTAAATAGTTAATGATATTGATTGACTGTTCATTAATAATTCAAGATCTTCCTTTCAAAATAAAATAATAAGTTGGTAAAAGAATATAAAATATAATATTAAATATGAAAACTACACTATATAATTATTTGAGATGAAAAAAATGTAGAATTAATGAGTAGGAAGATGAAATATTTATTTAACATAATAATTTTGGAAATACATTTGACATCTCCCTTAAATATTGTGGTAAGTTATACAAGTTATATATTGCTTGAGTGATTCTTTAAACACAAAAATTTATCTTATGGATTAGTTTTGTGATATTGATTTTTCAACCTGATCGAAATCATGAAAATATTTATTTTTGGGTCAAAATTATTTAGTTTATAAGTATGAATCAAGTCAACTCTTCAAACCAACATAGATTTATGAGACCATCTCACAAAGACTTACAAATTTTTTTTGAAGTTTGACTTACAAATTTTAAAATATGCTTAGGCCCCGTTTGGTTTCAGAAGCTAGACTAGAAAAACACTTTTTTTAAAAAAAAAATGCTTTTTTAGTTAATAAGGTGTTTGGATGACAAAATAAGTGCTTAAAAAAGCACTTTTTAAAGTCAAAAAGCCCGTTTGGAAACAAAAGTTATTGGCTTAAAAAAGCACTTTAATAAATTCAGCTTTTTAAAGTACTTTTATTAAAAAAAAAACAGAAATAATTTTAGTGTTTGGATAAATGTTAAAAAAGTTCTTTTTAAATTTAAAACATAAGCAGAAGCCAAAAAGCCAAAATTTCTGGCTTTTAAAAAAGCACTTATTTGGGCTTAAATAAGTGCTTTTCTTAAAACGTCTATTGTAACCAAACACGTAACTTTTTAAGAAAATCACTTTTTTAAAAAAATAAGTGCTTTTTCCAAAATGTCTACTATTCCCAAACGGGCTCAAAATTAGAATTTTTTTCAAAAGACAAAAAATATAGTTTAAAAAAGTACTTTTTTTAAAAAATATCTATCAAATCCAAATGGAGCCTTAGTGTTGTTTTGCACGCTAAAGTTGAAGTAGTTATATAATATACTATAGTTTTTATTGCTTTTAGTGGAGTAAATTTCATATGAAAAGGTCTCTGTTATATTTGTGAAACGGGGTTAGTCTGGCTCATATTTACTATTAAAAAATATTATTTTTGACATATAAAAATAGTATTTTCTAATAAATCAAGTCAAACAAGATTTTTATTATAAAGTTGATCTATCTCATAAGAGTTTTTGTTATGTAAATTAATGAAGTTTTTATTTTTTTAAATAGTGATAGAATATAAAATTTTTAAAATAAATATAAAAATATTATTAAATTTTACAATATAATATAAATAAAGATAGAATTTGAAGCTTTAATTAAAAAAAGTTATTTTAGGAAAATAAAAAAAGTTTCGTCAATAAAGTTATATATAATGAATATATATAATATAATTTTAAATAAAACTTCATCAAATTACTTAATAGTGATTGAATTAAATTAAATAGTAGGGTAATCAAGTTTGGTCTTAAATATCAAATTAACAATCACTTAGGTTAGTTTTCAAATAAATCTTTATTATTATTTTTTTCATTTCCAGGCTCACGCAACACTTATTCCAGTTTTCACCCTTAAATAAATGGGATTTCCACATATATATCTTTCGCAACCAAAAATATCGTTCGTTGTATAATGCAGTGTTCTAAATAAATATACTATTGATGCCCCTAAAAAATATATGGGTCTAACCCGACCCGAGCCCAATAATCCATATTTTTTGAAGTATATAGTGAGGTCCATCTAGTCTTATTTTATGAAAAGCCCAGTCTGAGATGGCTCTGTTAGGGAATGGGATCGTGATCATAAATTCATGGGTTTGAGCCCTAACCGGTACGGGCGGAGCCCGACCCGGGTCCAAGACGGGTTCGGTATCTAGAACCTTCTAGTCTTCTCGGATACATGAAGATCTGCAACAGATAAAGACAAATATCTTATGAATCCAAGATTTGATATGATTTCAAACTCATCAATTAGAGTCCTACTCTAACGCATGTTCTACCTTGACAAGGTAACCTACCCCTCCAAACCCCTATAAATACAGGTATGGTTCATGGTTTATTCATTCATCTCTTCTATTCACTTCTTGTTCACACACTCATGCACGCATATTCTCTGGTTCTTACTATTAGTCAAGCTCTTTTCACTTTCGAGCACTGACTTAGGCATCGGAGGGGTCACGCTGAAAACACCTTCAGCGCCCCCTAATTTTAGCTTCTGTCTGTACAGAGGTCTGTCGTGCCCGACCCGACCCGCTTTGTGGAGGATTTGGAGATTTACTCTACCAGACCGAACCCGAAGGAAAATTTCAACATCATCAATTGGCGCCGTCTGTGGGAATTTGAAGAAACAGAGTTAAGATGGTTGGCACGAATGGAGTAGATACACAGATGGAGCAACTGGTTGCGGCCGCTGTTGAAAAGGCTATGGCTGCAAGGGCGGCCAATCTCCCTCCCCCACCACTAGATCAGAACGCGCAATTAGAGGAGATCAAGAAATTAAAAGAAGAGATGGAACTTTTGAAGAAAAAATAATCCGGATATCTAGCCACGCCAGTCCGGAATATTCCATTCTCTGCTGAAATACTGGAGTCCGAACTCCCCAAAAATTTTAAGTTCCCACATGTGGGAGAATATGATGGAAAAGGAGACCCAGAAGAGCGCTTGTCCCGTTTCGAGAATGCCGCACTGCTGCACAAATATTCTGACCCGATCAAGTGCCGAGTTTTCCTCAATACCCTGATTGGGCCAGCGCAGCAATGGTTTAACCTACTACGACCGGGGGATATAAAGGAATTCAAAGATTTCAGCAAGGTCTTTCTACACCACTTTGCTAGTAGCAAAAAACACCCTACAACTACTCTTAGTCTTTTTGCTATCAAACAGCAAGGCCAAGAAGATTTGCACACATATATCCGACGGTTCAGCGCTTTGGCCCTGGAAGTGCCTACTGCTACTACTGATGTGCTCATCAGCGCTTTCACCCAAGGACTTGCTATGGGGGATTTTCTTAAATCTTTGATCAAAAAACCACCATATACTTACGACGAGCTGCTTGCTCGGGCGGAAAAATATGTGAATTTAAAAGAGATACAAGTTTCTCGGTCGAATGGGTGGACGGACAAGCCCTTGAGTCCAAACAATGTTAGAACTCCTAACACGCCTCGGAGAGCGGGACCAGTTCCTCGACTCGAGCTGCTTGGACAATTCACCTCTTTCACCCCCCTAAGGATGAGCAAGACTCGAGCCCTCCAGATATGCGAAGAAAAACAACTTTTACAAAGGCCCCCATGGAGCGAGCAGGGGCCTCGCAGGCCAAAGTCAGACCAGTACTGTGACTTTCATAATGAGTACGGGCATAACACCAATGACTGTCGACAATTGGAACAAGAAATTGAGAGAATAATTCAACAAAATCCGAGGATAAAAGACATCATAGGAAAGCAGAACGGAGGATATCAATCGAATAAGAGGGGTTGGGATGGTTCCAAACACCTAGGACCCAGACAAAGACCCGAGCCACCACGGGGCAACTTTCAGCGCCCGAATCCAAATCAACCGGGTAACAATCAGGGGCCGCCCCCACCCGCGAGAGGAGTCATTAACATGATCTCCGGAGGACCAACAGATGGAGATTCCAAAAGAGCAAGGAAAATGAGCAGTAGGAAATTGAGCAACATGGAGATAGCCGACCATATGGTTAGAACAGGCCCGACCCTTTCTTTTGGTCCGGATGATCTTAAGGGCTTGTCAGATACTACTCATAATGACGCACTGGTTATTCGAGCTCTGGTCGCTAATTACGATGTGGCCCGGATTTTTGTGGATTTCGGAAGCTCGGTCAATGTACTATTTCAAGAGACCATAAATCAGATGGATTTAGGAGAGTATAAGGTAGAACCAGTGGTGACGTCGTTGTTTGGGTTTACAGGTCATGCCATCCGACCTATTGGACTGATCAATTTACCGCTCACTTTGGGAAAGGACCGTACAAGCAAAACACGGATTTTCAGCTTTATTATCGTGGATGCACCGTCTGCGTACAATGCTATCTTGGGAAGACCGTCCATGACTATCTTCATGGCCGTACCATCAGCATTATATCAAAAGCTCAAATTTCCTGTGGGTAACGAAATTGGCGAGGTTCAGGGAGATCAGAAGATTTCTCGCAAGTGCTATGTAGAAGAAGTATGGATAGAACAAAAAGCAGTCAAGGTTGGCCATGATGACCAACCCGGGCCTAGAGGCCGGGAACAAGTAAACTTGTTAGAAGAACATACCCCTATGACTGCAGAAGAAGAATGCGAAGAAATTTTGATTTGCCCTCCAACTGGGTCAGTCAGGGTGGCAAGGACGATAGAAGCCTCCCTCAAAGAAAAACTGATAAATTTCTTGAACGAGAACAAAGATGTCTTTGCATGGACTGTATCCAATCTCTTAGGGGTGCGAAGAGAGGTAATGGGGCATAAATTGAACGTTATCCAGGAATATCATCCAATTATTCAGAAAAAACGACACTTTGGGCCCGAAAAAGACGCTGTGATTCAAGGACAAGTCGAGGAACTCTTGAAAGCTGGACACATTCAAGAGGTATACTTCCCGACCTGGTTATCAAATGTAGTACTGGTACCTAAGTCTTCGGGCAAGTGGCGCATGTGCGTGGACTTTCATGATCTGAACAAAGAATGTCCAAAGGATTGCTACCCCTTGCCTCGAATAGATCAGCTGGTGGATTCTACATCGGGGCATGAGTTGTTATGCTTCCTGGACGCCTATCAGGGATATCATCAAATTCCCTTAGCCAAGGAAGATCAGAATAAAGTGAGTTTTGTCACCTCCACCGGAACTTATTGCTATGTGGTTATGCCCTTCGGACTCAAAAATGCTGGGGCCACTTATCAAATATTAATGGACAAGGTGTTCAAACAACAGATAGGCAAGAATATTGAGGTGTACGTGGATGATATCCTGGTCAAGACCCGAACAGCCGTGCAATTCATTGCCGACTTGACCCAGACATTCCAGACACTTCGCGATTATCGACTAATGTTAAATCCGAGCAAATGTACATTCGGGGTTTAGACCGGGAAATTCCTTGGTTACATGGTCACAAGGAGAGAAATTGAAGCTAATCCGGAGAAAGTCCAGGCCATTATCTCTATGACATCGCCTAAAAATATTCACGAAGTGCAAAGGCTGTCAGGAAGGATTGCTGCACTAGCTCGGTTCATCTCGAGATCGGCGGACAAAAGTTTTCTTTTCTTCAAAGCACTCAGAAAAACCAAAAACTTTGAATGGGATGAACAGAGCGAAAAATCTTTTCAGGAATTGAAATCATATTTAAGAGAACTACCGGTATTGAATAAACCAGTTCAGGGCGAAGGGCTCTTTGTGTACCTAGCTGTCACGCCCCGGGCTGCCAGTTCAGTCTTAGTAAGGAAAGAGGGAATAAATCATTTACCCGTCTACTTTGTCAGCCATGCCTTAAAGGGAGCAGAGCTTAATTACATGACACAGGAAAAGTTAGCTTTGGCCCTCGTCATTACAGCCCGAAAACTAAGGCCCTACTTTCTATCTCATCCGATCACTGTTCTTACCAACAGCGCCTTGGGAAAAATTGCAGCCAACCCAGATGCATCGGGAAGATTGATCAAGTGGATTACAGAGTTGAGTGAGTATGACATAAAATTTGAACCCCGAAATGCTATCAAAGCTCAAGCCCTAGCCGATTTCTTACCAGAGACTGTTCAGTTAGAACAAGAAGACCATTGGAAGATATTCGTAGATGGATCATCTTGTCAAACAGGAAGTGGGGTTGGGATTGTGATATTATCACCCTGGGGTGAGGAAACCAACATCTCAATAAGGTTAGATTTTCGAGCATCTAATAATGAAGCAGAATATGAAGCACTCTTGCTCGGGCTAAAGGCTGCTCGAAATCTTGGTATATCCCGAGCCACCCTTTATTCCGATTCGCAACTGGCCATACAATAGAGTAAAGGGAAGTTTGAAACTAAGAATGAAAAAATGATAAAATATGCTCAAGCATTAGACAAAGCCAAAGAAGATTTTACTGAACTTATTATGGAGTTGATCCCGAGGACTGAAAATACAAAGGATGACCACTTGGCCCGTCTTGCAAGTTCCGTGGGAGAACCATCTAAGCCCGGACTGAAGGGTAAAGAGATGATATCCCAACTTGAAAGTCTAGATGACATAATAGCGGACGTACTAGAAGGAGATTGGAGGTATGACATACACAAATACCTAACCAAGAACGAGCTCCCGAGTGATAATAAGAAGGCTTGGGAAATTAAAAGAAGAGTCTTACGTTTTGCGATGGTTGACAAGATACTCTTCAAAAGGTCATTCTCCCAACCTCTTCTCAAGTGTCTTGGCCCGGACGAGGCTAATTATGTCCTACGAGAGATACATGAAGGTTGTTGTGGAAATCACCTGGATAGTATAGCCTTGGCTAGGAAAGCCCTCCTGGCCGGCTTTTTCTGGCCCACAATGAAGAAGGATACATCCGCCCTGGTCAACTCATGCTACAATTGCTAAAGGCATGCTAATTTACAGTGGAGGCCCACGGAATTTATGAAGGCGGTGGTAGCCTCCTGTCCTTTCGATCAGTGGGGGATGGATATTGTTGGGTCATTCCCAATAAGTACGGGTCAAAGAAAATTTTTGTTGGTGGCAGTTGATTATTTTTCAAAATGGGTCGAGGCCGAGCCCCTGGCCAAAATCACAGAAAAAGAAGTCTTGAATTTTTTATGGAAAAATATTGTTTGCCGGTTCGGGATACCGCGCAGGCTCATATCGGACAATGGAAGGCAGTTTTGCGGCTCTAAGGTCCAAGCTTGGTGTAAACAGATGAAAATTGAACAAATTTTTACATCTGTTGCCTACCCCCAAGGGAATGGACAAGTGGAGGTTACTAACAGAACTATCGTTCAAACACTCAAGACCCGGTTAGATTCAGCTAAGGGAAAATGGGTGGATGAACTTCCATCTGTCTTATGGTCTTACCGAACTACAACAAGGTCCGGGACGGATGAGACACCGTACAATATGGTGTACGGGACTGAGGCAGTCCTTCCTGCCGAGATTGGACAGGAAAGTGCTCGAATAATAGCCTACGGTCCTGACAACAATAAATTAAGGGCCATGGATTTGGACCTAGTTGAAGAAAATCGAGCTAGAGCTACAGTTCGGTTAGCAGCCTATCGCAAGAGAATGACCCGAGCCTATAATAAAAAGGTTTACCCCCGAGCCTTTCAAGTGGGAGACCTGGTTATGAGGAAAATCCAACACCATGGAGAGAGAGGAAAACTGGACGCAAAATATGAAGGACCTTTTAAGGTGGTGGGGAAGGCAGGAGTAGCTGCCTACTATCTGGAAGATGCACAAGGAAAACGGCTGTGGAACGCTCAACACTTGAAGAAATATTACTCTTAGAGGCCCGGTCCGACTTGCTGCCTCACCCGACCCCATGGGAGTAAAGGGTTGTGAGTTATTTCATTATTTTTGAGTTTTTTTGTTAATAGTAGTAGTTCATTTCCTTTGTTATTTCTTTTACATGTTTTTTGAGATTATTAATGAAAAAATGACATATTTTTGTCAAACATCACGCCATACATGATCAAAAACAAAGTCCGACCAGTTCGGCACACATCACGCCATACGTGATCAAAAGCAAAGCCCGATCCGTTCGGCAAACATCACGCCATACGTGATCAAAAACAAAGTCCGACCAGTTCGGCACACATCATGCCTTACGTGATCAAAATCAAAGCCCGATCCATTCGGTAAACATCATGCCATACGTGATCAAAAAGCAAAGCCCGATCCGTTCGGCAAACATCATGCCATACGTGATCAAAAAAAAAAAAAAAAAACAAAGCCCGACCAGTTCGGCACACATCACGCCATATGTGATCAAAAGCAAAGCCCGATCCGTTCGGCAAACATCACGCCATACGTGATCAAAAGCAAAGCCCGATCCGTTCGGCAAACATCACGTCATACATGATCAAAAAGCAAAGCCCGATCCGTTCGGCAAACATCACGCCATACGTGATAAAAAAAAAACAAAGCCCGACCAGTTCGACACACATCACGCCATATGTGATCAAAAGCAAAGCCCGACCTGTTCGGCACACATCACGCCATACATGATCAAAAGCAAAGCCCGACCAGTTCGGCACACATCACGCCATACGTGATCAAAAGCAAAGCCCGATCCGTTCGGCACACATCATGCCATACGTGATCAAAAAACAAAACCCGATCAATTCGACACACATCACGCCATACGTGATCAAATTCAAAGTCCAACCAGCTCGGCACCTACCACGCCACTCGTGGCCTCCATCAAAAGCCCATTCGATTGGGAAATGTTACTTGTACTTGGTTAATACAAGAGTTCTTACATGGGCTCGGGATCCGACCAGACCACATGGTCTAAACTTCATACTTCTTTTAGACCAGTAGGGGGAGGTACTATTGATGCCCCTAAAAAATATGAGTCTAATCTGAACCGAACAGCTCGGCACTTACCACGCCATTCGTGGTCAAAATCAAAATTATAGCCCGATTAGTTCGGCGCTCACCACTTATTTTGTGATCAGATTAAAACTCACATTAATTGGGTAAGTATCATAAAAGTTCCAGCTCGGACATCATTCTTTTGCTTAGCAAAATTTTGTTAAGATTTCAACTCGGAAATCAATCTTATACTTGTCAAAATTTTGTTAAGATTCCAGCTCGGGAATCAATTTTACTTAGCAAAATTTTGTTAAGATTCCAGCTCGGGAATCAATCTTATACTTGTCAAAATTTTGTTAAGATTCCAGCTCAGGAATCAATTTTACTTAGAAAAATTTTGTTAAGATTCCAGCTCGGGAATCAATCTTATACTTGTCAAAATTTTGTTAAGATTCCAGCTTGGGAATCAATTTTACTTAGCAAAATTTTGTTAAGATTCCAGCTCGGGAATCAATCTTATACTTGTCAAAATTTTGTTAATAATCCAGCTCGGAAATCAATCTTATTTAGCAAAATTTTGTTAAGATTCCAGCTCGGACATTATTCTTTTACTTAGCAAAATTGTGTTAAAATTCCAGCTCGGGAATCAATCTTATACTTGTTAAAATTTTGTTAAGATCCCAGTTCGGGAATCAATCCAGTACTTGACAAAATTTTTTTAAACTCAGAAATCAATCTTTGCCAAAATATTAACACGGGACATCCATTCATAATACGAAACAAGTTAAAAACCAAAAGAAAGACCACGCAGGGTCCGAATAAAAGGTTGGATACATTGTTCTTCAAATATGGAAAATAAAAAACACTAAGGGGCGGCATCTTCCTTTTTCTCAGGCTCTTTCTCCTCCTGCTCAGCTTCCTCCCCCTCAGATCTCTCCTCCTCGTCAGGCAAGTCATCCAAGGCCTTGGCAGAGTCAAGGGAGGAGAAAGGATGTTCAGCCTCAGAATATCCCTCAGCTCTGACCTGGGCTAGACACCCCTTAAAGCCGTCCTCAAAGAAAGCCACATTCTTCTCAGCACATAGGTCGGCAAATTCAGAGGAGTTGATAAAATCCTTTTTCTTTTTAGACCATCCGATCTCAAACTCTTGATCCTCGGCAGCCAGAACATCCTCGAGCTCGGTGATATGCTTCTTAGCCTCATCCCACCCGTCCTGAGTAGTCTCGATGTCCGACCTCATGTCATGTATTTCCTGACCATGAGCGTCTTTAAGGTCACGGATCTGCTTGGTCAGTACGGTTATCCTCTTTACTAGAGCATCTTGGTTCAGAGAGTGGTCAGATCGGGCCTTGTAAGATCGAGGAGTGACCTCTCCCACCCAGACCATGGTCTACAAATGAAAATTCAAAGTATTATTCAAGGGTAGGAGAATAAGAAAAAAAAATTCTAAATGAAAATTACAAGGAATTACCTGCATGAAAGACAAGGCCAAGGATTCCTCAGCCTCCTTGTCCTGGACCGCCCGGACTATATCTAGGTCTTCAGTAGAGACCATATGTTGCAGAATATTCAAACTCCCGGTCTGGTCTGGATGGGCAAAGAAAGAAATTCCCGGGCTGTACGGATGGTCAGGATCACCCCGCTCCATATTCTCGGGAAGGGACCCGAGATCGATGAAAACTTTCTCCTTCCCCTTTCCATGAACGATGGTGCTGGTTTGGAGAGGAGGCTCTTGCTTGCTCGGGGCTTCATCTCCCCAAACTTTCTTGGCAGACTTCTTGGATTGCTGCTCGGAAATATGCGGTTCGGATTCAGTGGCGAATTCCGCAGACGCCTCGGGCTTCTTCTGTTTCAATCTCTTGGCTGCAGCTCGGAAGTCAGCCGTCATCTCAGCTTCGATTATTCTTTCGTTTGTAGAAGAAGAAAAGGTTAACATGAGTGCACGGGAGAATAGAGAAGAAAATGATTGAAAAGGTTAAGTACCCCTACCTAAATCACCCTGAACCTCTATCCCTTTCCTACAAAAGCCATATTTGCAAAGCAGGTCTTCCTTGATTAGGCTCTCGATATTGAAGGTTTTTTCAGAGAGGGTAGCAAGAAAATTAGTGAAATTATGGCTGGGTGGAATAGGAAAGTCAGGGGAAGTAAAATTCATTGCCCAGTTAGATCGACACTTCCAAGGCTGCTTGGGCTCAGGACAAACAAAGAAAAATCTATTGTTCCAACCTTTATGAGAGCTTGGTTTTCCCTTCAAAAATTTGTACTCGGGCCGGATAGAAATATAAAATCGACCCGAGGCTATTTTCTTGATCTGAAGGAATTTGGTAAAATTCCCTACATCTAAGGGAACCCGGAAAAAACAAAACAAGACTCCTAAGGATAAAATAGAGCTAATAGAGTTAGGGGTCAACTGGCTCGAACATATACAAAAAAATTGGCACAGGGCCAAAATGATGTGCGGGATTGGAAATCTAAGACCCATCTTCACTTGGTCTAGGCTAAAACTTAGGAAACCCTTGGGGGGTTTATGAGCCCGGTCATGGCGTCCCGGGATTATCAATGTGTAGGCTTCGGACATGCCCGACCTATCTCTAATTGTTGGACCCATGTCCGGACTAAGATGGGAAGCAAGTACTTCGAACCAATGCTTCCCATCTTCTCTTAATTGGGCTTCGTCATTCCTAAGCCGATGAAGTCTCCTCATCTTAGCCTCCCGAGTCTCAGAAGGGCTCGGGTCGGCATCCGATTCTTCTTGATCAGAGGGTTCAGGGGATTCGGGATGAGGAGAGGAAGGGGCATATATAAAAAGGGCTAATTCCCTAACATTGGAGTCATCAGGGGAGGACATCTTAACTTAATATTTAATAGAAAGACTTACGGAAAAAGATGGATGGTCGGGAATTATAAACGAGAAGCTTGGTAACTGACCGATCGGAAAAGACACGGGAATATCAGCTCGGGTCGGGAGAGCTCTCGAAATTTTGACAGAGTAACTCCCAGGCTGTAAAAGTAAAAAATGAAGTTTTTTACCGTCCTATTTATAGGAGGATTGAATGGACCTGAACCGACCGATGATAGCTTGGATCAGCGGTTCAGGGCGGGCCACGTCACTCAGGGAATCTCTCGGGAATCGTACAGTCACGAGATCCTCACCGTTCAGAGAAAGCACATGACGAGGATCGAGATCCGGACCGTTCAGAGAAAACACTTTGTGGTATATTACATTACAAGCATAATATATGGGGCTCGGGGTCCGGTCAGAGGACTATGTGGTCTAAAATTCATACTTCTTTAGACCAGTAGGGGGAGGTACTATTGATGCCCCTAAAAAATATACGGGTCTAACCCGACCCGAGCCCAATAATCCATATTTTTGGAAGTATATAGTGAGGCCCATCTAGTCTTATTTTATGAAAAGCCCAGTCTGAGATGACTCTGTTAGGGAATGGGCTCGTGATCATAAATTCATGGGCTTGAGCCCTAATCGGTACGGGCGGAGCCCGACCCGGTCCCAAGATGGGCTCGGTATCTAGAATCTTCTAGTCTTCTCGTGAAGATCTACAACAGATAAAGACAAATATCTTATGAATTCAAGATTTGATATGATTTCAAACTCATCAATTAGAGTCCTACTTTAACGCATGTTCTACCTTGACAAGGTAACATATCCCTCCAAGCCCCTATAAATACAGGTATGGTTCATGGTTTATTCATTTATCTCTTCTATTCACTTCTTGTTCACACACTCACGCACGCATATTCTCTGGTTCTTACTTTTAGTCAAGCTCTTTTCACTTTCGAGCACTGATTTAGGCATCGGAGGGGTCACGCCGAAAACACCTTCGACGACCCCTAATTTTAGCTTTTGTCTGTGCAGAGCTCTGTCGTGCCCGACCCGACCTGCTTTGTGGAGGATTTGGAGATTCGCTCTACCAGACTGAACCCGAAGGAAAATTTCGACATCATCAGTCTTAAATATCAAATTAACAATCACTTAGGTTAGATTTCAAATAGATCTTTATTTTTTTTTTCATTTCCAGGCTCACGCAACACTTATTCCAGTTTTCACCCTTAAATAAATGGGATTTCCACATATATATCTTTCGCAACCAAAAATATCGTTCGCTGTATAATGCAGTGTTCTAAAAAACTTGATTAAACCTCGTTTAATCTCGTTTAATCTTGAAACTTCTCCAAAACGCCTCGTTTCGGCTAAAAACGGTAAAAAAAACTCGTTTCGGCTAAAAATGGTCAAACACATGTTGATCATATTAAGTGTTATTAAATACGCTTAAGTGTAATTTTTTAAAATACCAAAATTGATTAATAACATGAAGAAAGAACATGAATTATCAAATTTATTAGTAAGTAATGCTAGCAATGTAAAAATTATACAATCTTGGATAGTTAATTGTACCAATGATGAGTATAAGCAGTACATATTGGAATATTAATACTAATATTTTAAAGTAGTCTTGTTAAATTCAGTTTGTATTTGATGATAATTGATATAAAATAAATGATATAATTAATTGAATTAGACTTTGGCAAAAAATCAATGCATTCTAGTTAAATTTATTATATTTAGGCATTATTTACTCCATTAATTTGTGTTAGATATTTAAAATTTTACGGTTAAGCTCGTATTAATACCACATACGCTTGCTTACTTTCACGCTTCGATGCGTTTCGCGCTTTTTAGAACATATTATTAATTGATAATTAGCTTATTTTTATTATATTATTTTTTAGATATGTAGGAAACTATTAATTACTATAATTTTAATACTTTTATGTTTTTAAGAACTTGAAATTTATTCGTTTAATATTAAATTTATGGTAATTTTATCATTTTATTCATTATTTGAATTAATATAATTAAAATTTTAATAAAAGTTAGAAAACGTTTTTTTGCGTTTAAACTCGTAGTAATCTCGTTTAAACTTGAAAACTTGAAACTTGACC
Organism: Henckelia pumila; assembly: GCF_033568475.1. Lineage (NCBI taxonomy): Eukaryota > Viridiplantae > Streptophyta > Magnoliopsida > Lamiales > Gesneriaceae > Henckelia > Henckelia pumila. The sequence goes on along the minus strand of NC_133123.1, from coordinate 228,109,104 downwards.
TTCACGTTTCGACACGTTTTGCGTTTTTTAGAACCTTGGTATAATGTACATAATAGCATATATGGAGTTACATTGATTTGAACTTATATCTCAAGTTCAAAATCCATTTATTATAAGGGTGTGTTTACTTGGCTTGATAACAATAGGATAAACTTATTAATCTAACTTCATCCATTGTTTACTTACAAAAAAAATCAAATATCTCAAAACTCAAGACCCGTCATTCAACTCTAATTCATGGTATTAGACATCCTTAATTACACAAGGGATAACACATCATAACCCATATTTGTGGAAAAAAACATATATAAATCCTAATCTACCCTCCTTCAATTATTTTGTTTTCCTCCCAATTTCTTTCGGTCTCTCTCTTTTTTATTACTCAATTTATCAATTTTATTATTTTTGAAAAAATACATATTTTTATACCTAATAATTTTGATAAATGAAAATGCCTCCGTGTGAATCAATAATAATTTAATTAGTAAAAAATAACTCAATCCAAATTATATGAATACAAAATCAAGCATAAGATTGTATATCATAAGTGGAGGATAAAACTGTATTTCATCATTCAATCAGTATTTCAATTCCAAAATTAATAACTCGAAGTAAACATGTTATTGTTTATTCATCATTATTTTAAATCCTTCAAAATCATTTTAATAATCCTAATATAATTTATTCACGTGTAATCTCATCCCACTAAGTAAACGCAGCCTAAAAGTATAGTGTAGCTCAAATTCTTTATTTCTTAAAATTAAGAAATAGAAAATTGATAAACAATGATTTAAATAAAGATTAGTGAATACAATCTCTAGATAATCCCTTGATTTTTCTCTTCAATGACAATTTCTTGTGAAATGTGAATTTCTTGAGTGTTTGATCTTCTTGAAAGATGATTTGATATCTTGATAACGTTAATTCGATGGGTTCACACCTTGTTATCGAATTAACCTTCAAAATTTGGGAAGAACGCGATGAACTCCTTGAATCACGCCTTGAATTTTGTTGATCTTGAATTTGGTGAAGAACGAAATCTTCTTGGATTTGAATGAATTTAAATGTGTTTGAATAATAACGCAATTAGTTCCTTGAATCACGCCTTGATCTTCTTGAATTTAATGAATTTGATGCAGAATGCCTTGAATTTCGTCTTGATCTTCGTTGATTTACTTGAACTTCTTGAAGATGACTTGAGAGAAAAATCTTGAATTCTTCTACTCCTTTTCTTCAGTCTTCTGTGTTGTGTCTTTTTTGTTGGTCATCTGCCCCTATTTATAGCTGAAGGGTGCAGATTCCTTCTATTTTCATTTGATGAGATATCGCAATTTGATTGGCTCCTCATGATTCATTTGGAGATTATCTTCCATTAATCACAATATTTATTTTAAATACTAAATATATTAGTATTTTCTTCCATTTGATTCAAGATTTGATTTGAAATACTAAAAATATTAGTATTTCATTCCATTTATTGCAAGATGCAATCTTGATTTAAAAATCTTGATTTGATCACAAAATATATTAAAATATCAATTAATTAACTATTTATTTTTTGTAGGAATTTAATTTCCAATAAATAAATAGTAAATTATTTTTTATTGATATTTAATATATATACTTCTTTTGGTATTTTTCATAAATTTAAGCTAGACAAATTTAATTGTCTACAAATGCCTCCTCGAGACTTATTCAAATTTTTTTTTTGAGTGAATAAGTCACGATTATTTACTTTCAATATTAACCTTTTTATTCTATTTTATAAATATATATATTCCTTGCTTCCATATATATATATATATATATATATATATATGGAAGCAAGGAAAACATATGCAATACAAACAATCTTGTACCGACCCCACGTGGGTGAATCTAGATTTGTTTCTAACTTGCATTATTTATGAATTTCCATAGCATATTTCCCTTTCATCAAAATTTTCTTCCTTCTCAAGTAAAAGAAAGATGGAAACTTTTATTCCTCTTGTATGCATCCTTTTTGAATGGAATTTTTTTTTCTTCCATTCATGCACACCTCTTCAACTATAAAAGAGAAGCATTAGAGCAAAATTTACATTCATCACACGTACGAAAATTTTCTCCCTTTTCGTACTCCTTTTTTTTTTTTTTTAGATTACTCACGTCTCCGTCTAATTTCTGCGCAGGAGCGAATATTGCGAGCGCCAAGTTGCCAACCAATTCTCTAAGGTTGTGCTTGGATGGAGACATTTAGATTTGAAGGTGGATTTCAAATTAATGGATTTGAAAATCCATTGATTTGAATTCTTTTTTTATTAAATCACTTGCTTGGAATAACATATAATTTCAATGTGAAATTTTAAATCCATTGATTAGTTGCTTGGCTAAATTTTTTAAGAATTTCAAATAATTGAAAAATCTAATATATTATTCTTTACTCTATATATATATTTTGAAATTAAAGTATTATTATGATTACACAAAATAATCATATTCAATTTAAAATAATATAAATTTAAATTTTATTTATTTTAATTGGATTAAATAATAAAGTTACATAAATAAACTTTAAAAAAATATTTACGCTTTCTAAAAAAACAAATATATAACTTATTATAATTATTAAACTTAAATTTTTTTTCATCATACTAATAACATAAAAAAATATTTTTCGTGCAATACCTCTACAATAAAATCAAAATTTAATAACTTAAAATAATCAAAAAAATATTGATAAAATATGTTGGAACAATAAAAATAATAATTCAAAAGACCTTCATAATACAAATTTCAAACAATAGTTTTAGGAACGAAAACACGAGAAAATTCCAACAACTAAATTCTTCGACGAGCTCGATATTTTTCATACATTTGCATAGCCAAAATTTCTCGAAACGTTGTCCATTCCCTTCGAACTGTCATAAAAATGAAAAAAAAACATTACGGCAAAGAAGAAATGGGATTTCATAGAGCAAAGTGAAAATAGTACTTTTTTTTTTTTTTGCCTAAACAAGTTTAAGAACTCACATTTGTAGTTGTTATTAAGAGCAAAGGCATGATGATTTTCAGCAAAAGGCTCGGTTCTTACACCAACCAAACAAAGTATTTTCAGCAAAAGGTTCACTGTAGGAAAGTTTACGCAGAAGGGGCAAGTGAACCACAATAACACAACATTCATTCGCATGCAACAAGTAAAAGAACTTTGACAACTACACAGCAGAGCGATGCTGGAGACAATACATTACTTATTCGTATTAAGGGAAAAAAAATCTGATTCTTGGTATTCATCATAACAAGTATCTTGGTGTTGGCTTGAATGGAAATTGGAAACATAACAATCCAAGCAAAAAATATTCAAATCTCCAGTTGAAACTCACTTTATTGGATTGTATTAATAGAATCATGTCTCTATATATGCATTAGATATGCAAGTATCCCATCCTCCAATCAATATTCAATGAATAACAAATAGTTTAAAGACTGCAACTTTAAAAATTTATTAGAAAGGTCACCCTCACACCCCCCCCCAAAAAAAAAACTAAGACATATCTAAAATCGCAACTTTAAACAATTAGGCAACTCCTACATAGCATTATGAAATATTTTTCCTTGACGGGCACTTAACAACTTGATTAAACTTTCGTTCTCTATAGATACAGCAAGAGATAACATAATAATACCACAAAGAATGCCAAAAACACCATAGTTGCCCCATACCCAACATTTATGCAAACATACGACGAAAAAACCAATGAGCCCACGCATAAACCCAAAAGTACAGAATAAATCCAACATTGTTTCAAGAACATCAGTTAACATTTTGACGTGCAACATCAATATTATCATGGTATCTCACTGTCTCTTCCATGTGCACCCAGTGGACCTGAGGGAAGAAAAATGGGCTTCCAACAAGACATAAGGAAGGGCAGAGGTGGTCTGATTTTTTAATTTTTTTTTGGGTGGAGGGTGGGGGGGTTGGTTGATGACTTGTCTAATGTATGATTCACTATTTCACTTCATCCTCCATCGACATAGTAAAGTAGCATATCAAAGTTTTCTGACCCGGCATAATTCTAAAATCATAATAATTCTTTTCTTTGAACAAAACAAGTACACAGAAAGCCATTCTAATGTTCCTATAAAAAGTTTACAAGTGAGATTGTAGCTAAAGAAGTCGTTGCAGATATGTTTGCTCCAATCACGTCTACTGCTTGTCTTCTCTCCTTCGCTTCAATCTGCCGATCAAAATGGTAGTTGCAAATAGTTGGTGTAAATGAATTTAAGTCGAGGGTTTGATCGTCCCTAAGCCCCTTTTACTCAAATAGTCACAAATTTCACAGTTTCTAAGATAAACAAAGACTTAACCTTACCATGGTTCCCTTCTCTTTAACCACATTAAAACATTTATCTTCAAATGACAACTCTAACATGAGCATCATTTCTCAGCCATTAACCAAAAGAGTAACAATGAGCATCATTTCTCAGCCAGAATCTATTCGAAATTAATTTCAATTCAAAAGGAATAATTCCATTAACAAGTTCAACTCAATTAGTTTCAGAGGTAAGTTGGACTGTCAACAAAAGAGAAAATATCAAGTTCATAAAAAATCTGACTTCTTTATTACCATCTAAAATTTCAAAATTCTTAAGCAAAGTATCACGTAACTTGCTCAACTTGACGATAGTTCCTTATAAAGGGACTCGTAAAAACAGAGAATACAACTACATACATATCTGTAGCACATTCGATCTTCATCATACCACACAATTAAGAAACAACCGTGGGAATTTCCAACATTTTTTTTGCAAATTGAGCCATAAAAAAACATTAATACGGACGAATTTCACAAATTCCAAGAGGAGAAACTCTCAATCGACACAAATAAAAAAGCATCAGCAGAAAATTCATAAAAATAAAATGGCGAAAAAAGAGAAAAAAATACCAGTAGAAAGGCCAGAGGGTATAATCTAGATCGAAAACAACGAGACGCGGGAGAACCTGAAACAATCCAAGAATCTCCATTGCTTCATTCTTCACCTCATCGTCTCTCAGGATTCCCTTTCCATGGATTATCGTGGTCAGAGGCACCGTGAAGAATAAATGAAAGAAAAAAGCGAAGATTTCAAATGAACGGGTGCAAGGACGGATTCAAATCAGCTCATTTTTAGGGTACAAATTTACAGGTCAAATATAACAGATTTGAAATCTGAAATCTACGGGCTACCCAAACAGATGGAATGGATTTGGGCTGTGGATTTGAAATCCAAATCAGCCCAAATCCACCCATCCAAGCAGGGCCTAAGGCAATATAAAATTGCTGCATTGGAACTCTTGAAATATTCTCGAAGACCGGGCCATCATGTCTGTTCCTTGCTTTCTTTTTATTCTTTCGGTGGTTCCCCCCACTTGTGTTTTTCCTATTTATTATTTTTTTATTTGTTTCTTTTTATTATATACATATATACATGTTATATATACACGTTTATATATTTTAAGTTTTGTTTTGAGGGCAAATTATTTTAAACTCCCCACTACCAAACTTCTCTTTAACTTAACTCCCTACCCACTCTTTTTTTTATTTTCACTTCCTAGTGGTCCCCATATTTGAATTAAAATATAATTAAAACTAATCCTTTGTATGTAGCTTTGTTATACCTATCGAACCAGTCCCGGCCATGCAAGACTATTAGTTACGCAAGGTTTCCAGCCGATATACTCCAGATTAGGGTCCAACATGCTTCCGTAAGATGAATTAAATTTAAATACCTCTTTGACCATAATGTCGTCGGGTCATACCTGCCGAGTTTTACGAAGTGCTCCTCACACTCCAACCACGCAGTCGCAACAGATGGTTTCTGCACAAGCTCCTTCAACGACACCCAGCACAACCTTAATTCGTTTTCTACCTTAAGGCGTATGGTATATAAATTTAATTATAAAATATGAGCATGAAGAACGAGAGATTTAGGAAATTTATTCAGACATAATATTATTACATAAATCAACTCCTTTGAAGAGTAGAAGACAACTTGTTTAGCTACTCATAGTAGCCTTGTTCTTGAAATACATAAAAGAAAACTTAATACAATAGAAAGAGAAATATTACAACAATTGTAAGAAAACTGAAGGGAATGATCGATGTCTTCAGCTTCCTCAAATGCCTGTATTTATAGCTGTAGTTCCACTCGTTTCACCGAGAAACTTCAGGGAATCTCACAGCTATCTTGTATTTCTTTATGCCATTATTGATGGCATCTTTTACTAGTGGAGGAGGTAGCTGTCTGGAATTTTTTATGTCATTATTGATGGCATCTTTTACTAGTGGAGGAATCACATGCCTGCCACTTTCTTTTGGCTTTATTCTCCTCACATGCCTGCTTTATTGTTGTCGGGGCATCTTTTTCTTTTGAAGTAGGCCCCTGTGAAAACGCATCTTCGGTGGTCCTTGTCCACCTTTGCTTGTCTCGGAAAAATCCTTTTGATTCGTTCGGGGTCTAAAGGTTTTTCCAAATTCTGGCTCCTTCTGATTTTGGCATTCTGGGCAGATATTCTCTGACCATCGTCCAATATGAGCCATGTTACAAAATTTTTGGCGAATTTTTTTACTCCCCGGCAGCTTGCTGTTCCACAAAAGGTTCCTCTTCTTTTCGAAGAATTCTTCCACAAATGCTGTAGTTTTTCCCGTCATTGTGTTCAACAGGAACGATCCATTCACAGAATTCTGATAAAATTTGAATGGAAACTTGACTTTGTCCATCTCAGTAAGACATACGCAAATACCCCATGCCCTTCTGGTTGAGATCTCATTTTCCCCGAAAGTGGACACCAAGGGTATTTCTTCAGTTTTAGGATCCTTGATAAATTTATGACTGTTTATATCAGGTCTCCTCAGCTTGATGAAATGAAAGGGATCATGTGATCCTTTCACTTTTGGTTCTGGAGCTACACTAAAAAAGTATAACTCAAGCACATCTCCTCTGGACAAATGATAATTATTTGCCCATGTTTCTTGGACTGCTTCCTGGATCCATTTTGGTAACTGTGATATCTTCGGGAAGCTTGGTGACATTGTATAAACTGAGGCCAAAGCCCCAAATTCATACCAGAGTTTTACATATTTAGGATTGACATTATTTTTTAGCCAAACCCTTGGATATATTCCTGCAACATCAACCCTGCAAGTGTTCGGGTAGATTTCACTCCTTGTATTCAATTTCTCCCACCTTTGTTGATAACCTGGAATGGAGAAATAATAGATGGATTAGTATCAATCTTAGATTTGCCCTTGTCAGTGTTGGGCCTAAGATTGATCTCTTCCTCTTTTACCCCAGAGGCGGAGGGTTGACTTGATGAATTATCTTCATCAATTGTTGCTTCATCCAGATCATCAAAGGTTGATGATAAATTAGCACTTGTTTCTTGAGTTTTGGATTCCTCAACATCTTGTTTCACAACCGGTGGTTGTATTTCTTGTTCTTGTAAAACTAATGGTTTTAGCATATCTTGTTTATGAGAAACCAATGGTTTTTCTATAGCCTTCAGAATTGGCCCTTGAATAGCAGCCCATAGTTGTGTTTGAGCTTGCATACATCCTGTAATTCGATTAGATACTTTGATCCGATCAGTTTGTTGTAACCTGCTGGCCATTTCAGCATTAATGGCTAACTGGTTGAACTCGTTTTGAATCAACCCAAGGTGTTCCCTAAGATGCCTCTGCATTTTCATGATGGAATCCACGTCACTGCCTTCCATCTCTTGTTAAAAAATCTGCAAGAATATTTTCATGAGATTTAATAATAACAATATCAAAAATATAATTTTGACATAATGCTTGCCATCTTAGTAACCTAGCTTTCTCAGGTTTAGATTCAATCTTATTTTTTAGGAAAGCTTTTACCTGGGTGTTATCAACCTTCAGAGTGAATTTTTTAGCAAGTAAAAATAATGGCCATTTTTCAAAAGCCCTTTTAACTGCATAAAATTCTTTCTCGTTGATATGTCATCTAATGACCTCAGATTTTGAAAAAAGACCGCTACAGTATCTGCATGGTATTTTCCCATCTGGAGTGATCTTGGTAAGGACTGCTGCCCACCAATCGTCGCTGGCATCCGTAAATAATATCAGATCATCTTCATCTACGGGTATAGCCATTTTTGGGAGATTCTTACATATCTCTTTTAATTGGTTTACCCCTTTAGTATGGTCATCGGTCCATATAAACCTAGCATCCTTTTTTAACAAAGGACTGAACATCTTTCTGTACATTGCTAGATTGTTAATGAACATCCCTGCAAAATTAACTACTCCAAGAAAACTCTGGAGTTGTTTTACATCTTTGAGTTTATCTGGAAAATTCTTTACCTTTTCCACAATATGAGGTTGTAGAATTATTCCAGTTTCATCAATCTCAATACCGAGGAATTCAATTTTCCTCGTTGCTATGACTGCTTTCTTTTCAGATAAAACAAGTCCTTCTTGTTTAAAAATTTTAGAGAAAATCTCTAAGTGTTTAACGTGTTCGTCTATATTTTTTGATGCTATAAGAATATCATCAATATAAACAAACATAAAGTTGAAATAATCTTTAAAAAGGTTATCCATCTTTCTTTGAAATATCTGGGGTGCATTAGCTAATCTCATAGACATAACTTTCCAAATATAGTGTCCTTGTGGAGTAGAGAAGGCTGTGAATTTCTTACTTCCTTCTTCCATTCTAATCTGGTAAAATCCAGACTTACAATCAAATTTTGAGAACACTCTAGCATTTCGTACACAAATAATTAGGTGTTCTCTACTTGGTATGAAGTACCCATCAAACTCCAGAATTTTATTAATACCTTGGTAGTTAATAACTAGCCTGGGTTTCCCTCTTTTTATTTCATCATGATTTCTAACCAGAAAACCTGGGCTGCTATATGGTGAAACTCCTTTTTTGATTAAACCAAGGTCCAAATGTTCCTTGATAATCATTCTCATATCCCTCTGATCTGTTATGTTCATCGAAATAGGCTTATATCTGACGAATTCATACTCTTTGCCTTCCTTTAGAGTAAGACTGGCTTTGAGTTGATTTCTATCCCACCATGCCAATGGATGCTCGTTGTAACTTTCTTTGAGCCTCTTTTTGACATCTTCAAGGGATACTTTATTCTCTAACTCTATATCTCTGTGATTTAGAGTTACCTTGAGAAGCTTCATATCCTCTGTTTGGAGTTCTTGTTCTGTTGTTATTTTCAACATGGTTTCTCCAAACCTTCTTGGATCTTTCATTTTTGGGTGAAAAAGTTGTCCTTTATCACCACGCTGGCTGCGAAATATTATCGGCAATTGTCGATAAAAAGCAACCTTGAGTCTTTGAACGATAATTTTATGCTCACAAATTGTAGTGAACATAAGTTTTCTTGACTCATTGTCTTGTGTGTACTTCTTAAACATTTGTAAGAAGTTATTTCCTAACAGGATATCAGCTCCTGTATCATGGAAATAGATTGGTGGTGTTTTTACCTTGTACCAAGGTGTTTGACCTGCACCTCCCATAAGGATCTCTGCTTGTTTTATTCCTTTGCAAAAGAATTAAAATTCTTCGAGAGAAATCTCGTCCAGCAATTTTTGGAAATTTTTCTTCACATTCTTTAGGAAAGACTCCTCTTTTTGTTGTACAAATTCCTGCTCCCGAGTCAATATAAGCTGCAAAATACTCAGCCTTATATTGTTCATATAACATCCCTATCGGAATGTATATGGAGAAAGGACTTGTTGTCATTTTTTAAAGGGATTACTAAATGGCCCCGCTATTTTTAACAGACTGTGTTGTAACTCAGTAATCCGATTAAGACTATTTATCTTTAGTTTCCCTAAGGCCTCAGAAGGTAGAGTATGGTTACTCCTTTCTACTTCTTCAATGCATTCTAGTAAATCAAGTTCATGACTTACTAATTTCAACTATTGCTTCTTCCTCTGTCTGTGAACAGAGTTCTCGAATCTGATTAAGGGATTGTCCCTTATCCAATTCTCTTGGTTTTCCATTTCGTAGAATTCTTATTGAATTCTCCAAGTCTTTTCTTTTGCCATGAATTCTATTCCTTTTTCAAGGCGTTTTCATGGTTTATGGTCCTCCAGGAATTCTAGACCAAGAATGAGTTGATCTATTTATTTTCCTGGAATTCCCCAGATTTGAACTTCCAATTCTCCAATATTTATCACTTCTTGGTAAGTTCCTTTTTCCTGTTGTTCCAAATAGTAAATCGAGTTACAAGGGAACAAGTTCCGATGACTTGTAATTTCGAATACTATTTTCACTTCTTTCTATCCTTCTGGAGATCTAAGTTTTCCTATTATAGAAAACTCTTTTTTTTCTGGTGGAATTTCTTGAATAGGATATTTGTCCCATCTCCTGCTTGTCATTCTGTCTTCTTGGAAAGATAACCTTCGGGGTTCTATTTTAAGGTCTTTGTATAGAACCGGTCTGTCTTGAATTTGAATGTCTGTTTCCTGAATTAAAGGAAACTCGATTCTTTTCGGATATATTGCTTGAGCAACTTTCCCAAAGATCTCTGGAATTTCAATGAACTCATTTCTAATAAATAATTCAGAATGGTGAGTATTAGAAAGAGCATATGAAATTTGATACGTAATAAAATATGGCCTATTACCTTCCTTCATTAGTATTTTTTCCTTGAAGTTTTGATGCAAGTTTAAGGCTCGACTAAAATCTCTATCAGCTAAATTGTAGGCTATTCTTGGATAAATAACTTTCACAATTTTTTCTGCACATAAATTTCCCGAGATAGTTCCTAGAACCGCATCTTGTATATTCCCCATTCTTTTATCGCATACTACGATATCTATGGGTGAATCTATTCCCTCTTTAAAAGTATCCTTGATCATAATCTGGATTGCTCCAATATGAATCCAAGACATTTTCTTTGCTACTTCTGCTTTTAATTTCTGTAATTCTTCTCGAATTTCTTCATAGGGAATTAACTGCATTTCAATTTGATTACTGGTTAGTTCCATAGGGATCGCCATTTTCCTTCTGGATACCTTATAAATCAAATTATGTCTTCTTTGTCTTAGCCCTAGGTTTCCTAAGACTCTTTCAACTTGTCCTGCCGAAAATCCTTGGTACTTCTGTAATGTTGGATTTTCTCTCATAATCCTTTGGACCATATTATGAGATATCGTGGTTTGACTAAAGAACACAACCAAACTTTCATGTGTTTCATGGCGAAACACTTCCTCTTTACTCTGATTCTGATTCTGATCCATCTTCAGAAACTTCTCGACTAAACAATATCTCTTCTTCGTATATGCTTTCATCTGAGGGGATATCCTCAAATTGATATACTTGGACTAGATCTTGAAAGAAGACCGCATCATTCATATCTGGTGTTGCTTCAAAGAGTTTAACTCCTTTTTTCTCGTTTTATGGACAATTTGTAGATATTTGTCCTCTTGTTCCACATGTCCAGCAGTTGCAATCCTTGAAACTTTCACTTGTTCTTGTATGAGTTCTTCTGAAAGTTCTTGTTGATGGTGTTCTTCCCATGCTTTGTGATGAGCCTGTTGCTGGGGATGTTCTTGTAGGTCCACTTCTTCTACCTGATCTATAGGATCTGGCCTTTTGTTTGGACCAAAATGTTCTTGGTTTCCAAGAACTTTTCATTCTTTTATTATAGGGATTATTTCTGAATTTTTTCCTTTTAAATCCCTGTGATCTGTTTCCAATGATCGTTGGAAGATCATTTTCTCTATAACATAAAGGTGTACGCTTATCTATACCCCTTATTTTCTTGTAGTTCTTCTGTAATGTTGCCATATGGTACCATTCTGCTAATTTTCCTTTTAAAAAGGAGGCACGTCTTGCCAATGTATCAAGATTGCATGGAACATATTCTTTAATCAGCATTTCTCTCCAGGGACTTGGAATTTTTGCAAAAAATAGCTGAATAACTATATTTTTCTCGACTCCCGAATTCCATCTGTATTTAGTGAATAACATAATGTATTCATCAACTAAGCAGATATCATGTAACTCGAGGCTATAAAGAGCTTGAGTATGTCTTCTCTTTTTCTCTGTATCTTGATTATTAAAATAGTCTACCCCTATGAATTGTGCTTTAAATAGAGTGGCCATTCTTTCTCCAATCTCGCTGAGGGATTCTCCTGCTAAGATTGATTCCTTAGTTTTTGGCATAGTCATCTCCCATGCGATCTTAACACATCCCATTAGACTCATTTCTAGAAGTTTAATGAATCCTTTTTTATTGAGATCTAATGTCCCTGCTGCTATTCTCATAGCTGACGTCCAATCATCTATAAGATCTTCTCTGTTTTTGAAGTCCAAAACATCAAGGTTTAACATAACCCCGTAAGGATGTATTAGATCTAAAACAGTTTTTCCGTAAGGAGTTTGATGGAGTGGGATTTTACTTCTTCTCGATCTAGTTCCTGCTGAATATGAATTTTCTCCAACCTGAAACTTACTATGTGGTTCTTCTGTTTTAACCACATATCTTGGGGGATTCCCTATGGGTTGTTCACCCTCAGGGGAATTCATTTTTAGATCTACTACTTTGAGATTCGCAAAAGAATCCGCAAGATCTTGTAGATCCTCGAGATTTAATCTTTCTAAAGTAGTCATCAGATAGTGTTTTTATCTGATACTGCTTTTATAAGATTAATCATCATTTCATCATTGGTTAAAGGTTTTTGGGCCATTTTGGTTTTACCTTTCTGATGTAACAAAGGTTCGGTACCAAATGAGAGTGGTAACCTTCCTCCTGTATTTCCTTTTCTAGAACCCGAAGTGTGTTCTAGATTTATGATTTTATTTTGAAGATCCTTTAGGTTTCCAAGAATTTCTTCTTGTTTCTTAAGGATTTCTTCAATTTGTCGAGGTATTTCATACAGCTGATTGCTGTAATATTGTACCGTCTTTTGAATTTCTCTAAGATCTTCGGAGAGTTTAGAAAAATCTGGGGTAATCTCTAAAAATTGAGAGTTAGAAATCATTTTTCTTTATCTCTTCAAAATTAAGAGCATTAATCACAACCTGTTGTAAGTAATTTATTGTGAATAGATTAACTTGTTTATAGGATTTCATATGAATAAAATCCTCTTGATTCAAACTTTCGTTTGAAGTCATCTTTTTTAAAAAAATCTTCTCCTCAACAAAGAAAAGCATGAATTAACGAATAATATTATGTCTGAATAATTAACCTAAGGCTTTGATATCATTTTTACGGATAATTCTTTGTACCATGAATAATCACAAAATCTTCAGATTTTAGCATAGTCTTTAGATTTTAAGCATAAAAAAAAGTACAAGAATTAAACAATTAAATATTCAAGTTTTGTGGTCCTAGAGAGCTATTGCAAAGAATCTTATGGGTAGGGAGTTAGGGCAAAGTCAAGTTTGGGTTTGGGAATTTATCACCGATTTGCTCTTGTTTTGATTTACCTTCTTTTGTTTTGTTTCTGTTGTTTATTTGTGTCTTTTTTTTTTCTTTTTCTTTTTCTTTTTTTTTCGTTTTGGTTTTTTTTTTTAATATATATATACGTATGTACTTTTTGAAACTATGATACATGTTACTTTTAATATATATATTTTAAGTTTTATTTTGTTCTCTTTTTGTTTCAGTTTTAATTTTATCACTTTTTTTTTTTGTTATACTATTTCAATTTTTTATTGATTTTACACATGGTTCAATTTTGCAGAAGCCGATTAAAAAAATTTCCAAAATTTGGAGTGGAACTTGAATTGCCTTCCACTTACGACACGTATGTACATTGTTTCTCTTGACTTTATTTATTTATTTTTATTATTATTATTATTATTATTATTATTATTATTATTATTATTATTATTATTATTATTATTATTATTATTATTTACAAAATACACGTAATTTGTTGTTGTGGTTTAACTTTTTTTTCTTTTTGTTTTGTTTATATACTTACGTACGTATACATATTCCTACAATATACATTATTATTTATCTTGTTTTGTATTATTAATTTATTTTGTTTTGTTTTTTTAACTTTGAATAGGGCTTATTAAATTTGCAGAAGTTCGAGGCTTATTAAACACTAATTAAAACTCAAGTTGCTTCTCAATATTTTGTACATGTAAGTTCCACTTACTTTTTATTTTATTATTATTAATTTGTTTAATATTACTTATATGCTATGTTATTATTATTTTATTATTATTGCTACGTATCGTATGTATGTTTTTTTTGTACACATGTTTTATTATTATTATTATTATTATTATTATTATTATATTATGATTATATATTTTTAGTTTACGTATACATGCATAATGGTATATATTTATATATTTTGAAGTTTACACGTATTGAGTTTGTTTTATTTATTATTTTTATTTATATTTTTTTTATTATATTACACATGTATTTACAAATTTTTAATTAATTTTTTTTTTGGTAGCACAATGGTTTTTTCAAGGACATATCTTCTTCCTCCGGCACGCAACGTTTAATGATTCTTGATGACGAAAATCAACCCGAAGAAAAAGGCACTATTTTGATTGTTGACGAGCCAGTGGCCGGTCGTTATGCAAAACCATGGCCGCGGTTGACAAACTTTCTTTATGCTCCTGAGTGGTCCATCGAGACTCTTTTTAACAAGAATTCTAAAGTTTGGGCTTTGCGGGCAACTCATCATCAGCAATTGCAAGAGCATGTTCCATTGCCATCATTGGGAAGACGTATTATTGAAGGCAATGCAAAGTGGGATGACGCACTCCAATTTCTTGGCGAATTTCATTACATCAAAGGATATTGGGAGTGGACTGAAGATGTTCTTAGCCGATGTGATCATAGGCTTCGAGCGGCGCAAATATATGACCCAATTTATGCTTCATTATTCACATATGATCGAGATTCCAACATTATGAAGGCATTTTGCGAGGCATGGTGTCCACTCAACAATACATTATTGACTTCACTTGGCGAATTATCTATCTCTTTGTGGGATTTGCACTCTTTGTCGGGCATGTCCATCACCGGAAATTTATATGATGAAGTTGTTCCTAGTGCCAAGGAGCTCACCGGCGTTGATGAAGCGGGTAGCAGATTCTTTCCTCGATCATGCAATCACTTACATCATGTTTTTCACATTCTTCGAGAAAATTCAAAAGATGATCCATGCTCTCAAGTGACTATTGATCAGTGGGTTAGATTTTGGTTCAACAAGGCTTTTCGGTATCATTCACCTCCTCCACGTAGAGATAAAAAGACAGCGCCCCGTGAATCCACATATAATCCACTTGGCGATTTCAAGACACACGAAGAATGGTCCCCTGCAGAGAAAATTATATTTTCAAAGCTTGGCATCAGAGACAACTCAAAAGATGAGACATACTTGGCGGCATATTTATCTTGTTGGTTATGTGTATTTGTCCTTCCTCAAAGCGGTGCCAAAATGATTCGTCCAAGTACTTTCAAGATGGCAAGCATCATGGCTAGTGGGCGGAAGGTGGGTCTTGTTGTTCCAACGTTGACGAGCATTTATCGAGGCCTCAACAAAATTGCTGCTTCTTCAAATCCATCTCGTTCATGTGCGACTTTTCCTACACACTTCATCTATGGTTGGCTTGCGCATTATTTTAAGACTCACAGCCAAGTTTGGCAAGGAGCACATGGTCCCAAAATGGCGACTTTTTCCGGCGAAGGGAGCGCAAAACATTATGATTCAATTGAAGCTCGCAAAAGAATTCACAAAGAAGATTTTGCTTCTTGGACTTGCACCATGATCACAAGGAGTAAAGACTTTTTATACCTTGATAATGGAAACACGGAGGAACTTGAGCAGAATTATTTTATTGCCATCCGTTCCGGCTATCTGTCTTTGCACCAAGGAAGTCGCTTCTTGGTTGAACCTTATAGTCCTCACCGCTTCAGTCGTCAGTTTGGATTTTATCAAATACCACCAGGGGTTCTTGTTCGAGACGTCCGCAAAGCTTCTTTGGATGAAGGGCTTCTTTTTTGGCGGTTGAGTACTCTTTCCAACTCAATGTCTAGAGTGAAATTTCCATCCATGCCCCCAAATGCGAAAAGATTCTGCTCCGATAAGTATAAGAAGTGGTGGGCAATAGTTCATGGAAATTATTTGGAAGAAAACATCACAATTTTGACTATCTCTAAGCCTTGTGAAAATTTGCAAGAAGGTAAAATTTGTGAGGATGAAAATGGGTTTCTCGGTGAAGACTCTCGTCCCAAAGATCATAGTGCTCGTGCAATCGAACTTTTAGAGGTAAACAAAAGAAAAAGACTTCAAAGATAGTGAGAGTAGCACTGCAGACCATCATTGGAAAAGAGCCAAAAAGAACTCTAACCCTTCTGAGCCAAGAGTCATTGACATCGATAGTGTAATCGGAGACCCGAGACTTGTGGAAAACTTTGTGGGAGAGGTAATTTTTTTTTATTTCTCTTTCTCTCATTTTTTTTTAAACACACTCTGTTGTCATTCATTTTTTTTAGGTGGAGAAAGAGTTATTGAATGCTGATGATAATCATGATTCGCAAGGCAGCCAAAAATCGATCATGGGACCAAACATATCAATTGCAGTTCTTTCAGCCGGTGAAGCAATATCAAAAGAAGGTTCTATTTTGGCGATTCCCAATGCAACTCCCAAGCCTGCTGCACTTCTTGCATTTGATGGAGGGAAATTTTTATTTGATCATCAAAAAGAATTTCTTCAAAGACTGTGGGTCGACCTTCGTGAAAAGATAATGAAGACTTCAATTGATTGTATCTCTTCTCTTAAAGGCGACGTGTTTTTGGTGCTTGATACCATGAAGAGTTTTCATGATTTTGATTTCTCTGATTTGGAAAAGTTATTGGGTTCGTTTTTTGACAAAGCTGCTGCATTTGATGAAGCCCAGTCAAAATCTTCCGAACAGACTGCCAAGGAGATTGTTGCACAACAACTGAGTGAAGCCAAAGATCGTCTTGATGCTGCCAAAACTAGGGAGAGCAAAGAGGCGAGTCAAGTTCAATCTACTCATCAGGAGTTGGAGCGCATTATCAAAGAACTTGATGATTTGAAGAAGAGAAAGAAGAGCTTATCTACTTCTTTAAAGAGGCAACAACGATTGTTGTCTAGTGCTCAAATAGAGGTTCATAAGATTGAGGAAGAAGTCACTGCCATCGGAGATGTTTTCCCTTTGGTTGATGGGGCCATCAAGAATTTGAAGATGTCGACGATCCATCTTGAAGTTGCCAAAGAAGACTTGAAGAAATTTAGTCCCTTTGTTTAGCATTTGTTTATGACTTTTACTTCCATTTATATTTTGTAACGAACTTTACTTTGAGACGTTTATAAATGTGCTTCTTTTTTATTCATATTTTTTTTTTGTGCTTACATTCCACTTGAAATATAAAATAAATTATAATTTCATGGGAAACGAAGACAGCAAGTTCATGACTGTACTTAAAAAATATCTAAGTTGCCTACGTACCCAATATAGGGATCAAGTCATAACGTAGTTCAAAAATTTGATTGTTTGGGGGGTGCCGTGCACAGTTTATACTCATACGGGCCAGGAGTATCTATTTCTTAACCACCCTAGACTAGGTGGGGATTTAATATTTTAACCACATAAAATACCATAAGTGGGAGAAATACAGTTTAACCACATGAATTCACTATTGGTGGGGACATAACAGTTTAACCACATATAATACCTTTGGTGGGTACCGTTCACAGTTTATACTCGTGTGGGTTAGGAGTTTTTCTTTTTTTTTCGATTTCTTTTTTTTTTATGCATAGTAACGCTTCAAGAATTTCCCGTTTATGGGACCAATCCTTAAGCCATCTTCGGCCACTAATCTATATGCGCCATTAATATAAACCTATTTGACAACATACGGTCCGTCCCATTTTGATGTAAACTTGTTCTTGGTTCGATGAGTTGTGATGATGGGCCTTCTCACTGCGAGTACTAAATCACCGACTTGAAATGAGCGCGATCGCACTTTTTTGTTGAAAGCTCTAGAGAGACGAGCTTGGTAACACTCAAGTTTTTGTTGCGCTTCCAGTCTTTTCTCATCGAGAGCTTCTAATTCCTCAAGGCGCAAATGTGCATTTTCTTCTTCTGTCAAGCCTTCTTGTATAGCTATCCTTAGTGATGGAATTTGTTGCTCGAGTGGCACGACGGCTTCCACACCATACACCAATGCATAAGGAGTTGCTTGAGTAGGCTTTCTGTAAGTGGTTCTATATGCACATAGAGCCTCTCCAATCCTTTCATGTCAGTCTTTCTTTGATTTTGCAATTATCTTTTTCAAGAGATTACACAAAGTTTTGTTGAAAGCTTCGGCCAAACCATTAGCAACAGCATAGTACATAGAAGACTTTCTTTGCTTAAAGCCAAAATTTTCACAGAGTTTATCAATCAAAGTGTTGCAAAAAGGTTTTCCATTATCTGTGATCACGTACCGAGGAATCCCATATCGATATATAATGTGGGTGCGAATAAAATCAGCAACATTTTCCCTCTTCACTTCTTTGAGAGCTACCGCTTCAGCCCATTTAGAAAAGTAGCCTGTTGCAGCAAAGATATACAAATGTCCACTTGAAAATTTAGTCAGCGGTCCAACTACGTCTAAACCCCATGCATCAAACGGCCAAGAGGCTACTGTAGGATGCAACACCTCAGGCGGTTGGTGAATGAAATTTGAATGGTACTGGCAAGCTTGACACCTTTGTGCATAATCCATGCAATCTTTCACCATTGTTGGCCAGTAATAACTCATTATTTTTATTCGAAAATGTAGCTTTGGACCTGATTGATGGGCTCCACAAATTCCATAATGAGCTTCTTCCATCGCTTGAGTGGTTTCTTCATCCCCTAAACACCGTAAGAAGACTCCATCAAATGAGCCCCTATATAAGGTATCCTTGTAGTAGATTGCGCGCTACGCGTCTTCTAATGTCTACCCTTTGACGCGGATCATTTGGCAACTTTTCATACTTCAAGTAATCAAAAAATGCTTGACGCCAATCTTTTTTCTCAATTTTGAATACTTCGACAGTGTAGTTATCATCTTCTTATTCTTCATCACTCTCATCCTCAAAAAGTGGCGGTACTACCCAATTTTTACATATTGGCACACGAGCTTCATTGTTTGGCATGGAAATTGTAGAAGCAAGCTTGGCCAGTGCATCAACTTGTTTATTGTCTTTTCTCGGCACATGCTCAATCTCCACATCACCGAGCCACCCCATAAGCTTCCTAGCATAATTATGATATGGGAGTAATTCAGGCTTTCTGACTTCATATGATCCGAGTAACTGATTAATCACTAGAGCCAAATCCCCATATACTTGAAGATGCAATTGCTTTATATCGACCGCCATTTCTAGTCCAAGGATTAGAGCTTGATATTCAGCAACATTATTGGAGCAATTTTGAGTTAACGTGAATGAGTATGGCAACACTTCCCCGTCAGATGTCACAAATATAACTCCAGCACCGGCTCCTTCCTTATTCGAAGCTCCATCAAAATACAATTTCCATGGAGGTTTAACTTCAATTACAAGAACATCTTCATCCGAAAATTCATTAGATAGCTCCCAATCGGCAGGTATTGGGTGGTCAGCTAAAAAGTCAGCTAATGCTTGCCCTTTGACAGCCTTTTGAGGAACATATATAATTTCAAATTGATGCAATTGGAGATACCATCTTGCAAGCCTATCAGAAAGAACCAGTCTTGACATCACATATTTTAGCGGGTTTGCTTTTGAGACAAGTCGAACACTGTGGGCTTGGAAGTAGTGTTTTAGCTTCTGAATTACAAATATGAGGGCTAGGCATAACTTCTCTATTGGTGAGTAGTTCAATTCATTTGGCGTCATCATTCTACTCAAATAGTATAGTGCAGTTTCCTTCCCATCATCATTATCTTGAGCTAATAAAGCTCCGACGGAACGCTCTTGAGCAGTGATATAAAGGGTTAATGGGCGTCCAGGCACCGGGGCTGCCAACACGAGAGGATTCATCAAATAATCCTTAATGCTCTCGAAAGCATTCTCGCAAGATTCGTCCCACTTAAATGGAACTCCTTTTTTCATGAGGCGGCTAAACGGTTGACAACGCCCAGCCAAATTTGAGATGAACCTCCTGATATATGCCAATTTTCCTTGCAAACTTTTCAGCTCGTGGATATTTCGAGGTCCGGACATTTTTAAGATTGCATCAATTTTGGCTTGCTCGATTTCAATCCCTCGATGTCGGACAATAAATCCAAGGAATTTTCCTGATGTGACACCGAATGCGCATTTCAAAGGATTCATCTTGAGTTGGTACTTTCTTAGGCGCTCAAAAATTCTTCTTAAATCTTCCAAGTGGTTATTTCTCCGTTTGGATTTAACAACCACATCATCAACATAACATTCAACATTTTTGTGTAACATGTCGTCAAAAATATTCTGCATTGCCCTTTGATAAGTGGCACCAGCATTCTTTAATCCAAATGGCATCACTTTGTAGCAATATATACCTTTTGGAGTGCGAAATGCAGTTAACTCTTCATCTTCTGGCGCCATGCGAATTGATTATATCCAGAAGATCCACCCATGAAAGACAATGCTTCGTGACCCATTGTGGCATCAATCATGAGTTCATTGATAGGTAATGGAAAGTCATCTTTTGGGAATGCATCATTCAGATCTCGAAAGTCAACAAAAACTCGAATTTGTCCATTCTTTTTCTTTACAGGAACTATGCTGGATATCCATGTAGGATACTTGACTTCACGGATGAATCCAACCTCAATGAGTTTGTTAATCTCAGTTTCTATTGGAGGGATTAACTCAGGGCGAAACCTTCGTTGAGCTTGCTTGATAGGTCGAGCTCCCTTTTTAACAGCTAAGTGATGAACAACCACTTTTGGATTTAGCCCAGGCATCTCTTTGTATGACCATGCAAATATATCTTTAAACTCGTGCAGTAACTCGATGTATGCTTCCTCTTCATTGATGGACAATAGGGCGCTGAGGTAGATTGGTCTCGGGTT
This sequence comes from Henckelia pumila, assembly GCF_033568475.1. Taxonomy (NCBI): domain Eukaryota; kingdom Viridiplantae; phylum Streptophyta; class Magnoliopsida; order Lamiales; family Gesneriaceae; genus Henckelia; species Henckelia pumila. Next base: position 228,088,072 of record NC_133123.1, on the reverse strand, counting down.
ATCATCGTCGCCTAGATTAATCTCTTTCAGTTTATCAACAGTGGCTTTTACCCCTTCTTCAAGTTCAAGGGGAGCAATTTCAGCATCTTCCTCTAATGAATTTTCTTCTTCATTTGAAGTGATGTGACATGAAGCAACACTTTCTGTATCATCCTCATCTTTCTGAGTTTGAGTGTAAATCACTGTTTGCATCTTAGCCTTCACGATCTTATCGCATGATATAATCAATGTGGTGCATCGTTTCATGCGGGTTGGAATCAAAATTCGCAATCTTTTCGGGGTTTGCTGATTATGCGCCTCACGCAAATGCTTGGGAAAGTTCAATCTTTGTCGATTTCTTTGCCTTTTACGCCGGCCCAGCCTATCAAAGACAGACACTCGTTGATCTTTTTTGTTTTGTTCGTCAACGACGGTGTTTGACGAGTACTCATCTTTAGAAATATAGTTGAGGCTGACTCTTTTGATGGCAATGCGGATGGGACTTTGTGGAATGAACCCAAGGCCTGGTCGAGTTTTTTGAACAATACGCGCATTTTCTTCAAGAGCCGCTTGTTTGTTAGAAATTCCTGAGGGGAGTTTACCCAAGGTGAGGTTTTCATTTGGGTTGTATCCGGCTTTAACGAGTAGTTTATAAGCTTTTGGATCAAAGCCCTTTGCATTCTGTAGTTCTGAGTATTCCCCATGTTCTACCTCAGCCCCTTGAGTTGGACGGACAAATCCGATGATAGATGTTCATTTTTCATCAAGCTTTGTTAAAGGAAGTACCATCTTTTTCAAAGGATTTTCTTCTTGGACAGGCAATTTACCTTTTGATTGCTCTTTATGAACTTCCAAGGTTTCTTTAATCTTACTTTCTTCATCATCATGTCTTTCGGGTTCCTGATGAGGTGAACACTCTTCGATTCTTGATGTCTTCTCATTCTCAAAGTAGTACTTGGCATCGGCAAAGTGTGACTCGGCCTCGGTAAATAGTTTATCATCTCCAAGTACTTTTCTTACCATCCCGTCTCGACAGTATTTAAAACATTGATGCCACGTAAAAGGAACTACCCCATTTTCATGAAGCCATGGTCGACCAAGCAACATGTTGTATGATGTCCTGGAGTCTATGACATGAAAGAATGCACTTGAGGTCATATCACCCATTATTAGTTCTAATCTTATGGCCCCAAGATCCCTTTGTCCTCCTTGATTGAATCCTTGGATCATCAGGCGACTATTTGCAAGTTCATCTGTGGCAATATTCAACTCCTTCATCGTGCGCAAAGGCATAATATTAACTGCAGAGCCTCCATCAATTAATATCCTATTCACCTTTCTCTCGCGACTATAGCCTGTGACGAATAAAGGCCGATTGTGAAAGTCAGAACCAAACGGTAGATCTTCGTCAGTGAATGCTAAGGTTGCTGCACAATCTTTCTTATTTTCAGACTGACCGATCTGGTTGAAGAGACTTCCTTGTAAACCTGTTACGTGGCAAGATGCACTATCATGGTCCTGTATTTCGACTTGATTGGCATTCGCATTATCCTCTTCAAGTGATATTTTTCCTTGGCGAGCCAACTGCATGATTTTATCCTTGAATATGAAGCAGTCATGAATAGGATGCCCGATCAACCGGTGATATTTGCAATATTTTGGGTCATCCACTCGTGTAGCTTCTTCAGGTCGCTTCAGTTCTGGTAATTCAATCAAGTTTGCTTTGACCAAATCATCAAATATCCCCGATACATCAGAGTCGAGAAAAGGATATTGTTTCAATTGCATCTCCTTTAAACTCAACTTTTTTCGCTCTCTTTCCTGATATATTTCTTTCTTGCCATTGCTTTTATCACTTATATTTCCCTTGACATTGACAGGTGTGGCATTAACTGTCATCGATTCTTTGGTCGGGGTCTTTGTGAAAGGCTTGCCTCCTTTCTTGAAGCCTTCTTTTTCTTTTTCTTTATGAGATTCATGAGCTGGAGGTCCCTCTGCTCCACTTGCAGCCATACTCAATTCCATGTCATGAGCTCGAGTAGCTAGATCCTCGAATGTATTTGGCTGGATTCCTTGAAGGATGTATCTGAAAGAGTGGGTGCCCGGTTAGCCAACTTGTGGCTAAGGGCTTTTGTGACTCTATGTATAAACAATCTTTTGTTTAATATAATTTACACTTTTATAATGGCATTGACTTTATCTTTCTTCATAATGTTATATTATGATATACTATTGTTATTTTGGTAAAGACCTTGAATATACTATAGTGTATGTAAGATGTGGTAGCACATGGGGATGGCTATCATGAAACACATCTTATAGTCACTGTATATTCTAAACAGTTCCTAGTCAATTGAGCCGTCCGCAAATAAGGATAAGGATCGCTCGAGATTGAGACTAGAATTTGCGATGCCGAGTACCACGTTTCATTGGTATGAAACATAGAGATGTTCAAAGCATGCAAATGGATATTCATATGATCAATGATCGAACTACCCTATTCGGACTTTCCAAGTGGTTATCACTTATCGAGTGGATAAAGTCCGCGGTTTTGATTGTACACCATTAGTCCTTATTACTTGAAACATTATTGAGACTCTATATGCTAGTACTGTACTTTGACTCGTTTACCGACTCTATTGGGGTCATCAGGTGTCGGGATTGGGTACAGTTACGACACATATAGGAGTCGATGCTTTGTTGTCAAGGATTCACCACATACTCGCAAGTGTGAATATCCTATGCGATCTGAGGAGATATTAGTGTGACGAATCTCTGGCCAGAGTACATGATGTGTTTTAGGTTACTTGGTGTTCCTAGTAACACATGCAATGTCACTAATAGATCTCCAAGATTGTATGCATAGTTATCGAATCTCGAACGACTCTCGATGCACCAATGGTTGTTGATTCGATTGGGATATTTGGTCGAAGGGACCGTACTGTACGCTAACCAAAATCTACTGGTTCTTGCAGGCACTATCAGTAATACCTAGGGAATCATGGGGCGATGTTGCTAGGCGCTCTTACCATGATTTGATGGGTAAGTCGGAAATTGTTGTTCCGAGTCACAAGGAGTTGTGATCCCACAGCTAGCTGTATTCCTGAACCATTGAGGGTTACACAAGTAATGGATTACTAAAACCCCATAGAGATAGTTAAATTTAAAGAGTTAAATTTAATGAAAGAGAAGTTGGACTTCTTAATTAAAAGGGAGTGAGATTTCCTAAAATGACATAGGGATGGGCATTTTTGGAAATCACTGAATTCGGATTCAGAAAAATTATCTTGACTTTAAAATATGCAGAAATGGTTTCTGTGCACATTGGTGAAATCAGTTTATCAATCGGAGTCACGATGAATTTTATATTAATTTCTAGAACAACGGGCTTGGCTTGTTGGACTAAGTTATGGATTGTGGGCCCTAAGGAGTTAGAGTCCTAATATAATTATAACTTAATCTAGTCTAAAAATTATCTATAAATATGTAAGCAGTGTTCGAAATTCATCAGAGATTCAGTCTTGCCAATTTCGAACACTACATATATTTTCTAAGGGATTTTCGAAAATTCCCTATCTCCTTTTGAGAAAATTCGGACTGTGATTTTTGTGAAAAATTACAATTCGAATTAACAGATCAAATCTGTTTATTCTCTACGTAAAACTTCTGATTGATTTCTAGTGCAGTCAATCAGAGGGTTTCTGTTTTTCGTTCGTGGACCTAATTCCGGAGTTAGATCGTGACTGTCATTGGTTCCCGGAATTTACAAGAAGAGCAGATTAAATTCTGTTGGAGTCCACAATCAAGCCTTTGCTTGACGAGGTAAAAATTTAACTGTGTTTTATTTTTCCTTGAACAAATTTAATCGTAAAAGTTTTGATACCCATATATGGAATCGTTCCATATAATAAAATAAAATTTTTAAACTTCCGCTACACCGGGTATCAATTCTTAATTGATCTGAACACGTTTTCCAACAGTGGTATCAGAGCCAGGTTGCTCAGATCAAACGATTAAATTAATCGATTGTACAAAATTTTTAAGCCTCGGTTTTTGAAACAAAACAAAAATTTTAAAATTGAATTTTAATGGGCAAATGATCTTGGGCAGCGACGGGCTGCCCTGCCCGGGCCCCTCTTTGGGGCGCGGGCTGCCCGGGATTGTCCCGGGCAGCCTGGAAAAATTATTTTTAATTTTTAATTAAAATTTTAATTTTTTTTGAAATTCTAGTTTTTGATCCGATCGAAAATTGTTTTTGATTGGTTCACGAGGCATCGGATCGAATTGTCCGAGTCCGAAAATTTTAAAATTGATTTTTGGATAAAATTGAATTTTTGGAAAATTTATAAATTTTATCCGTTAAATTAAATTTTATAAAATTAATTATTTTGGTACAATTGATGATAAGATATGATCTTATGGTTGGATAAGATAAAATATGATTTTATCTTTTAAATTATGATGCATTTGCATGTTTATCCAATTATTTAATTATTGAATTAATTATTGGATAAAGGATGATCGATTGCCATGACCAATGTTTTAGGTGTATGTTAGATAATTTACATTTGTCTTATTGTTGTTGGATTTTATTAATGGGCTTGGTTTATAGCCCAATATGATTGTCATATGTAATAAAAGTGGGCCTGATTCATGGCCCGTTCCCACCCCTAAAAATGTATCCCATATTTGTCATCGAAATTTATTGTAAATTTATTAGACTTAGTGGGAGACAAAGATTTGAAGAAATGGTGGGTCCAGCAGACAATGAAGACCGAAAAAATGTAAATTGGAAGCTCAATGTAATAGGATTGCATTGCATACTTGCATATCACCTAGGATTGGACTTAGACTCGTGATTGGCAACCACGGGTCGATTAGTTAATGTGATCGATCATCCTTAAATAATATATGATATTATTGATGTATGCATGTTTAGACTAAATTGTATGAATCCCGCAAGCATACATAAATTGCATGATGAGACAAATTTTCAAAATTAAAAATCTCTCATTTTAAATATGATTTAAAATTGATATCAAGATTAATAAAAAGGGAATTTAAATATTGTTTAAATATTTCTACCTTCCATCAACGATCAATGTATGAGTTGCTACCCGCGGATACGGTCCGACTCATATTATTGGGGGGGCCCGTTCGTCGGAAAGCTGTACATTGGATCGACACATGTTGTAAGTTGGATGGAACTCCCATGGGATTGGCTCATATTATTGGGGATCCACATGGCGACCATCCATCACAACTTAATATTGATGGGTTATCTTGACATGTCACAATAAACGGCGTCATATTATTGGGCCCTTATTGGACAACATGGGGGGTTACTTTGGAAGTAAATGGGCTCTACCTTTTGAAAATTATGGTTGGCTGATATTATTCGGGATCATGATTTGTCAATTGGACTCCATGTTCTCACTAAGGAAAACAGTTTCCCGTTTTCACTAGAGGGTAGTGAAATTGTTAAAATAGTGGGAGTGTAATTCATAAAATTAAAATTCGTCATATTTTATTTCTTAGTAAATTAATTAAACAATCATTGATTATTGTCTGTTTCCTTTTCAGTATACCATTACAATGACTTCTCGCAATCCACTGTTTTCAATTCTCGAACAAAACAAATTGACTGGCGCAAACTATACGGAATGGTTCCGTAAGTTGAAAATTATTCTTACTTCGGAAAAAGATTTCTACGTGTTAGAGAAGCCGCCTCCGAAGGAAGCCCCGGCTAATACAAGTCCGAAAGAGTTGGCCAAACTTGATTTATGGTGGGACCATGATATCAAGGCCAAATGCTACATGCAGGCTTCGTTGTCTGATGAGCTTCAAAGGAGATTCGAGGATGCCGTGAATGCTGCTGACATTCACAAGAACCTCAAGGAACTCTTTGGAGCTCAGTCAAGGTCGAAGAGGTATGCCACCGTCAGAGAGCTCATGAAGAGCTGCATGCGAGATAGGACTTCGGTCCGTGAGCATGGGGTGCGCATGATTGGGCTCATTGAAAAGTTGGTAACACTCGACTTGACTTTGGAGCATGAACTTAGCGCGGACTTGTTGCTTCTATCTCTTCCTTCATCGTTTGATGGTTTTCTGATGAACTTCAATATGAACAAGATAGAGGCCACCCTTGAAGAGATGATCAATATGCTTGTCACATATGAAGCCACATTAAAGAAGGATAAACCGGTACTCTTGGTTGGCTCCTCTTCTAACTCTAAGAAAGGACCAAGTGGAAATGGTAAGAAACGTTCTGCCCCGCCCAAGAAGATTGTACCAAATAAGAAGGGAAAGGCCAAGGCTTCAATTGGGATAAAAGATGAAAACGTTTGCCATTACTGCAAGAAACCCGATCATTGGATACGTAACTGCAAGGAATACCTCGAACAGTTGCGAACTGCAAAGGGTATGTTTTACATTGAAATAAATGTTTCACTTAATACTTCTTCTTGGGTATTGGATACCGGATGTGAAAGAGTAGGTGCCCGGTGAGCCAACTTGTGGTTAAGGGCTTTGATGACTCTTTGTATAAACAATCTTTTGTTTAATATAATTTACACTTTTATTAATGGCAATGACTTTATCTTTCTTCATATTGTTATATTGTGATATACTATTGTTGTTTTGATAAAGACCTTGAATATACTATAGTGTATGTAAGATGTGGTAGAACATGGAGATGTCTATCATGAAACACATCTTATAGTCACTGTATATTCTAAACTGTTCCTAGTCGATTCAGCCGTCCGATAATAAGGATAAGGATCGCTCGAGTTTGAGACTAGCATTTGCGATGCAGAGTACCACGTTTCATTGGTAAGGAACCTAGAGATGTTCGAAGCATGCAAATGGATATTCATACGATGAATGATCGAACTACCCTATCCGTACTTTCCAAGTGGTTATCACTTATCGAGTGGATAAAGTCCGCGGTTTTGGTTGTACACCATTAGTACTTACTACTTGAAACATCATTGAGACTCTATATGCTAGTACTGTGCTTTGACTCATTTACCGACTCTATTGGGGTCATCAGGTGTCGGGATTGGGTACAGTTACAACACATGTAGGAGTCGATGCTTTGTTGTCAAGGATTCACCACATACTTGCGAGTGTGGATATCCTATGCGATCTGAGGAGATATTAGTGTGACGAATCTCTGGCCAGAGTACATGATGTGTTTTAAGAAATGGTTTCTTAGTAACACATGCGATGTCACTATTTGATCTTCAAGATGTATTGCATAGTTATCGAATCTCGAACGACTCTCGATATACCAATGGTTGTTGATTCGATCGGGATATATGGATGAAGGGACCGTACTGTACGCTAACCAAAATCTATTGGTTCTTGCAGGCACTATCAGTGATACCTAGGGAATCATGGGGCGATGTTGCTAGGCGCTCTTACCATGATTCGATGGGCAAGTCGAAAATTGTTGTTCCGAGTCACAAGGAGTTGTGAGCCCACGGCTAGCTGTATCCCTGAACCATTGAGGGTCACACAGAGTAATGGATTTTTAATCCCCGTTGAGATAGTTAAATTTAAAGAGTTAAATTTAATGAACAAAGAAGTTGGACTTCTTAATTATGAGTAGAGGAGTGAGATTTTCTAAAATGACATAGGGATGAGCATTTTTGGAAACCACTGAATTCGGATTCAGAAAAATTTATCTTGACTTTAAAAGGTGCAGAAATGGTTTCTGTGCACATTGGTGAAATCGGTTTATCAATCGGAGTCATGATGAATTTTATATTAATTTCTATACATGCGGGCTTTGCTTGTCGGGCTTGAACTTATGACTAATGGGCCCTAAGCTGTTAGCGACCTACATTATAAATAAGTTATTGCAGTACAAAAATTAGACACAACAGGTCACAAAAATAATTTTCGAAAAACCCTAACTTTATTGAGTGTGGCCGCCGCCCCCCTTTCCCCTCTGCTCGGTAAAATCCAGTCTGTGAATTTTGAATTACAGTCTGGTTTAACGGATCAAATTTGTTAATTCTCTTCGTAGAAACTTCTGATAGATTTTCTAGTGCAATCTATCAGAGGGATTAATTATCCGTTCGTGGACCTGATTGAAGAACAGTTCGTCCATCAGTTCCAGGGATATACAACAAGAGCAGAGCAATCTGTTGGTGTCCATAATCTTGCTTCGAGATTGGAGGTAAAAATTTATAATTGTTATTTAATTTTTACACACACAATTTAATCGTAAGGTTTTGATACCCATTATGGAATCGTTCCATATAAAATTTTTAAACTTCCGCTGCACCGGGTATCAATCCTGATTGATCTGATCGCCGCGTTCTCCAACAGTGGTATCAGAGCCAGGTTGCTCAGATCAAGCGATTAAATTAATCGATTGTACAAAAATTTTTTAAGCCTCGGTTTTTGAAACAAAATAAATATTTTAAAATAAAAAAAAAAATTTCGGGCAAAACCCGGGCAGCGCTCGGCGCAGCCCATGGGCAGCGATCGTCGCTGCCCGGCCCGAGTCCATTGGGGCGCGGGCAGCCCGGGAATGTCCCGGGCGGCCCGCGAAAAATTAATTTTTTAATTTTTAAATTAAATTTTAATATGTTAAAATTTTATTTTTGGTCCGATCGAAAATTGTTTTTGATTGGTCCACGAGGCTCGGATCGAATTGTTCGAGTCCGAAAATTTTAAAATTGATTTTTGGATAAATTTGAATTTTTGGAAAATTTAAATATTTTATCCGTTAAATTGAATTTTGAAATTAATTATTTTTGGTACAATTGATGATAAGATATGATCTTATGGATATATTGAGTAAAATATGATTTTATAAAATTGGATTTTATAGATAAAATATGATTTTATTTGATAAAAAGATAAAATATGATTTTGTATGTAAAATAAGATTTTATATATGAAATATGATTTTATCCTTTTAAATTTAAATTGCCATTGCATGTTATCCAATAAATTAATTCTGAATTAAATGTTATTGGATAAGGATGATTGATTGCCATGACCAATTTTGTAGGTGTATGTTAGGAATTTACATTTGTTTTTATTGTTGTTGGATTTATTAATGGGCCTGGTTTATGGTCCAATATGAATTGTCATATGTAATAAAAGTGGGCTTGGTTTATGGCCCGTTCCCACCCCTTAAAATGTATCCCCTACTTGTCATTGTTATTTGTTGTAAATACATTAGATTTAGTGGGAGATGAAGATTTGAAGATGGAGGTGGGCCCAGCAGACAATAAAGACAGAAGAAATGTAAATTGGAAGCAAAATGTAATAGGATTGCATTGCATACTGCATATTACCTAGGATTGGACTAAAACTCGTGATTGGCAACCACGGGTCGATTAGAAATGGAATTGATCATCCTATATAATATGTGATATTATTGTTGTATGCATGTTTTAGACAAAATTGTGTGAATCCGGCAAGCATACAAAATTTTAAAATGATGAGACAAATTTTCAAAATTAAAATCCCTCATTTTAAATATGATTTAAAATTGATATCAAGATAAATAAAGGAAATTTAAAATTGTTTAAATGTTCCTACCTTCCATCAACGATCAATGTATGAGATGCTACCCGCGGATACGGTCCGGCTCATATTATTGGGGGGCCCGTTCGTCGGAAAGCTGTACATTGGATCGACACATGTTGTAAGTTGGGTGGAACTCCCATGGGATCGGCTCATATTATTGGGGGATCCACATGGCGACCGTCCATCACAACTTAATATTGATGGGTCATCTTGACATGTCACAATAAACGGCGTCATATTATTGGGCCCTTATTGGACATGAGGTAAAACGTGGAGGTTGCTTTGGAAGCAATTGGGCTCTACCTTTTGAAAATTATGGTTGGCTGATATTATTCGGGACCATAGTTTGTCAATTGGACTCCATGTTCTCACTAAGGAAAACAGTTTTCCGTTTTCACTAGAGGGTAGTGAAATCATTAAAATAGTGGGAGTGAGATTCATAAAATAAATTTCGCCTATTTTATGTCTTAGTAAATTACTTAAACAATCACTGATATTTGTCTGTTTCTTTTCAGTATTTCATAAAGATGAATTCGTGTAATCCACTTTTCTCGATCCTCAAACAAAATAAATTGACTGGCGCAAACTATACGGAATGGTTCCGTAAGTTGAAGATTGTCTTGACTTCGGAAAAGATGCTCTACGTGTTAGAAAAATCTCCTCCGAAGGAAGCACCAGCTGACATAAGTCCGGAAGAGTTAGCCAAACTTGATACATGGTGGGACCATGATATCAAGGCCAAATGCTATATGCAAGCCTCGATGTCTGATGAACTTTAGAGGCGATTTGAGGACACCGTGAATGCTGCTGACATTCACGTACAACTCAAGGAACTTTTTGGGGCTCAATCGAGGGCTGAAAGGTTCGCTACTGTAAAGGAGCTAATGATGTGTCGCATGCGTGAAGGGACTTCGGTCCGTGATCATGGGGTACGAGTGATTTGGCTCATACAGAAGTTGGTAACCCTTGATTTGGTGTTGGAGCATGAACTCAACGTAGACTTACTACTTCTATCTCTTCCTTCTTCGTTTGACGGATTTGTGGTGAATTTCAATATGAACAAGATAGAGGTCTCCCTTGAAGAGATGGTCAATATGCTTGTGACATATGAATCCACATTAAAGAAGGATAAACCGACTTTCTTGGTGGGCTCCTATTCTTCTGCTAAGAAGGGGTCAAGTACAAAGGGTAAGAAACGTTCTGCCCCACCCAAGAAAATCGAACCCGAGAAGAAGTACAAGACAAAGGCTTCAAACATGGAAAAATCCAAGGATGTTTGCCATTACTGCAAGAAGCCCGGTCATTGGAAGCGTAACTGCAAGGAATATCTAGAGCAGTTGCGAACTGCGAAGGGTATGTTCTATATTGAAATAAATGTTTCACTTAATACTACTTCTTGGGTATTGGATACCGGATGTGGATCTCACATTTGCAATGATTTGCAGGTGATGACAAGAAGTCGCAGGCTTAGAATGGGTGAGACCCAGCTGAGGCTCGGAAATGGTTCCAGAGTTGAAGCTAAAGCTGTGGGAGATGTTTATTTAAATTTGCAGAACGGTTTTAAGTTACTTTTGAGAGATGTTTTATTTGTTCCAGATTTGATTAAAAACATTATTTCTGTTTCTATGCTTGATAGAGATGGTTATTCTTGCAATTTTGTGAATGGGATTTGCAATATTTACAAGAATGAATGTTTGATTGGACATGGACAACTTGAAAACGATCTATATAACTTAAAACTAAAAGACGTTCCAATAAATTATGTTGATAAACCGGCAACAACAAACAAAAGAAAAATCGATAGTCAAAACCCGGCAAACCTTTGGCATGCTAGGCTAGGTCATATTCCTCAAGGAGGATGAACAAGCTAGTGGGAGAGGGCATGTTTGATATGTCTGATATTAACTCTCTACCTACTTGTGAATCCTGACTGAAAGGAAAAATGACTAAATCTCCTTTTAAGGGGAAACCTGAGCGTAGTCAAAATCTGTTGGATTTGATCCATACAGATGTTTGTGGTCCATTTAGAGTTGGTACTCAATATGGCCACACCTACTTCATTACCTTTACTGATGATTATTCTAGGTATGGGTATTTATATTTAATGAAATATAAGTCTGAAGCATTTGAAAAGTTCAAAGAATTCAAGGCTGAAGTAGAAAACAAGCTAGGTAAAAGTATTAAAGCACTTCGATCGGATCGAGGTGGAGAATACTTAAGTACCGAGTTTTTGGACTATCTAAAAGAGAATGGGATTCTCTCTCAGTGGACTCCTCCTATGACACCACAGCTGAATGGTGTATCGGAGCGTCGTAATCGAACTTTGTTGGACATTGTTTGATCCATGCTGAGCTTCACTGAGCTTCCACCTTCGTTTTGGGGCTATGCGCTTGAAACGGCGGTATTGTTGTTGAACAACATCCACACTAAGGCAGTGGACAAAACACCATACGAGTTATGGAATGGCAAAGCTCCTAAGTATTCGTACTTGAGGATTTGGGGATGTCCTGCTTACGTGAAGCAGACAGTGGGAGATAAGTTGGATAGTCGATCCATCTTATGTTATTTTGTAGGGTATCCGAAGAATTCAATCGGATATTATTTCTATTATCCTGCTGAAACAAAGGTGTTTGTTTCAAGGAATGCCACCTTCTTGGAGAAGGAGTTCTTATTGGATAAGAAAGGCAAGATAATGGAACTCGAAGAAATTCGAGAAGAACCCGAAATACAAAATAACGATTCTACACCTCAGGAACCATTGATAGACACGCCTGTACCTAGAAGATTCGAGAGGACTTCTAGACCTCCTATTCGATATGGTCTTCTTCTTGAAGGGGATCAAGATGAACCCGATGTTGGATGTGATCCAAGAAACTTCAAGGAAGCAATTTCTGATGCGGATTCAAATTTATGGCTTGAAGCTATGCAGTCGGAAATAGATTCGATGCATACAAACCAAGTTTGGTCTTTAGTAGATCCTCCCGATGGAATTGTTCCAATAGGGTGTAAATGGATCTACAAGAGAAAGCTTGGGCCTGATGGTAAGGTATTGACCTACAAGGCGCGATTGGTGGCGAAAGGTTATACTCAAAGACAAGGAGTTGACTATGATAAAACCTTTTCACCAGTTGCAATGTTCAAGTCCATAAGAATCCTTATTGCCATAGCTGCTTGGTATGACTATGAGATATGGCAAATGGATGTGAAGACTGCTTTTCTTAATGGAGACATTAAGGAAGAAATTTATATGAAGCAGCCTGAGGGGTACACATCCATGGGAAGCGAGCATAAGGTATGCAAGCTTCAGAGATCAATTTATGGTCTAAAACAAGCATGAAGAAGTTGGAACCAGAAATTTGATGAAACAATAAAGGATTTTGGTTTCATCAAGAACCCGGAGGAACCATGCGTGTACAAGAAAGTAGTTAAGGATGCTGTGATATTCTTAGTACTTTATGTTGATGACATCCTACTCATTGGGAATGACGTAGGGATGTTGCAGTCAACAAAGATATGGTTATCAGGTAGATTTTCGATGAAGGATTTGGGTGAGGCATCCTATATTCTAGGGATACAGATCTATAAAGATAGATCTAAGAGAATGATAGGACTCACTCAATCAACCTACATCGATACCATATTGAAACGATTTTCAATGGATGGGTCCAAGAGAGGACATCTACCCATGGGTCATGGAGTTTCTCTATCCAAGTCTATGTGTCCCAAGACGGATGAAGAGATAGAAAAAATGACACATGTACCATATGTGTCAGCCATAGGTAGTATCATGTATGGGATGATATCTACCAGACCGGATGTAGCATTTGCTCTGAGTGTCACGAGCAGATATCAAGCTAATCCCGGTCAAATGCATTGGAAAGCCGTGAAGGACATTCTTAAGTACTTACGAAGGACTAAGAATATGTTCATGGTATATGGAGGAAGAGAACTAAAATTGGAAGGCTATACCGACTCTAGCTTCCAAAGTGACGTGGATGACTCGAAGTCTACCTCTGGATTTGTGTTCATGCTCAATGGCGGTGCTGTCTCTTGGAAGAGTTCCAAGCAGGACACCACAGCGGATTCCACCACTGAGGCAGAATACATTGCAGCATCAGCTGCTGCTAAAGAGGCCGTTTGGATGAGGAATTTCGTCCAAGAGTTGGGCGTCATTCCTGAAGTTGTTGGTCCAGTCCCGGTGTACTGTGACAACACGGGTGCCATTGCTCAGGCAAAGGAACCAAGGTCTCATCAAAGATCCAAACACGTACTGAGGAAATACCACATCATCCGGGAGATTGTGGAAAGAGGAGACATCACTGTCGAAAGAGTGGCCTCTGCAGACAATATCGCTGATCCACTTACTAAGCCCTTGCCAGGACCATTATTTGACAAACATCGCGAAGCAATGGGTCTACGTAGTATGACTAGTTGGCTTTAGGGCAAGTGGGAGATTGAAAGAGTAGGTGCCCGGTGAACCAACTTGTGGCTAAGGGCTTTGATGACTCTTTGTATAAACAATCTTTTGTTTAATATAATTTACACTTTTATTAATGGCAATGACTTTATCTTTCTTCATATTGTTATATTGTGATATACTATTGTTGTTTTGATAAAGACCTTGAATATACTATAGTGTATGTAAGATGTGGTAGAACATGGAGATGTCTATCATGAAACACATCTTATAGTCACTGTATATTCTAAACTGTTCCTAGTCGATTGATCCGTCCGATAATAAGGATAAGGATCGCTCGAGTTTGAGACTAGCATTTGCGATGCAGAGTACCACGTTTCATTGGTAAGGAACATAGAGATGTTCGAAGCGTGCAAATGGATATTCATACGATGAATGATCGAACTACCCTATCCGGACTTTCCAAGTGGTTATCACTTATCGAGTGGATAAAGTCCGCGGTTTTGGTTGTACACCATTAGTCCTTACTACTTGAAACATCATTGAGACTCTATATGCTAGTACTGTGCTTTGACTCGTTTACCGACTCTATTGGGGTCATCAGGTGTCGGGATTGGGTACAGTTACAACACATGTAGGAGTCGATGCTTTGTTGTTAAGGATTCACCACATACTTGCGAGTGTGGATATCCTATGCGATCTGAGGAGATATTAGTGTGACGAATCTCTGGCCAGAGTACATGATGTGTTTTAAGAAATGGTTTCTTAGTAACACATGCGATGTCACTATTTGATCTTCAAGATGTATTGCATAGTTATCGAATCTCGAACGACTCTCGATATACCAATGGTTGTTGATTCGATCGGGATATATGGATGAAGGGACCGTACTGTACGCTAACCAAAATCTATTGGTTCTTGCAGGCACTATTAGTGATAACTAGGGAATCATGGGGCGATGTTGCTAGGCGCTCTTACCATGATTCGATGGGCAAGTCGGAAATTGTTGTTCCGAGTCACAAGGAGTTGTGAGCCCATGGCTAGCTGTATTCCTGAACCATTGAGGGTCACACAGAGTAATGGATTTTTAATCCCCGTTGAGATAATTAAATTTAAAGAGTTAAATTTAATGAACAAAGAAGTTGAACTTCTTAATTATGAGTAGAGGAGTGAGATTTCCTAAAATGACATAGGGATGGGCATTTTTGGAAACCACTGAATTCGGATTCAGAAAAATTTATCTTGACTTTAAAAGGTGCAGAAATGGTTTCTGTGCACATTGGTGAAATCGGTTTATCAATCGGAGTCATGATAAATTTTATATTAATTTTTGTACATGCGGGCTTTGCTTGTCAGATTTGAACTTATGACTAATGGGCCCTAAGCTGTTAGCGGCCTACATTATAAATAAGTTATTGCAGTACAGAAATTAGACACAACAGGTCACAAAAATAATTTTTGAAAAACCCTAACTTTATTGAGTGTGGCCGCCGCCCCCCTTTCCCCTCTGCTCGGTAAAATCCAGTCTGTGAATTTTGAATTACAGTCTGGTTTAACGGATCAAATTCGTTAATTCTCTTCGTAGAAACTTCTGATAGATTTTCTAGTGCAATCTATCAGAGGGATTAATTATCCGTTCGTGGACCTGATTGAAGAACAGTTCGTCCATCAGTTCCAGGGATATACAACAAGAGCAGAGAAATCTGTTGGTGTCCATAATCTCGCTTCGAGATTGGAGGTAAAAATTTATAATTGTTATTTAATTTTTACACACACAATTTAATCGTAAGGTTTTGATACCCATTATGGAATCGTTCCATATAAAATTTTTAAACTTTCGCTGCACCGGGTATCAATCCTGATTGATCTGATCGCCGCGTTCTCCAACAGGATGTGGATCTCATATTTGCAATGATTTGCAGGTGATGACAAGAATTCGTAAGCTAAGGATGGGTGAGACCCAGCTAAGGCTCGGGAATGGTTCTAGAGTCGAAGCCAAAGCTATAGGAGACATTTATTTAGTTTTGCAGAACAATTTTAAGTTATTTTTGAGAGATGTTTTATATGTTCCGGATTTGGTCAAAAACATTATATCTATTTCTATGCTTGATAGAGATGGTTTTTCTTGCAATTTTGTGAATGAGATTTGCAATATTTACAAGAATGAATGTTTGATTGGAAATGGACAACTTGAAAATGATCTAAACAGCTTAAAATTAAAAGACGTTCCAATTAATTATGTTGATAAACCAGTAACAACAATTAAAAGGAAAAACGATAGTCAAAACCCGGCAAACCTTTGGCATGCTAGGCTAGGTCATATTTCCTCAAGGAGGATGAACAAGCTAGTGGGAGAGGGCATATTTGATATGTCTGATATTAACTCTCTACCTACTTGTGAGTCCTGCCTAAAGAAAAAAATGACTAAATCTCCTTTCAAAGGGAAACCTGAGCGTAGTCAAAATCTGTTGGATTTTATCCATACAGATGTTTGCGGTCCATTTAGGATTGGTACTAAATGTGGCAACACCTACTTCATTACCTTTACCGATGATCATTCTAGGTATGGGTATTTATATTTAATGAAATATAAGTCTGAAGCATTTGAAAGGTTCAAAAAATTCAAGGCTGAAGTAGAAAACAAACTAGGTAAAAGTATTAAGGCACTTCGATCGGATCGAGGTAAAGAATACTTAAGTACCGAGTTTTTGGACTATCTAAAAGAGAATGGGATTCTCTCTCAGTGGACTCCTCCGATGAGACCTCAGCTGAATGGTGTTTTGGAGCGTCGCAATCGAACTTTGTTGGACATGGTTCGATCCATGATGAGCTTCACTGAGCTCCCACCTTTGTTTTGGGGCTACGCGCTTGAAACGGTGGTATTGTTGTTAAACAACGTCCACACTAAAGCAGTAGATAAAACACCATACGAGTTATGGAATGGCAAAGCTCCTAAGTATTCGTACTTGAGGATTTGGGGATGTCCTGCTTACGTGAAGCAGACAGTGGGAGATAAGTTGGATAGTCGATCCACCTTATGTTATTTTGTAGGGTATCCGAAGAATTCAATCGGATATTATTTCTATCATCCTGCTGAAACAAAAGTGTTTGTTTCAAGGAATGCCACCTTCTTGGAGAAAGAGTTCTTATTGGATAAGAAAGGCAAGATGATGGAACTCGAAGAAATTCGAGAAGAACCCGAGATACAAAATAGCGATCCTACACCTCAAGAATCATCACAAGACACGCCTATTACTAGGAGATCCGAGAGGACTTCTAGGCCTCCTATTAGATATGGTCTTCTTCTTGAAGGGGATCAAAGTGAACCCGACATTGGATGTGATCCAAGAAACTTCAAGGAAGCAATTTCTGATGCGGATTCGAATTTATGGCTCGAAGGTATGCAATCGGAAATAGACTCGATGCATTCTAACCAAGTTTGGTCTTTAGTAGATCCTCCCGATGGAATTGTTCCAATTGGGTGCAAATGGATCTACAAGAGAAAGTTTGGGCCTGATGGAAAGGTATTGACCTACAAGGCACGATTGGTGGCAAAAGGTTATACTCAAAGAAAAGGAGTTGACTATGATGAAACCTTTTCACCAGTCGTAATGTTCAAGTCCATAAGAATCCTTATTGCCATAGCAGCATGGTATGACTATGAGATATGACAAATGGATGTAAAGACTGTATTTCTTAATGAAAACATTAAGGAAGAGATCTATATGATGCAGCTTGAAGGATACACATCCATGGAAAGCGAGCATAAGGTATGCAAGCTTCAGAGATCAATCTATGGTCTCAAACAAGCATCAAGAAGTTGGAACCAGAAATTTGATGAAACGATAAAGGATTTTGGTTTTATCAAGAACCCGGAGGAACCATGCGTGTACAAGAAAGTAGTTAAGAATGCGGTAACATTCTTAGTACTTTATGTTGATGACATCCTACTCATGGGGACTGATGTAGGGATGTTGCAGTCAACAAAGATATGGTTATCAGGTAGATTCTCGATGAAGGATTTAGGTGAGGCATCCTATATTCTAAGAATTAAGATCTATAGAGTTAGATCTAAAAGAATGATAGGTTTCACTCAATCAACCTACATCGACACCATATTGAAAAGGTTTTCAATGGATGGGTGCAAGAGAGGACATCTACCTATGTGTTATGGAGTTTCTCTATCCAAGTCGATGTGTCCACGTGCCATATGCGTCAGCCATAGGTAGTATCATGTATGGGATGATATCTACCAGACCGGATGTGGCCTATGCTCTGAGCGTCACGAGCAGATACCAAGCCAATCCCAGTCAAATGCATTGGAAAGCCGTGAAGGATATTCCTAAGTACTTGCGAAGGACTAAGAATTTATTCATGGTTTATGGAGGGAGAGAATTGAAGTTGGAAGGCTATACCGACTCTAGCTTCTAATGTGACGTGGATGACTCGAAATCAACCTCTGGATTTGTATTCGTGCTCAATGGCGGTGCTGTCTCTTAGAAGAGTTTCAAGCAGGACACCACAGCGGATTCCACCACTGAGGCAAAATACATTGTAGCATCAGCTGCTGCTAAAGAGGCGGTTTGGATAAGGAAATTCATCCAAGAGTTGGGTGTAATTCCTGAAGCTGTTGGTCCAGTCCCGGTATACTGTGACAACATGGGTGCCGTTGCTCAGGCAAAGGAACCAAGGTCTCATCAGAAGTCCAAACACGTACTGAGAAAATACCACATCATCCGGGAGATCGTGGAAAGAGGAGACATCAGTGTCGAGAGAGTGGCCTCTACAGACAATATTGCTGATCCGCTTACTAAGCCCTTGCCAGGACCATTGTTTGACAAACATCGCGAAGCAATGGGATTGCGTAGTGTGACTAGTTGGCTTTAGGGCAAGTGGGAGATTGAAAGAGTGGGTGCCCGGTTAGCCAACTTGTGGCTAAGGGCTTTTGTGACTCTATGTATAAACAATCTTTTGTTTAATATAATTTACACTTTTATAATGGCATTGACTTTATCTTTCTTCATAATGTTATATTATGATATACTATTGTTATTTTGGTAAAGACCTTGAATATACTATAGTGTATGTAAGATGTGGTAGCACATGGGGATGACTATCATGAAACACATCTTATAGTCACTGTATATTCTAAACAGTTCCTAGTCAATTGAGCCGTCCGCAAATAAGGATAAGGATCGCTCGAGATTGAGACTAGCATTTGCGATGCCGAGTACCACGTTTCATTAGTATGGAACATAGAGATGTTCAAAGCATGCAAATGGATATTCATATGATGAATGATCGAACTACCCTATTCGGACTTTCCAAGTGGTTATCACTTATCGAGTGGATAAAGTCCGCGGTTTTGGTTGTACACCATTAGTCCTTATTACTTGAAACATCATTGAGACTCTATATGCTAGTACTGTACTTTGACTCGTTTACCGACTCTATTGGGGTCATCAGGTGTCGGGATTGGGTACAGTTACGACACATATAGGAGTCGATGATTTGTTGTCAAGGATTCATCACATACTCGCGAGTGTGGATATCCTATGCGATCTGAGGAGATATTAGTGTGACGAATCTCTGACCAGAGTACATGATGTGTTTTAGGTTACTTGGTGTTCCTAGTAACACATGCGATGTCACTAATAGATCTCCAAGATGTTATGCATAGTTATCGAATCTCGAACGACTCTCGATGCACCAATGGTTGTTGATTCGATCGGGATATTTGGTTGAAGGGACCGTACTGTACGCTAACCAAAATCTACTGGTTCTTGCAGGCACTATCAGTAATACCTAGGAAATCATGGGGCGATGTTGCTAGGCGCTCTTACCATGATTCGATGGGTAAGTCGGAAATTGTTGTTCCGAGTCACAAGGAGTTGTGAGCCCACGGCTAGCTGTATTCCTGAAACATTGAGGGTTACACAAGTAATGGATTACTAAAACCCCGTAGAGATAGTTAAATTTAAAGAGTTAAATTTAATGAAAGAGAAGTTGGACTTCTTAATTAAAAGGGAGTGGGATTTTCTAAAATGACATAGGGATGGACATTTTTGGAAATCACTGAATTCGGATTCAGAAAAATTATCTTGACTTTAAAAGATGCATAAATGGTTTCTGTGCATATTGGTGAAATCAGTTTATCAATCGGAGTCACGATGAATTTTATATTAATTTCTAGAACAACGGGTTTGGCTTGTTGGACTAAGTTATGGATTGTGGGCCCTAAGGAGTTAGCGTCCTAATATAATTATAACTTAATCTAGTCTAAAAATTATCTATAAATATGTAAGCAGTGTTCGAAATTCATCAGAGATTCAGTCTTGCAAATTTCGAACACTACATATATTTTCTAAGAGATTTTCGAAAATTCCCTATCTCCTTTTGAGAAAATTCGGACTGTGATTTTTGTGAAAAATTACAATTCGAATTAACAGATCAAATCTGTTTATTCTCTACGTAAAACTTCTGATTGATTTCTAGTGCAGTCAATCAGAGGGTTTCTATTTTTCGCTTGTGGACCTAATTCCGGAGTTAGATCGTGACTGTCATCGGTTCCCGGGATTTGCAAGAAGAGCAGATTAAATTCTGTTGGAGTCCACAATCAAGCCTTTGCTTGACGAGGTAAAAATTTAACTGTGTTTTATTTTTCCTTGAACAAATTTAATCGTAAAAGTTTTGATACCCATATATGGAATCGTTCCATATAATAAAATAAAATTTTTAAACTTCCGCTGCACCGGGTATCAATTCTTAATTGATCTGAACACGTTTTCCAACAGTATCGAAGCCTCCAATGCATACCTTGGATGCACATCTCAATGGCGGAAGATTCCGACAATCGATCTTTGCAGTTAAGACTCAAATTTCTCCAACGATTGATATAGTCAATGACAGGCTCTTCTTTCCACTGTCGTGAGTTTGTCAGCTCGATCATGCTAACTATTCGTCGAGTACTATAGAAGCGATTGAGAAATTCTTGTTCTAGCTGATTCCAACTATTAATCGAGCATGGCTCCAGATCAGTATACCAGTCAAACGCATTTCCTTTTAGTGAGCGAACAAATTGTTTGACCAGATGATCTCCGTATGTTCCAGCATTGTTACATGTCTCGACGAAATGAGCCACATGTTGTTTTGGATTTCTCTTGCCATCGAACTGTTGAAATTTTGGAGGCTGGTAACCAGTGGGCATCCTCAAGTCATCGATATTTTGCGAGTAAGGCTTGGCATATGTGAGAGATGACTTGGACCTTCCGTTAAGTTTTATGAAGTCTTTTAACTGGTCTACAGGAACTGACCCATCAGGTGAAAAATTTAAATCTTTAGTATGTTCCTTTCCTTTTTTCTTCAACGATGATTCAGTTTCACCATTAGTTTCACCTTGTTTGTCCATGTGACTTGCATCAGTATGGTCTATCTTTTCCATCAACTTCATAATTTGGGAGTCTTGATCTTGAACATGTCTCGAGAGTCCCTCGATTACCTTCGTCAGATTTGCTATTTGATCTTCTAAAGTTGAGGCATATGTCACCATCACTGGTGCTATGTGCGAGTTTTGATGGGTTTCTAAGAAACGAGCTTGCTCAGAAGATTTCTTCGACATACTTCTTGTGACGACTCCAAGACTTTCAGTTGACTTCGTAGTAGCAATCTTTATGTTGGAGATCTTGTTATTGGTGGACATGATGACTTAGAACTTTTGGCGAAGAGGAAAGATGAATGGTAGAGATGGTCCCACTGGGCGTGCCAAAATTTGTAGCTCAAATTCTTTATTTCTTAAAATTAAAAAATAAAAAATTGATACAAAGTGATTTAAATAAAGATTAGTGAATACAATCTCTAGATAATCCCTTGATTTTTCTCTTCAATGACAATTTCTTGTGAAATGTGAATTTCTTGAGTGTTTGATCTTCTTGGAAGATGATTTGATATCTTGATAACGTTAATTCGATGGGTTCACACCTTGTTATCGAATTAACCTTCAAAATTTGAGAAGAACGCGATGAACTCCTTGAATCACGCCTTGAATTTTGTTGATCTTGAATTTGGTGAAGAACGAAATCTTCTTGGATTTGAATGAATTTAAATGTGTTTGAAGAATAACGCAATTAATTCCTTGAATCACGCCTTGATCTTCTTGAATTTAATGAATTTGATGAAGAACGCCTTGAATTTCGCCTTGATCTTCGTTGATTTCCTTGAACTTCTTGAAGATGACTTGAGAGAAAAATCTTGAATTCTTCTACTCCTTTTCTTCAGTCTTCTGTGTTGTGTCTTCTTTGTTGGTCATCTGCCCCTATTTATAGCTGAAGGGTGCAGATTCCTTCCATTTTCATTTGATGAGGTGTCGTAATTTGATTGGCTCTTCATGATTCATTTGGAGATTATCTTCCATTAATCACAATATTTGATTTTAAATACTAAATATATTATTATTTTCTTTCATTTGATTCAAGATTTGATTTGAAATACTAAAAATATTAATATTTCATTTCATTTATTGCAAGATGCAATCTTGATTTAAAAATCTTGATTTGATCACAAAATATATTAAAATATCAATTAATTAACTATTTATTGTTTGTAGGAATTTAATTTTCAATAAATAAATAGTCAATTATTTTTTATTGATATTTAATATATATACTTCTTTTGATATTTTTCATAAATTTAAGCTAAACAAATTTAATTGTCTACATATAGTATCAAAAAATTTATTATAGGAAGTTTATTCATCAAACTATTGAAATGTTAGCACCGAATTTGATTGGTTTCTGAATGAAATTAGATTTTGTGCAGAATTATATCCTTCCCTGTCGTTTTGGCTCATAATGAAGTTGGTTCAATGATTGATTTGGGAAAAAAAAAAATCGTAAATTTAAAAAGAATCGAATTCGTAGAAAATAATGGAAAATTTGGATTCAATTCGTTCAAGTAAAAGTAGAAAGAAAGAATAATATTCTTTTCTTAACTGACAAGTTGTAGATAATACAATAGGGTGCCAACGTAAATGCGACTTTTTGAACCTTCAAACTTTAAGGTTTCTTTTAATGTTCGAAATTTGGAATTTAATATTTTCACCATTCATTGGACACATTTATGGCAGATGTTCCACCGGCTGAATCTTAACATAACCTGTGCCGATATTGTTGAACTTAAATTCCTTATTGACCTTTGTATCAAAACTAATTATACAGAGAAGAGAAACAACCACACATAAATTCTCCTAAGCAGCAATAGCATGCCTCCAAGATCAAAATTTTGAAATTTAAATCACATGATAGCTAAAGCGAGTCAATTATCAAGAATCCAGTTTGAGGGTGCTAGCTATAATACACGCAAAGTATTTGATCGAAGCTGTCGGAATCTTTATGCTTTCACGATAGCCACTCGAAACAGGAAACACGTACCAAAACCCAGTATATCGCAGCTTAACACTCAGACTTAGATAAATGATGATGTAATTTAAGGCGCTTGAATTGTCACTCGGTTTTATATATCAGGGTGAACGATATGTTTGGAGTATACTCACGGTTTTCTCCAAATCGTACGTTTGACAAGTCTTCAATCACCTTCATCTGGGATCTCAAAGACTAAAGTTCGCACCATAGAAGCAAATCTGCCATCTGATCTCTTGTCACTGACCTTGCACACAGAAAGAGCAGGACGTTCATTGCTTGGAGTTAACCCAAGGCTATTTGATGCCAGAACCACTCGCTTTCCAACTTCTGGTTTCCTGCATTTCTCTCCTGAGGCTTTCGAATCAGGCTTCTCCACCTGCGGGGGTTTGTGGGCAATTACTGGTGACATTAAATCAGGCGGAAAATTACAATACTTGGAGTTTTTGCTGCTGTTCAATCTTTCTTTGTGTCTACCTAGTAATCTTGAACTTGAGGCCACTTCATCATAATCTGAGAAGTATTTATGGATAATGCCTGAAACCGATACTGTTTCTGACATTGCTTCACTAAGACCGGAATCCCACCTTTTTCTCCTATGTGCTTCAGCTCTAGTCACAATGCCCTTTGCAATCCTTTGGGCTTTAGTTGTGCCTCTTCTATCCCTTTTTCTCCTTTTCTTCCTTTTCATCAATAAATGGAAAATTGTAGGCACCTTCACCGATGAAGTTTTACGGTAGGAAGTTATGAGTACCTTGCTTTCTTTCCTTCCGCATTTCATAATATTCTTATCACCACTACTCAACGAACATCCAAGTTCTGTAACGCCATCATCAGTGGAGTTATGACCGATAACTTGAATGCCATTACATTTAAAGGAATCTACCAGATTATCATTGCTTGGAACGTGCACTAGAACTCGAAGAAACCAATTACCATTTGAATCCCGAAAAGCATACTTGAGAGGCAAAGACTCGGGCAGGTAATAATAGCAAGATCTCCGCTTCACCTGTAACACTTTCAGTATATGATTGTGCTCGAAAGAGAAGTATGTGAATCAAATGAAAAAAAAAAAACCTCGAGCAAAACCTACCATCATGGCATCAATCCTGATTCTTCCATATCCTGGGAAGCAATTCAGATGCACCCTCTCCACCTCCCCTACCATAAACAAAAAGTGTTCTCATCGAAGTCAATAAAATTACGATAAAAAAAATGAAGTTTGTTAAAAGATTGAAGTGTAGCCATGGAGTCACATTGAGTTCATACATCTTTAAAACAGCCGGACAAGAACTCAAGAACAAACCAAACAATACATAATCAACATAAAGAAAAAAAAAGCCCATGTCTCCAATTTTTATTTTTTCACTTGAAATTTCCACTAAAGTCACAAATTAACACTTCTTAGTTTGCAATCGGACAAAATATAGCTTTACTGGCATCATTTGCCAACTTCTATCCCATAAACACTACAATTAGGTAAAACCCTGCTCGCATATTTCTCCTTTGAAATGTATTATTATAACTAGATACAGAAAAATAAACACAAAAAAAAAAAAAAAAAAACTAGAATCTAAGGAGCAAACCCTTGAAGTCCTTAACCGAGATGTCGGCGGGAATCGGCACAACAATTCGGGTACCTAAGTCTGTTTCAACAAACGCGAGCGTTGAATAAGCCATTGAAGGAGCTTGCTTCATGGGTTCTCTTCTCGACTTCTGCAGCTAATCAAAATGGCAGTCTTGGCAATTTTTTTTAACATAGTATTAGTGTTCGACTTCGAATGTATGCCTTTTTATGCTTGTACCCTTTTTTTTTTTTTTAAAATAATAAAAAATCAAAACAAGAGCGAAAAAAAACGGTAGTCGGTAGAGAGCAAAAACCAAATTTTTGCGGAAGTGTAGAAATAGAACCATAGAAGATAAGAGAATAATTTTGAAAATTGGTGTTTTTGTAAATAAATAATAATAATCTATCTATAAATGTATTAAAAAATTGGTAGAAAGGGCTGTGAATGTAAAATCCAGATTTCTTCGATAAATAAATAGAGATTACGATATATTATATTGTTTCAACTAATAATTCCTCAATATTTTTTTTCAACTATTAAGAGATTATGTTTCATTGGTGTGATTTTATCATGCATTTCATTAAAGAAAAGGGTCAAATTGATGGTAGAAACGACAGATTCATAAATAGCTTTGAACATTATATTCATTAGGCTTTACCTTCATTTAAGCAGCTATAAATTAATAATTAAAATTAAAATATAATGTTGAAATTCGATTATCTAAATAAGTGTTTAGTATGAGATGAAGTTAAAGACGAGATATATTCGAACGTCCATGTGTTGCACGAGCCACTCAAGAAAGGGGCGGATGAGGAGAGTGTTATTAAGGTCACATGTCATACTTTATTGTAGTTTATAAATTAGTGTCTCGAATATATAATATATATTTAAATTAATTTAATTTATATTTGAATAGTAGTAATATCATAATTCTAAAAATCACCGACGGTCTAAAATGTAATTTGAAATATTGAAATTAAATTTTAAAAAAATTAAAAAAAAAAAAGCAAAAGTGCAATAACTATATTATATAAGGAGAATATTGGCAAAATTATATTATTTATATGTAGTATAGATAAATAATTTACTTTATAAAATATAAACACAACAACTTCGTTAAAAAATATAATAATAATTTAAAAAAATATTAATAATTTTTAATAGTATTAATTTAGTTTGATAACATAAAATCAATTATTCAGCGATGGTTTTTTTTAAAAAATACCATTGCTATAATAATTTTTTTAAAAAAACTATAAATATAGCATTTAAAAACTCAACGGAATTAAAAAAATCGTTGTTAATATGGCTCGATTTTGTTTAAGTATATTTTTAAGTAACTTCGTAATGAGAATGCAAGAAAATATTTATGAGTAAATAGCAAAATAATATATTTTTCGGGAATTCCAAAATCAGAATCCAAGGAAGTATTACAAATAAAAAGTTCACCTCGATTTGTCATAGATGGATATATGATTTTTCTACGCTACATAGTGTCTACGTATGTAGTTTTTCTCCCCGCATCATATTGCGAAATTGTGGCGGTTGGACCAAGGGCGTATCTAGAATTAAGTTTTTTTGGGGCTTCACATATAAATTATTAAAAAACTAAAAATTTGGAAAATCTAAAACTTTCGGTTCAAAATAATATAAGCAAAACAAGCATAAAAAGAAATTTTTTTTTTTCGTCTCTTTCAATTTGTCTATCACTACAAACATAACAAAATATCAATTAGCAAAATAATATCTTTCTCTATGGAAATTGAAATCAAACAATGACTTAGCTGGTTTAGGTTTCAATTTTTTTTTTAATTTTTTTCGCGCCTATTTGATTTTTATTTTTTAATGTGATTAATTAATAATTTGTGCCATATATATAGCATACCTATGTTAATTTTTTTTGCTTGGCCCCTACATAAGGTACGTCCCTGGTTGGATCATCACCACGTGATATCATCTTTTGTTAAAAATGTGGGATGAACATGATCTAATGATATTTGAATATGAAGAAAATTTGAGCGAAATATATATAGTCTATTTTTGGATATATATTTATATTTTTATAACTAAAAACCTTAAAATATTATAAAACTCTATCTTTATCTATATTTATAATTTTAGACCGTCTATCTATTGTCATTCATAATTAAAAAAAAAATCAAATACAGAACAAATCAATAATTTTAAAATAACAAATGTTATCATATATACTTAAATATTTCAACGATGTAAATATGCATCACGCTAATCTTTTACTATATAATAATAAATCAAAAATGTCACGACCCATGAACTGGGCCTAGTTGACATCGGCGTTGTTTAAGAATTTAACATTGAAACAACAAGTCTCGTAGTACAAATCTTGCCAAAAACCAGTCTATTTCATAAACCATAACTGTTTTTACAGTGAAGAACACAAGTGCGGAAGTAATAACGTAGTAAGAAATAAAACTGAAATAAATTCTTAAATTTTCATATCTTGAACTTGATCACCAACCCCAAAATGCGTGTTGTTCATCATCTTCCAACTGATCTTCGCCCGTATCTGGGGAGGGAAGTAAGGGAGTGCGTGTTTTGGGAAACACTCAGCAATTGGGGGCCAATCGTACACACAAATATCGAATATATATATACATATGATACGAATTCAAAAGAAGACATGTTACAGAACATGTCGCAACAGGAGTCAAGATATGAGACAAACAGAATTCGAAACAAAGCATCAAGACAAATCATAACTTAAGCATAACTTAAACATAGCACTGCTATTCATCTCGTTAATCCTGGCTACTAATCAGTCCCTAATTGTTACTCCTCTAAGGGGACGAAGCCTTAAACGGTTATTATAACCCACCACATCAGGGCCTTATCATATCATGTTTTTGGAATTTCCTTACCATTTCTTAATTTGAATCATAACAGTGCATTTCAAGATCTCATTGCATAACAGAGGAATCGTACAGAACGAAACATGAAACGAAATCAAAGGACATGAAACGAGGAATGTACGATCGAGTTTTCAAAACAGGAACATCATTCTTTTAAAAATATATTTATTCATATCTTATCATAATGACCATGGGCTTTTACTGGTTTTGAGCTCCCTCTGGGGTCTTTTCTTGTAAACGGGCTCCCTCTGAGGCCTTTTTCCTCACAGGATTTTCTTAATGCGCCATTATTCAAATCAGAATCATCACAAACGAACATATCACATGGATATCCATTGGAACGAAAAGAACAGAATGAATCTGAACAAAGGCTTAGCAAAGGAATGCATAACGAATCATAAGGTACTTCAAAATGAAGCATAACAAAGGATTCATGTGGAACGAAACATATACGGAATCAAAAGGACATAAAACAAATAGTGTACGATCAAAACTTGAAACAGATACTTAGTGATTTCAAACAAGAATAAGCCCAAACAAAGATTTTGATGGTTTCTTAGAATAATGCTTAGAGAATCAAAATTAACAAAAAGAGTCTAATAGAAACAAAACTCAATGATTTCCATCGAATTGAAACAAAGATGTCTTAAAGAAACAAAAACCCACTTACCTTATTTTCGGATTTGTATGCAACAAAATTCAGTCAACTTGCAGAAATTTATTTTTGGCATATTGAACCGTCGGATCGACCTCAAATTTGGTCCGCACGTTCATTAGGATGTAAGAAATATTATGAACAGTGAAGATCGGCTTTGAAGATCATTTAATACCATTTCTGGTCGACGAACTGGAGTCGCTCCCTTCTCGCCTAGAATCTGCCACTTATTATTGCGAAGGTCTTTTACGTAAATCTAACCGTTGGATTGGATTGAAACTTGGACAGAACATGTATAACATAAAAAGGTATATTGTGAACGGTCGAGATTTGATTTCAAAGTCATATGGGGTGACGAAAAAAATCAGTACAATGGACTTTGAAATGATTCTTGGTTGTGATTTTTCACTCAACCTTTGGGAGTATTTATAGGCAACTTAGATCAGCTGAATGGTCATGGTTTAAGGCCATTAAATCCCATTTTAATGTCATTATCGGCCATGAATTGGGCTATTGCAAACCTTGATCATGACTCTTCAATTTCTACATTGATGTTAGCCTATCAACTCCTTGTAATGTTACTAAAAAAAACTGAAATCTTCACATCCCATCCTCCTTATTGAGAGTTTCGTCCTCGAAACTCGAGTCAACTTGCCCTTCAAAATGAAAGGGATATATCTTGCGCATCTTTTCCTCAAGTTCTGAAGTTCCTCTCTCTCCGTGTGGTTAGATCATTTTATTTTTATGTACGGAATGGTTCTTCATCTCAAAACTTGGTCATTGGTATCCACTATTAGGATTGGACTTTCTTCATACTTCAAATATTCATTCAAGACCCCTTTAATCACGAGTGGTCCAACTTCAAGAATTTGACTTAGATATCTATAAGATAGTATGCTTGTCATGATTTCTCATAATCGCACCATATTGTCCATGTCTAGGGTAACCAACTAGTCTAGAATAAATTCATGCGATGATGCACGAATTTTATGAGTCTATCAACAATCACCCATGATCTTATTTTAACCCAAAAATAATTTTGATACAATTAATGTCCATACAAAAAATTCCTTATTGGCGTATCTCTACTAATTGAACCCAAATTACGTAATTATCTTACATTGTTCTATCAAGTTCACTAAAATCCCCATCCTCTCGGCATGTTTTCTTTTAGCCGTACTTTTCTTAATCTTGTCTATAAGCATTACATACCCAAATTCCTACTAGATGAATCACTAATAGTTGAATTCCTCTCTAAATATATCCATATTTTTCAATAGTTCAAACCTAAATTCCTTTAACTGAGTTTCTCTTAACTAGAATCATCCTTAATTGGTATACCCTTAACTAAACACACAAGATATAGTGTGATAGATCTATGAATTAAAATTCATCCTTTCAGTGATAAGCTTAGTCTGTAGCATTTCACGCATGTCTACTTCTATTGGCTCTTCTTCATGTGCGTTCTTTGCGCTAACTGGTGTTGATTTGTAGCTAAATTGATTTGAGTACTTGCACGTCCCATAATTCGTTCAAGGACAAAAGTGAAGTTCATTCTAGAATCAGATTACTCTTAAAAAATCTATTCTATCAGCCAACTATTTTGTCTTATCGGATTCTTTCTCTCCCAACTGGTTTATTGTCCCAGCTGGTCTATCTGAACTAGGGCTGCTTCACAACTGTTTTTTTTTTCTGCAAGAAGGTCTTCCCATCCGGATTATGGAACCTGGAGTCTCTGATACCACTAAAATGTCACGCCCCGGAACCGGGCCTAGTTGACATCGGCGTTGTTTAACAATTTAACATTGAAACAACAAGCCTCGTAGTAAAAATCTTGCAAAAAACCAGTCTATTTCATAAACCATAACTGTTTTTACAGTGAAGAACACAAGTGCGGAAGTAATAACGTAGTAAGAAATAAAACTGAAATAAATTTTTGAATTTCCATATCTTGAACTTGATCACCAACCCCAAAATGCGTGTTGTTCATCATCTTCCAACTGATCTTCGCCCGTATCTGGGGAGGGAATTAAGGGGGTGAGTGTTTTGGGAAACACTCAGCAAGTGGGGGCCAATCGTACACACAAATATCGAATATATATATACATGATACGAATTCAAAAGAAGACATGTTCCAGAACATGTCGCAACAGGAGTCAAGATATGATACAAACAGAATTCGAAACAAAGCATCAAGACAAATCATAACTTAAGCATAACTTCGACATAACACTGTTATTCATCTCGTTAATCCTGGCTACTGATCAGTCCCTAATTTTTACTCCTCTGAGGGGACGAGGCCTTAAACGGTTATTATAACCCACCGCATCAGGGCCTTATCATATCATGTTTTCGGAATTTCCTTACCATTTCTTAATTTGAATCCTAACAGTGCATTTCAAGATCTCTTTGCATAACAGAGGAATCGTACAGAACGAAACATGAAACGAAATCAAAGGACATAAAACGAGGAATGTACGATCGAGTTTTCAAAACAGGAACATCATTCTTTTAAAAATATATTTATTCATATCTTATCATAATGACCATGGGCTTTTACTGGTTTTGGGCTCCCTCTGGGGCCTTTTCCTGTAAACGGGCTTCCTCTTGGGCCTTTTCCCACGCATGGGCTCCCTCTAGGGCCTTTTTCCGTAGACAAGCTCCCTCTGGGGCCTTTTTCCTCACAGGATTTTTCCAATGCGCCATTATTCAAATCAGAATCATCACAAACGAACATATCACATGAGTATCAATTGGAACGAAAAGAACAGAATGAATCTGAACAAAGGCTTAGCAAAGGAATGCATAACGAATCATAAGGTACTTCAAAATGAAGCATAACAAAGGATTCATTTGGAATGAAACATATACGGAATCAAAGGACATAAAACAAACAATGTACGATCAAAACTTGAAACGGATACTTGGTGATTTCAAACAAGAATAAGCCCAAACAAAGATTTCGATGGTTTCTTATAATAATGCTTAGAGAATCAAAATTAACAAAAAGAGTCCAATAGAAACAAGACTCAATGATTTCCATCGAATTGAAACAAAGATGGCTTAAATAAACAAAAACCCACTTACCTTATTTTCGGATTTTTATGCTACAAAATTCAGTCAAATTGCAGAAGTATTTTTTGGAATATTGAACCGTCGGATCGACCTCAAATTTGGTCCGCACGTTCATAAGGATGTAAGACATATTATGAACGGTGAAGATCGGCTTTGTGAATCATTTGATATTATTTCTGGTCGACGAACTAGAGTCGCTCCCTTCTCTCTTAGAATCTGCCACTTATTATTGCGAAGGTCTTTTACGTAAATCTAACCGTTGGATTGGGTTGAAACTTGGATAGAACATGTATAAAATATAAAGGTATATTGTGAACGATGGAGATTGGATTTCAAAGTCATATGGGGTGACAAAAAAAATCAGTACAATGGACTTTGAAATGCTTCTTGGTTGTGATTTTTCACTCAACCTTTGGGAGTATTTATAGGAAACTTAGATCAGCTGAATGGTCATGGTTTAAGGCCATTACATCCCATTTTAATGTCATTATCAGCCTTGAATTGGGTTGTTACAAACCTTGATCATGACTCTTCAATTTCTACATTGATGTTAGCCTATCAACTCCTTGTAATGTTACTAAAAAAACTGAATCTTCACATCCCACCCTCCTTATTGAGAGTTTTGTCCTCGAAACTCGAGTTAACTTGCCCTTCAAAAAGAAAGGGATATATCTTGCGCATCTTTTCCTCAAGTTCTGAAGTGCCTCTCTCTCCGTGTGGTTAGACCATTTTATTTTTATGTACGGAATGGTTCTTCATCTCAAAACTTGGTCCTTGGTATCCACTATTAGGATTGGACTTTCTTCATACTTCAAATATTCATTCAAGATCCCTTTAATCACGAGTGGTCCAACTTCAAGAATTTGACTTAGATATCTATAAGATAGTATGCTTGTCATGATTCCTCGTAATCGCACCATATTGTCCATGTCTAGGGTAACCAACTTGTCTAGAATAAATTCATGCGATGATGCACAAATTTTATGAGTCTATCAACGATCACACATGATCTTATTTAAACCCAAAAATAATTTTGATACAATTAATGTCCATGCAAAAAATTCCTTATTGGCGTATCTATACTAATTGAACCCAAATTACGTAATTATCTTACATTGTTCTATCAAGTTCACTAAAATCCCCATCCTCTCGGCATGTTTTCTTTTAGCCAGACTTTTCTTAATCTTGTTTATAAGCATTACATACCCAAATTCCTACTAGTTGAATCACTAATAGTTGAATTCCTCTCTATTATATCCACAGTTTTTCAATAGTTCAAACCTAAATTCTTTTAACTGAGTTTCTCTTAACTAGAATCATCCTTAATTGGTTTACCCTTAGCTAAACACACAAGATATAGTGTGATAGATCTATGAATTAAAATTCATCCTTTATAAGCTTAGTCTGTCGCATTTCACGCATGTCTACTTCTATTGGCTCTTCTTCATGTGCGTTCTTTGCGCTAACTGGTGTTGATTTGTAGCTAACTTGATTTGAGTACTTTCACGTCCCATAACTCATTCAAGGACAAAAGTGAAGTGCATTCTAGAATCAGATTACTCTTAACAAATCTATTCTATCAGCCAACTATTTTGTCTTATCGGATTATTTCTCTCCCAACTGGTTTATTGTCCCAGCTGGTCTATCTGAACTAGGGCTGCTTCACAACTGTTTTTTTTTCTGCAAGAAGGTCTTTCCATCCGGATTATGGAACCTGGAGTCTCTGATACCACTAAAATGTCACGCCCCAGAACCGGGCCTAGTTGACATCGGCGTTGTTTAACAATATTACATTGAAACAACAAGCCTCGTAGTAAAAATCTTGCCAAAAACCAGTCTATTTCATAAACCATAACTGTTTTTACAGTGAAGAACGCAAGTGCGGAAATAATAACGTAGTAAGAAATAAAACTGAAATAAATTCTTGAATTTCCATATCTTGAACTTGATCACCAACCCCAAAATGCGTGTTGTTCATCATCTTCCAACTGATCTTCGCCCGTGTCTGGGGAGGGAAGTAAGGGGGTGAGTGTTTTGGGAAACACTCAGCAAGTAGGGGCCAACCGTATGTTGGTGTAAGGACCCGATTTTAATCTATTAATTAATTTGTGTGTTAAAAATATGTATTTATAAATATCGGTTTATAGACGATATTAAATTGCATATTTGATTTATAAATCACACAGGAGTTGAAATAACTCAAACCGGGTCAAGTTTTAACCTCGAATGAATAAAATAAGACACACATTAAACCAATACATATCTAATTACTATATACGGATATATATTCTATTTCTCTCTCCTCGGTATTCATCATCGTCATCTTCTCAGCTTTCCCGATTCCTTGTTCTTTTCTTTTCCAAAATTTTCCTATCGCTTCAAATCGCCGTAACTTTTCCGTCGGTTATCGATTTTCGAAAGTAAATATAGTTCCGAAATCCTCGCGACGAGAGCTATCTTTCGGTACCCATATTTAATATTTTTATTGAAATTTCCGAAAACCCGTCGCACCAGCCGCCGTCGTTCGCCGCCGTTCGCCGCCGCCGATCGTCGCCGCCGATCGTCGCCGGAGTTTAGGGGTAGGTTGTATTAGTTGTTTAACCCTTTAATTCCAAGCTTTGAGGTATAATTTTGAATTTAGGGTTTCGAATTTTGGGTATTTCGATTCAATTGACATCCGATAATTGATATTTGATTTATTATTGTTTGTAGGTATTATATCGAAGTCGATTGAAGGTATTCGATATTTTTCAGAATTTATTTGGGATTTATTTCGAATTTCCAGATTTTTTTATATTGTGGATTTTCGAATTTAAGTGTTGATTATTCATTAATTGAGTGTGTAGATGCTCTAGAAAATATAAATGCGAATTTTCGAAATTTGTAGGAATTTTCGGAAAATTCAGATTGTTCTACTTGGGGTATTTTGACTTTTCGAGTCGTATATTCGATATTTGGTCATTGATAGGATGTTTTAATATTAAATATGAATTTTAGGATTTATGAGCAATTTTTCTGGAATTACAGATTCTGAAAATTTGGAATTGGAATATCCGAGAAATACTTGAGATATTTCTGTGGTAATTAAGTGTCGATTGAGGTACGTATGAGCTGTTTATATTACGACGCCTATAATGACATGTAATGATATTAAGTATTTTGTAATGAGTGATAATGTGTTTTATGTGCTTACGTGGATTATATGATTTCATTCACTCATTTACAAGTTTACATAGCACGTTGAGCCTTGACTCCTTTGATTGCTATTGATATTGATCTCTTGAGATGTATTGAGTCATCATGGAGCGAGTGACATTGTTTTAGTGCACTCCTGAGATAGCATGAGGCACGGACAGGTAGCTCCTGTTGCCCTCCGATGCTACGTACAACACTCCTGATGACAGCATGAGGCTGGACGGGTCGCTCCTGTCACCCTCCGATGCTACGTGTATGGATTAGCAGTGATGATTCGAGGTCTGCTGCGTTCCTGGCATGGGTGGCCACTGAGTTTATTGTGATACGATTATTTGGACTCCTTTTGGTATCCCTTATTTCATTGATACCTGTCACGCATTACATTGCATTGTACTTGATTTTATTCATGTCAGTTATATTTGTCGTAATTTTTATAGTTCGTCGTACTGGGGTCCGACCCCTGTTTTCTTTTTATGCTGTGGTTGTTTGTGATTCTATAGCAGGTTATCCTGGGGGATTTGACGCATCTGGTGGAGCGTCATCTAGTGGTACCCAGTGAGGCGAGCGTGGAGTCGAGTTCCCAGATATATGTATATATATATATCAGTTTAGCGAGTTTTATATTTGCCGGGGTGATGCCCTGTGTATCTGTATAAATAGTTTTGGACCTTGTTTTGAATTGTTATTTGTGTGATCGAGCCTTGCCGGCTCTGCATGTGTTTAGTCCTGGCCAGTGCGGCTATAGGTTTGTAAATTGGAGTTGTGACTCTATTTTCGAGTATATATTGCTGGTTGTGTTGTACAGGTTTTTGGGATGTCCTATTTACGAATAGGTCATGCCGAAATTTATGTAGGCCCAAACGCAAATTTTTAACTCGTTTTCGCTGTTTACATTAATTAATCCTGGTTGTTTGATCATTAAATATTAAATCAGGACACGGGCCCTTTCAGTTGGAACACTCGTTCTCGGATCAAAGATGTGATACCCGGTGCAGCGGAAGTTTAAAAATTTTTATTTTCTTATATGAAACGATTCCATATCATGGGTATCAAATCGTAACGATTAAAATCAACAAGTAAAATTAAATCACAATAATAATTTTACCTCTTCAAGCTATGGCTTGATTATGGACACCAACAGATTAATCTGCTCTTGTTGTAAATCCCAGGAACTGATGACTCGCTCGATCAACTCCTGAATTAGGTCCACGAACAGAAAAATAAAACCCTCTAATTGATTGCACTAGAAATCAATCAGATGTTTATCGAAGAGATTAAACAGATTTGATCTGTCAATTCAGAATGTAATTTTTCAGAAAAATCACAGACTGAATTCTCTCAAAAAGGAGAAGGGAATTTCGAAAATCCCCTTAGAAAATATATTGTGATTTTCGAAAATTGCAAGGTTGAATAATGTAGTATTTTCGAAAATTATACTTATATATATATATAATTTCTAGACTGGATTAAGTTATATCTCTATTAGGACACTAACTCCTTAGGGCCCATAATCCATAACTTAAGCCCAACAAGCCAAACCTGTTATTATAGAAATTAATATAAAATTCATCATGACTCCGATTGATAAACTGATTTTATCAATGTACACAGAAACCATTTCTGCACATTTTAAAGTCAAGATAATTTTTCTGAATCCGAATTCAGTGATTTCCAAAAATGCCCATCCCTATGTCATTTTAAAAAATTCCACTTCCTTTAATTAAGAAGTCCAACTTCTCTTTCATTAAATTTAACTCTTTAAATTTAACTATCTCAACGGGGTTTAGTAATCCATTACTTGTGTGACCCTCAATGGTTCAAGGATACAGCTAGCCGTGGGCTCACAACTCCTTGTGACTCGGAACAATAATTTCCGACTTACCCATCGAATCATGGTAAGAGCGCCTAGCAACATCGCCCCGGTGATTCCCTAGGTATCACTGATAGTGTTTGCAAGAACCAGTAGGTTTTGATTAGCGTACAGTACGGTCCCTTCATCCAAATATCCCGATCGAATCAACAACCATTGGTACATCGAGAGTCATTCGAGTTTCGATAACTATGCAATACCTCTTGAAGATCAAATAGTGACATCGCATGTGCTACTAGGAAACCAAGTAACCTAAAGCACATCATGTACTCTGGCCAGAGATTTGTCACACTAATATCTCATCAGATCGCATAGGATATCCACACTCGCAAGCGTGTGATGAATCCTTGACAACAAAGCATCAACTCCTATATGTGTCGTAACTATACCCAATCTCGACACCTGATGACCCTCATAGAGTCGGTAAACGAGTCAAAGTACAGTACTAGTATATAGAGTCTCCATGATGTTTCAAGTAGTAAGGACTAATGGTGTACAACCAAAACCGCGGACTTATCCACTCAATTAATGATAACCACTTGGAAAGTTCGAATAGGGTAGTTCGATCATTCATCATTTGAATATCCATTTGCATGCTTCGAACATCTCCATGTTCCATACTAATGAAACGTGGTACTTGGCATCGCAAATGCTAGTCTCAATCTCGAGCGATCCTTATCCTTATTTGCGGACGGCTCAATTGACTAGGAACTGTTTAGAATATACATTGATTATAAGATGTGTTTCATGATAATCATCCCAATGTACTATCACATCTTACATGCACTCTAGTATATTCAAGGTCTTCATCTAAACATCGTATAGTATGTCACAACATAATAATATGATAAAAGATAAAGCAAATGCCATAATAAAGTGTAGATTATATTAAACAAAAATTGTTTACATATAGAGTCATCAAAGCCCTTAGCCACAAGTTGGCTAATGGGACACCCACTCTTTCATCGTACACATAAATATCGAATATATATATACATGATACGAATTCAAAAGAAGACATGTTCCAGAACATGTCGCAACAGGAGTCAAGATATGAGATAAACAGAATTCGAAACAAAGCATCAAGACAAATCATAACTTAAGCATAACTTAGACATAGCACTGTTATTCATCTCGTTAATCCTGGCTACTGATCAGTCCCTAATTGTTACTCCTCTAAGGGGACGAGGCCTTAAACGGTTATTATAACCAACGCATCAGGACCTTATCATATTAAGTTTTCGGAATTTCCTTACCATTTCTTAATTTGAATCCTAACAGTGCATTTCAAGATCTCATTGCATAATAGAGGAATCGTACAGAACGAAACATGAAACGAAATCAAAGGACATGAAACAAGGAATGTACGATCGAGTTTTCAAAACAGGAATATCATTCTTTTAAAAATATATTTATTCATATCTTATCATAATGACCATGGGCTTTTACTGGTTTTGGGCTCCCTCTGGGGTCTTTTCCCTCACAAGCTTTTTGCAATGCACCATTATTCAAATCAGAATCATCACAAACGAACATATCACATGGGTATCAATTGGAACGAAAAGAACAAAATGAATCTGAACAAAGGCTTAGCAAAGGAATGCATAACGAATCATAAGGTACTTCAAAATGAAGCATAACAAAGGATTCATGTGGAACGAAACATATACGGAATCAAAGGACATAAAACAAACAATGTACGATCAAAACTTGAAACAGATACTTGGTGATTTCAAACAAGAATAAGCCCAAACAAAGATTTCGATGGTTTCTTATAATAATGCTAAGAGAATAAAAATTAACAAAAAGAGTCCAATAGAAACAAGACTCAATGAGTTCCATCGAATTGAAACAAAGATGGCTTAAATAAACAAAAACCCACTTACCTTATTTTCGGATTTGTATGCAACAAAATTCAGTCAACTTGCAGAAGTATTTTTTGGAATATTGAACCGTCGGATCGACCTCAAATTTGGTCCGCACGTTCATAAGGATGTAAGAAATATTATGAATGGTGAAGATCGGCTTTTTAGATCATTTGATACCATTTCTGGTCGACGAACTGGAGTCACTCCCTTCTCGCCTAGAATCTGCCACTTATTATTGCGAAGGTCTTTTACGTAAATCTAACCGTTGGATTGGGTTGAAACTTGGACAGAACATGTATAACATATAAAGGTATATTGTGAACGGTGGAGATTGGATTTCAAAGTCATATGGGGTGACGAAAAAAATCTGTACAATGGACTTTGAAATGCTTCTTGGTTGTGATTTTTCACTCAACCTTTGGGAGTATTTATAGGCAACTTAGATCAGCTGAATGGTCATCGTTTAAGGCCATTACATCCCATTTTAATGTCATTATCAGCCATGAATTGGGCTGTTACAAACCTTGATCATGACTCTTCAATTTCTACATTGATGTTAGCCTATCAACTCCTTGTAATGTTACTAAAAAAAACTGAATCTTCACATCCCACCCTACTTATTGAGAGTTTTGTCCTTGAAACTCGAGTCAACTTGCCCTTCAAAAGGAAAGGGATATATCTTGCGCATCTTTTCCTCAAGTTCTGAAGTGCCTCTCTCTCCGTGTGGTTAGACCATTTTATTTTTATGTACGGAATGGTTCTTCATCTCAAAACTTGGTCCTTGGTATCCACTATTAGGATTGGACTTTCTTCATACTTCAAAAATTCATTCAAGATCCCTTTAATCACGAGTGGTCCAACTTCAAGAATTTGACTTAGATATCTATAAGATAGTATGCTTGTAATGATTCCTCGTAATCGCACCATATTGTCCATGTCTTAGGTAACCAACTTGTCTAGAATAAATTCATGCGATGATGCACGAATTTTATGAGTCTATCAATGATCACCCATGATCTTATTTAAACCCAAAAATAATTTTGATAAAATTAATGTCCATACAAAAAATTCCTTATTGGTGTATCTCTACTAATTGAACCCAAATTACGTAATTATCTTACATTGTTCTATCAAGTTTACTAAAATCCCCATCCTCTCAGCATGTTTTCTTTTATCCGGACTTTTCTTAATCTTGTCTATAAGCATTACATACCCAAATTCCTACTAGATGAATCACTAATAGTTGAATTCCTCTATAAATATATCCATATTTTTCAATAGTTCAAACCTAAATTCCTTTAACTGAGTTTCTCTTAACTAGAATCATCCTTAATTGGTTTACCCTTAGCTAAACACACAATATATAGTGTGATAGATCTATGAATTAAAATTCATCCTTTCAGTGATAAACTTAGTCTGTTTCATTTCACGCATGTCTACTTCTATTGGCTCTTCTTCATGTGCGTTCTTTGCGCTAACTGGTGTTGATTTGTAGCTAACTTGATTTTATTACTTGCACGTCCCATAACTCGTTCAAGGACAAAGTTCATTCTAGAATCAGATTACTCTTAACAAATCTATTCTATCAGCCAACTATTTTGTCTTATCGGATTCTTTCTCTCCCAACTGGTTTATTGTCCCAACTGGTCTATCTGAACTAGGGCTACTTCACAACTGTTTTTTTTTTCTGCAAGAAGGTCTTCCCATCCGGATTATGGAACCTAGAGTCTCTGATACCACTAAAATGTCACGCCCCGGAACCGGTCCTAGTTGACATCGGCGTTGTTTAACAATTTAACATTGAAACAAAAAGTCTCGTAGTACAAATCTTGCCAAAAACCAGTCTATTTCGTAAACCATAACTGTTTTTACAGTGAAGAACACAAGTGCGAAAGTAATAACGTAGTAAGAAATAAAACTGAAATAAATTATTGAATTTCCATATCTTGAACTTGATCACCAACCCCAAAATGCGTGTTGTTCATCATCTTCCAACTGATCTTCCCCTGTATCTGGGGAGGAAAGTAAGGGTGTGAGTGTTTTGGAAAACACTCAGCAAGTGGGGGCCAATCGTACACACAAATATCAAATATATATATACATGATACGAATTCAAAAGAAAACATGTTCCAGAACATGTCGCAACAGGAGTCAAGATATGAGACAAACAGAATTCAAAACAAAGTATCAAGACAAATCATAACTTAAGCATAACTTAGACATAGCACTGTTATTCATCTCGTTAATCCTGGCTACTGATCAGTCTCTAATTGTTACTCCTCTAAGGGGACGAGGCCTTAAACGGTTATTATAACCCACCGCATCAGGGCCTTATCATATCATGTTTTTGGAATTTCCTTACCATTTCTTAATTTGAATCCTAACAGTGCATTTCAAGATCTCATTGCATAACAGAGGAATCGTACATAACGAAACATGAAACGAAATCCAAGGACATGAAACGAGGAATATGCGATCGAATTTTCAAAACAGGAACATCATTCTTTTAAAAATATATTTATTCATATCTTATCATAATGACCATGGGATTTTACTGGTTTTGGGCTCCCTCTGGGGCCTTTCCCTATACACAGGCTCCCTCTGGGGCCTTTTCCCATGCATGGGCTCCCTCTGGGGCCTTTTCCCATAGACAGGCTCCCTCTGGGGCCTTTTCCTTCACAGGATTTTTCCAATGCGCCATTATTCAAATCAGAATCATCACAAACGAACATATCACATGGGTATCAATTGGAACGAAAAGAACAGAATGAATCTGAACAAAGGCTTAGCAAAGGAATGCATAACGAATCATAAGGTACTTCAAAATGAAGCATAACAAAGGATTCATGTGGAATGAACCATATACTGTAACGCCCCAAATTATCTTAATTGACTTTATTTGAGATAATCAGTGATTTCAGAATTCGAAAGCCGACTTTTTATTGCTCAGGGTCTATTTTGCAATTTTCGGAAATTTCAGGGACTAAAATGCAAAGATCAATTTTGTTATAAGGTTGAGACTTTAACTAAGTCTTCACTTCATCCCTTCATCACCTCCAATCGTTCCCTCCTCCATTGAAGCGACAAAAGCTTCCCCAAGCTTTTGTGATTTCATTTTTAGCTCGATCCGTCCGTTGGAATTCAATCTCGAGTAGATATCTGCGATCACAGTATCGAGTGCTCCGTTTGGAAGTAAGTTTCTCTTATTTCTAAGAGGTTTGAAATTTTGGATGTTGTTAGAATTGATTTAAATTCGGAGAGGATGTTCTTGAGGTAGCTATGATAGTATAACTAAGACGGTTCGGAGAAATTTCGACGATCGGATTTGATATGATTTTTCTTATGATTTTTGAAACTTATATTTTTGAGATGTGTTGGGTTTGACTTGGAAATGATGTTAGATGATTGGTTTGAGTATTTGGAATTGATATTCTGTTGTCTGCGATTTCGGTTTGATCAGTTTATAGTCGTTATGCCGTCAGTTTGAGTTTCGGGATATCGTTTCTATTGATTTG
Source organism: Henckelia pumila (assembly GCF_033568475.1). Taxonomy (NCBI): domain Eukaryota; kingdom Viridiplantae; phylum Streptophyta; class Magnoliopsida; order Lamiales; family Gesneriaceae; genus Henckelia; species Henckelia pumila. The sequence continues at coordinate 228,046,077 of NC_133123.1, read as the reverse complement.
ATTATACCAAGTTTTATGAGGTTTTGCTATCGATATTGATCTTATGAATTCTTCTGTTAGAATGATTCGAAGTGCTTGGAGTTGCGAGATTACAGCTTCGATCAGTTTGGAAGATTGAGACGGTATAGTATCGACTTCTTATTTATCAATCAAAGAAGTTTGATTGAGTTTTGAATTGAGAATTGTTGTTTTACAGATTGAAGAATGTTAAACGACGAGAAGGTATAAGATGACTTTGGAATGAAATAGGACGATTAACTTGAATCCGTATTGATTCGAGTGTCCTAGAGGAAATCACATATTGCATGTTTATATGCTTATTTGAACTTATGATGGAATTACTATTTGAGTGCATGATATTTCATATGCATTCATATTGAACCGATTGATTATTCATTTTGAATTAGATGATCTGGAGACTATAGTTGAGTGGCCTTGGTAGGCGATTTACTACAAGTGTCGATTAACTCACTATAATGCCCTAGAGTCTAGAGGATTAAAATATACCTCGTCCACCTCGAAAGGGAAGTTCGGTGTGATTGTGAGATATTTTAACCTCGGGATCCCAAACCAAAGAAAGAAAGAAATAAGAATTCCTTTTGATTATCTGAGTCTGTCAATCCAGAAGTTTTAAAGTCACGCATATCATTTTATTCCGCAGTAAATGAAATACTTGAAGTTTATGTGGAACTTGATTATATATCATGTTTTGATATATTACGTGATATTGTATGCTAGTCTCTTTTACTGGGAATATTATTCTCACCGGATTATCTGGCTGTTGTCTTTGTTTGTATGTGTACTTGGCAACAGGTGGGGCAGGACCGAGTCAGAGGCAGCATGGCTAGATGGATGAGAGGATAGAATGAGGCTTGGATGTTAGGAGTCGTTTATGTATTCAAACTCCTTTTTGTATTGAATAAGTCCGAACTAGATGGATTTTTTTATGCATGTTATATTGTGAGGATTGTATAACTCTAGACCTAATCCTTTGTATCTTGTTGAATGGGATTTTATGTTATTATTGCATGGTTTGAGTTGAGTTGGATTTGGAGAAGAAACACCAGAATTTTTCTGGTACAGAGCATCTCGCTCGATCGGTTGAATTTTACCGATCGAGCGAGCACCCCTGTACCGAGACAGAGAACTGGACATTTTGTGTACGCTCGATCGGTAAGATTTTACCGATCTAGCGGGGATCCTAAAATCTTGGGCAGAGACTTGGATTATTTTTGGTCGCTCGATCGATAAGATCTTACCGATCGAGCGAGCACCCCTTTTAAATAAAAAATTTATTCTTTAATCCTTTTGTTTAATTGTGTTGATCAATTGAATTACCCTAAGATTAGATAATTAGAATCGAGGCCTCACATTAAGTGGTATCAAAGACTTAAGATCTTGGACTGAATTTAGAAGAGAGCGGGGTAGATTGAGTCCGCTTGAATTGACTTCTCGCATGTGTTTGAGTTATTTAATTGATTTATTAAATACGATGCGAGCATGCTTTACTGATTGAGAATTATTTGAATTACATGATTATGTGATTTAATTTATAAAGCATGAAATTACTTGAGATATCAATTGATGGTTTCTGGATCGAATGCGAATATTCTCGAAGTGGTGCTATTATCCAGATAAGGTTTTGGACCTTATGGAACTATGGGAATCTGATTATCTGTGTCCTAACATTTGATTATAAGATTATGGGTTCTCGAAGAGTGCTGAATAGGAACCCACCGCCAGTTGTTACTCCGAATGAGAATCCGCCTGTGAACACTCCTCCGAACGAACAGGGAAGTACAGTAACAGATCAGATGGATGCAACAGCTACGCCTATGGAGACCTTACTGAAGAGGTTCCAATCTTTCCGACCCCCGATTTTGAAGGGTACGGAGAATCCAGTTGACTGCGTGTGAGACCTCGGTTCTTAACATCTAATGATAATATAAAGTAAATCAACATCAACTAAAATTCAAAATTCAAGGCAATAATTTTTTTATAAACAGTGCTGCGCTCGATCTCATGTACTCGTGCGATCGAGCGCACCAGAAATTAAACAAGTTCTGCCGGGAAAAACAAGTGCTGCGCTCGATCGCATGAACTCGTGCGATCGAGCGCACCAATTCTGAGAAGTTCTCTGCCTCAACAAAATGGAGGGCTGCGCTCGATCCCACGTACTCGTGCGATCGAGCGCACCCTCTGCCCAGAAAAATATAAAAGAACAGAGCATGCTTGCTTCCAACTACAACACCATTCAAACTTCAATCTAAACATGCCTCAACACAACCAACATGCATAATTCATTACAAGATAGTTCCAAAGTTATAGAATCCTCCAACTAATAGAACATGCATTCGATTCTTAGTTTACAATCCAAATTACATCACAAGCTTGCAATGAAGATACAACTCCTACAACCAAGGGCCTCACTTCTATTCTCTCCAACACCTATCTATGAGTTCTCTGGCTCGGTCCTGCCCCACATGTTGCCAAGTACACATACAAACAAAGACAGCAGCCGGATAATCCGGTGAGAATAATATTCCCAGTAAAAGAAACTAACATACAGTATCACAAAATATATCAAAACATGATATATAATCAAGTTCCACACATTCCTCAAATAATTCATTCAACTGCGGAATAAATGATATGCATGACTTTAAAACTTCTGGATTATCAGACTCAGATAATCAAAAGGAATTCTTCTTTCTTTCTTTCTTTCTTTGGTTTGGGATCCCGAGGTTAAAATATCCAACAATCACACCGAACTCCCCTTTCGAGGTGGACGAGGTATATTTAATCCTCTAGACTCTAGGGCATTATAGTGAGTTAATCGAAACTCGTAGTAAATCGCCTACCAAGGCCACTCACCTATAATATCTATATCATCTAATTCAAAATGAATAATCAATCGGCTCAATATGAATGCATATGTAATCTCATGCACTCAATTATCATTTCGATCATATATCAAGTAAACATTTAAACATGCAATATGTGATTTCTTCTAGGACACTCGAGTCGATCCGGAATCAAGTTAATCGTCCTATTTCATTCCAAAGTCATCTTATACATTCTTGTCGTTTCACAATCTTCAATCTGTAAAACAAAAAATCTCAATTCAATATCTATTCAAGTTCTACGATCGATAAGTAAGAAGTCGATACTATATCGGCTCAATCTTCCAAACTGATCGAAGCCGCAATCTCGCAACTCCAAGGACTTCGAATCAATCTAACAGAAGAAGTCACATGATCAATATCGATAGTAAAACCTCATCAAACTCGGTATAATCAAATCAATAAAAACGATATCCCGAAACTCAAACTGACGGCATAACGGCTATAAACTGATCAAACCGAAATCGCAGACAGCAGAATATCAATCCAATCTACTCATAACAATCATCTAACATCATTTCCAAGTCAAACCCAACACATCTAAAAAATCTAAGTTTCAAAAATCAAAAGAAAAATCATATCAAATCCGATCGTCGATATTTCTCCGAACCGTCTTAAATATACTATCACAGCAACCTCAAGAACATCCTCTCCGAATATCAATCAATTCTAAAGACATCCAAAAATTCAAACCTCGTAGAAGTAAGAGAAACTTACTTCCAAACGGAGCACTCGATGTTGTGATCGCAGATATCTACTCGAGTTTGAATTCCAACTGACGGATCGAGTTAAAAATCGAAATCACAAAAGCTTAGGGAAGCTTTTGTCGCTTCAATGGAGGGAGAGGTGGTTGGGAGTGATGAGGGAGAAGATAAGGAGACTATTCAATGCCTCCAATAATATAACAAATCCACATTTTGCGTTTTAGTCCTCAAAATTTCCGAAAATTGCAAAATAGTCCCTGTTTAATAAAAAGTCGGCTTTTCAATTCTGAAATCACTGATTATCCCTAATAAATTCAATTAAGATAAAAACAAGGCGTTACAATTCTCCCCCTCTAAGAATAGATTTCGTCCTCGAAATCAGTAATATCAACTCATAAGAAAGAAATAAGAATCAAAAATAGAATTAAGGACTCACGTCAGATAAACAATTCCGGAAATCTCTGCCTTATATCTGATTCTGTCTCCCAAGTCGCTTCTTCGACTACGTGACGACTCCACTGAACTTTCACCAACGGAATCGATTTGGTTCTGAGCTGTTTTTTTTTTCTGTCAAGGATCTGAATCGGTCTATCGAAATAACTCAGAGTTTCATCAAGTTCGGCTTCGTCAGGTTGAAGAACATGAGAAGGATCGGGATGGTATTTCCTCAACATCGAGATGTGAAATACGTCATGAATACCAGATAAGGAAGGAGGAAGTGCTAATCTGTAGGCTAGATCGCCTATCTTCTGCAAAATCTCATACGGACCGATGAATCTCGGTGACAACTTCCCTCTCTTCCCAAATCTAACAGTACCTCTAAACGAATAAATCTTCAAGAATACACGGTCTCCCTGATCGAAAGATAGAGGTCTGCGACGGATATTCTCATACTTCGCTTGACGGTCCTGAGCAGTCTTCATTCTCAATCGAATAATCTTCACCTACTCAGCCATATCACGAATCATATATTGTCCCAAGTCTTGGGACTCAGACATCTCATCCCAGTACAGAGGAGATCTGCACTTCTTTCCGTACAACGCTTCGAATGGTGCCATTCCTATACTCGTCTGGAAGCTGTTGTTGTATGAAAACTCAACGAGAGGCAATGAATCTTGCCAAGTAGTGCCAAAGTCAAGCACCATTGCTCGTAACATATCCTCTAGAGTCTGAATCGTCCGTTCTGATTGACCATCGGTCTGAGGATGGTATGCTGTACTCAAGTGCAACCGAGTACCAAGAGCCTCCTGAAGACTATGCCAAAAATGAGAGGTAAACCGAGGATCTCGGTCTGAAACAATCGATCTCTGCACACCATGCAATCTGAAAATCTCTCTGACATACAACTTGGCCATCTGATCATGACGATATGCCATTCGATACGGAATAAAACGAGCAGACTTCGTCAAACGATCAATCACTACCCAAATGGCATCGCATCCTCGAACTGATCGGGGTAGCTTCGTGACGAAATCCATCGAGATATGATCCCACTTCCATTTCGGAACAGATAAACTGTGCAGAAGACCACCCGGCCTCTTCCTCTCGGCCTTTACTGCTGGCAGTTCAAACATTTGGATACAAACCTCGCAACATCACTCTTCATCTTCTTCCACCAAAACAGACTCTTCAGGTCATTATACATCTTTCGTCCTCCAGGATGAACACTAAACCGACTGAAATGTTCCTCTTGTAAAATATGCTGTCTCAACTCAGAAATATCAGGCACAACAATACGGTTATTCACAAATAAAACATCATCCCTGACCTGAAACTCAGACTGGTGTCCAGATCACACCTACACTATCGAATGATGAATACTCTCATCGGATTTCTGTGTTTCTCTGATCGACACAAACAAATCTGGCTCGGCCTGGATAGTACAAACTCTAATAGGATTCCTATCTGATTCAAACTCCAACCCAGAATTGCAATAGTCGTCAATCAAACGAGACACACCGATGGTGGAAAGAGATAAGGAACAAAGCTTGCGACTCAAAGCATCAGCAGCTGCATTCGACTTTTCCGGGTAATACTTAATCTCGCAGTCAAAGTCCTTCAATAAATATAGCCATCTCCTCTGTCTCATATTCAACTCAGACTGTGAAAATAAGTGCTTAAGACTCTTATGATCAGAAAAGATCTCAAAAGACTCACCGTACACATAGTGATGCCAGATCTTTAAGGCAAAAACAATAGCAGCGGGTTCAAGATCATGAACTGGATATCGAGTCTCATGCGGTTTCAACTGCCTCGACGCATACGCTATCACGTGCTTCCTCTGCATAAGTACGCAACCAAGACCTGAATGAGAAGCATCACAATACACCATAAAACCTCCAGAAACTGATGGAATAGAAAGTATCGGAGCGCTAGTCAATCTCTTCTTCAACTCAATGAAACTGGTCTCACACTATTCAGTCCAAACAAAAGGCGCGTTCTTCTGAGTCAGCTGGTAATCGGCTTCGCAATAGATAAGAAACCTTGAATAAATCTGCGATAGTAACCCGCTAAACCCATAAAACTCCGAATTTCATGTACAGAAGTCGGCCTTTGCTAGTTCATAACTGCCTCGATCTTGCTGGGATCGACATAAATCCCATCTCCAGAGATAATGTGACCAAGAAAAATGAATCGGTCCAACCAAAACTCGCACTTCGACAGTTTGGCAAACAACTGTTCGGTTCTCAAAATCTGCAAAACAATCCTCAGGTGCTCTGCATGATCAGCACGGTTCTTTGAATAGATCAGGATATCATCAATGAAAATAATAACAAACTCATCTAGAAAGCGCTGAAAGATTCGGTTCATCAACCCCATAAAGACTGCTGGGGCGTTAGTCAAACCGAACGGCATGACAAGAAATTCAAAATGTCCATACCTCGTCCTAAACGCAGTCTTAGGAACATCATCTTATCGCACTCTCAGCTGATGATACCCAGACCTCAAATCGATCTTTGAATAAACACAAGAGCCCTGCAACTGATCAAAAAGTTCATCTATACGCGGTAAAAGATACCTGTTCTTAACCGTCGCCTGATTTAGTTGGTGGTAGTCAATGCAAAGACGCATAAACCCTTATTTCTTTCTAACAAACAGAACAGGAGCACCCCAAGGCGACACACTAGGCCGGATGTATCCCTTGGAGATCAAATTTTCGAGTTGCTCCTTCAGTTCTTTCAATTCGATCGGAGCCATTCTATAAGGAGCTTTAGAAATCGGCTGAGTACATGACGTCAGTTCGATGCCAAATTCAATCTCACAAATAGGCGGTAATCCCGGAATCTCACTCGAGAACACATCAGGAAACTCTCTAACCACTGGTATGTCAGTCAACACCGGGCTAGACTTCAAAACATCCACTGCATAGATCAGAAAACCCTCTGATCCTTTCTGCAACAGTCTAGTCATGGATAAAAAACAAAAATCAAAGGAATTATAGATCGAAAACTCTTACCAAAGAATCTCCACTCATCTGTCCTTTCTGGTCTGAAATGGACTACCTTCTGAAAACATTCCACTGTAGCCCTGTACTCAGTCAAAATATCTATACCAACTATGCAGTCAAAGTCAGACAAACCAAGCATAACACAGTCGAACTCTATCAAATTCCCTTCACTAATCAATTCACAATTCCTACCAAAATTCCTCGAAATAATTCCTCCACCCAAAGGTGAAGTAACATAAACCACAGAAGATAATGGCTCAAAAGGTAAGGCATGCTTCAATACAGATTTCTCAGATATGAAAGAGTGAGACGCACCCGTATCTATCAAAATATAAGAAGGATAACCAAAGATGGTACAGTTACCTGCAATCACATCATCAGGTGCTGCCTGAGCCTGATCCTCATTCAGAGCAAAAACTCTCGCCTATTGTAACACCCCAAAATTATCTTAATGGACTTTATTTGAGATAATCGGAGATTTTAGAAGTCGAGGGCCGATTCGATTATGATCAGGGACTAGAATGCAATTTTTGGAATTTTCAGGGACTAAAATGCAATAAATGGATTTATTAGATATTTAAGCATGTATTTGACTCATTCTTCACTTCATCCCCTTCCTCCATCTCGCCTCCCACCATGGAAATCACCCCTTTTATTTTCCAAGCTTTGGGATTTCCATTTTTGATCGATCTGTCCGATAGAATTGATTTATGACTGGATATCTATGATCACAGCAACGAGTGCTGCGTTTGGAAGTAAGTATATCTTAATTCTGAGAATTTTGAAATTTTGGACGTTGTTAGAATTGATTTATATTCGGAGAGGATTATTATGAGATAGCTGTGATAGTATATCTAAGACGGTTCGAAGATCTAACGACGATCGGAATTGTTATGAATTTTCTAGTTATTTTCAAAAATTGGAGTTTTAAGATGTGTTGTGATTGGATTGGAAATGATATGAATTGATTGAATTGAGTTTATTGAAATGATATATTGCTGTCTGCGTTTCCGGTTTGATCAGTTTATAGCCGTTATGCCGTCAGTTTGAGTTTTGGATATCGTTTCGATGTTTTGATCGTATCGAGTTTGATTGAGCTGTTGATGTCGATATTGATCCTTATGAATTCTTCTGATAGATTGAATTGAAGTCAGCAGAGTTGTGAGATAACAACTTTGGTCAGTTTGGAAGATTGAAGTCGGTACAGTATCGATTTTCTTTTTATCGATTGAAGAAGTTGATTGAGTTTTGAATGATTTTGAATGGATATTGACTATTATCCTTGCTATTTGATTTCAGATTGAAGTACCTTCGAAGCGAATAAGGTAAAAGACGACTTAGACTTGAATGAAACGATTAACTCGAATTAGACTGGATTCGAGTGTTCCAAAGAAATCACATACTTGCATGATTGAATGCTTATTTGAAATCATGATTGAATACTTAGTTGAAATCATGATTGAATGCTTATTTGAATTGGTTATTGAATTTATGATTGAATGCATGAGATGACATATGCATTCATATTGAGCCGAATGATTATTCGTTTTGAATTAGACGATAAGGTGATTATAGTTGAGTGGCCTTGTAGGCGAATTACTACATGTGCGGAAATAACTCTCTATAATGCTCCGGAGTCTAGAGGATTAAAATATGCCTCGTCCACCTCGAGAGGGTAGTCGGTGTGATTGTTGGATATTTTAACCTCGGGATCCCAAACTGAAGAAAGAAAGAAAGAAGAATTCCATTTGATTATCTGAGTCTGATAATCCAGAAGTTTTACAGACATGCATATCATTTTAATTCAGTACTTGAATGAATTACTTGAATTATATTTGAAGTTGATATACGAGGTGAATTGATGCATATCATGTTTGATATGTTTATTTGATATAACATGTTGTCTCTTTTTACTGAGAATTTTATTCTCATTGGATTATCCGGCTGTTGTCTTGTTTTTGTTTGTGTGCATGACAACAGGTGGGGCAGGACCGAGTCAAAGACGACAAGGATAGATTGAGATTGAAGATTAGAAGTGAGACTTTGGTTAAGAACGGAAGAGCATGTCAATCTAGTCTTTTGTTTTAGGTTGTATTTGTGTCAAACCTAGAACCGATGCATGTTCTCTTCGACGAAGAAATGTATAACTCTAGAACTACATGTATGTTGAATGATGTTTAAGCATGGTTGCATGTTGTTGTTTATGAATTATGATCATCTAGATTGAATTGAATTGATGATTGGAATAGAAGTGCATGTGCTGAATTTTCAGATTTTCTGGGCAGACCATACGCTCGATCGCACGAGTTCGTGGGATCGAGCGCGACCCTTTTTTATTTGAGGCAGCGAGTTGCGCAGGAGGGCGTGCTCGATCGCATGAACTCCTACGATCGAGCGCGGCACCTCCACTTTTTCGGCAGGGACTTGGAATAAATGGCGCGCTCGATCGCGCGAACTAATGTGATCGAGCGCGGCACTGTTCACAAGAATTTTTTTTATTTTAATTTCCTACCGGGCTTTGATTATCGATGTTTGCTCATATTATCTTAAGATTAGATGATTAGAATCGGGGTCTCACATTAAGTGATATCAAAGCGATAAGTTTCTGGATTTTATTTCTAGAAGTGAGCGGGGTAGATTGACTCCGCTTGAACTTAATTCTCGCATGTGATTGATTAATTCTATGGTTGAAGAATGTGCAAGCATGCTTTATGATTGAGAATTATTTGAATTACGTGAATTTGTGATTTAAATTTTAAAGCATGAATTAATTGAGATACAAACTGTTTCGGGTTACTGGTTGCATTGAATACTCTTGAGATCGAATGAGTATTTTGAGCTGAGGCTGTTGGACACCGGATAGATGTATTTGAGATGTTGTGTCCTAATCCTCTTGAATCAGATTTTCTACTCGGCAAGTTTTGAACAGGATACAACTAGTAGCAAACCCGATTGTACAGAATTGTTTTGTGACTGGACTGATGGATTTCACTCCGACACTGATGGAAGCATTACTGATGAGATTTCAGTCTGTTAACCCTTCAAATCTGAGGAGTTCTGAGAATGAGTTTGGGTGTGAAAGCTGATTAGAAGATATCGATCAGTTGTTTGATTCTTTAGACTACACCGACAAATGACGGATTCAGTTAGTTGGTTACCAACTGCAAGACATTGCGAAAAGTTGGTGGATATCAAAGAAGAAAGCTTTAGAGAAACAAGGTTTGGTCGTTTCGTAGAGTTTGTTAAATCCGAGTTTCTGCGACAGACTTTAGTACTTGCTTTTACCAAGGATTCACAGACTCTAACTGCTCCTGACGATGAGGAAGTATGTAACTGTTTGATTTTAGTCTTTCGACTCTTTTGCTGTTAGATATTGATGCAACTTTTCTTCTTGTGGAGAAGTTAGATTGATGCTTCCTCTACTATTGACTATCTGAATTAGTTGCGGTGAATTTAGTTTGAAATTTTGAATTTTGTTTCGATGGGAGTTGATTGTACTGAACAGTACTATATTTCGGTTATCAGTTTTTGATTATATTATCGATGTAGTATATTAACTGAGTACATGGCAACCGAGGTTGATTTCAGATTGTTGCCAGATTCGGATCCGAGATGATAGACGAATGGATTTTTCCTCCGATAATAATTCCTGAATTAATAATTCCTTCTTGTAGTTGGTCGATTACCGTTTGTTACAGAAAGGTGCGGAGGAATGTTTAAGGTACGACCGATTTGAATTTTAATCGTACAGATTGAAATGGGAATTGCATCTGCAATGTTTATGAGTCATTTGAACCGAATCTTTCAGAGATTTATTGATGAGTTCTTGAGTATTCTTATCGATGAATATCTTATCCTTCGAAGAGCCGTATTAATCTTTCAGATTCTTTAAGAATTGTTCGCAGATTTGCATGCCAATCAATTATGCTATTCTTCTGACGTTTGAATCTTGTTGAGACCGAGTTGTCTTCTCCTCGATCTTTTCTCTAAGAAGATGGAATTTTATTGAACACCTCAAGACTGGAGCTATTGTGAATTGATCTGGATTGACGTCCTTATCTGAAATTTGAAGATTCTTGGATTTAGCAAATTCTATCGCGAATCCTTTGAAGAATTCTTATTGTGGAGAAGACGATTACTCAGCAGATTATGTTCTTCTGTTTAGTTTGTATCTTTGAGACCAGTTCTTATTGAATTGAAGGAGAGATTGATCAGCACCTCGGTATTATTGACTTCTTCGGTATTGATGACCTTTCGGTGCTTTGCACTCTTTCTTATTGAGAGTTGAGACTTATTCTTTTTCAAAAGAACTCCTTGTTATCGTGAGCATCGAAGAAGTTGAAAACGCTAGAGATGCAATGTTAGTTTCCGATTTGAATCTCACAGAGATCTTCTTGCTTGGAAGATCTAGCATCTTTTTCTTGCTTGGAAGATTTCAGTAATCTATTCTGATCTTGGAAGATAGAAGTTTTGATTGTCGCAGTCCGAACTGATTATGAGTTGGGAAAGAGAGTTATAGAGGACGATTAATCTGACTGCGAATTCTATTGTTATCCAGAGAACTGATTGTAGCAGCTAAGAATTTAAGCTGAACGATCTGTTCTTATTTTTTTCTACTTTAGTTGTCCTCTTTGATAGATGATTGCTGCACTTCTGACAGAGTCTGGAACAGATGGAACGTTTGTCTTGACTCCTTCATTCGACTTCGAACCAGAGTTGATTGAGAAGATTGAGAATGCTTTGGAATCTGATTTGACCTTTCAAAATCCGATGAAGATAGATCAGATCTGAGTATAATCTGAGTTTCAGGTTTATATTGATGCCTTATTAGCGAATAACTTTTGTGGTGCCAAATGTTTCGGTTTGAGACAGAGTATCAGGAGATTGGCACTTTGAAGTTTATTCAGAGTTCTCCCAGATGATCGGAAGATGTTTGATGAATTGAGGAATCAGATCAAATAGAGGACGAGGAAGCATGAGGTTCGAGGTATGGCTTCTGATGTTTTGAACTGTCAGCAGTCAGAGAGAGAACGATCCGATTTTCTGTTGTACAGTCTATTCTGATTCAGAGTGGAATTGGGATCATAATTCGATGATTTTCGTAGAAAGGCTTCCTTGTTGAGTCCGAGATGAGATGTTAATTGAGTCTCGTTGAACGAGGGATGGAATCCTCCGTTAAGAATTCTCGATTCTAAGAATTATTGATTTTCTGTTGAATGACTGTTGTTACAGAATAGTATGAACGAACTCTCGAAGCTTTACAGTTTATGTATTGGATTGTAACCTGAACTGGTTGATGTGCCAGTGGTTATTGAACGACTGAAGTTGTTCGGAATGAACTTCTAGATTGGTCCCAATTGTCAGAATGAGTTTGACACTGAATGGGGATCCGATTTTTATCTACAGGGGGTTCGTGAAGTAAGCTTTCTCAGAATCATTTGCGAAATGAGGTAAGGCAGTTTTGAACTTTGAACAGTCCGTTTGATTTGAAGAATAATCCTGTTTTGTTGAAGAATTTTCTTTTGATCGAATCTCTCAGAAGTATTAGTTGAAATTAGGAATTGTTATTGATGAATTTCTTGTTTTCTGGTTATGAGAATTGTACTGATTGTCCAGAGCTTTCGACAATCTTTTCAGAATTGTACGCCGATCAGTTGTAGACTAATCTCGATGTTTGAAATTCTGATTGGACCAAATGAATTTCTTTGATCTTATTATCTGATGATGGAATTTTTGATTATCCGCTCTCATGTATTCTGATTTTCAGTGCTGATGATCTTTCAGTGCTGGGATTTCTTCTTATTGAGATTTTGGAATTATTCTTATTTCATCTACTGTCTGATTTTGATTGATTGATTGATAGAATCCGTTACAGTTTTCTGTACAAGATGATTTTGATGAAGAACGGAGAATTGATATCTTGTCAGAGGTTGTCAGATGTCATGAATTGACGAAGTCTGTTGATCTAGACAGAGATCCATGATGTAATTGTTCTTTCGGCATAGACTTAGAAGAGACTCTTTGTTGTTGATTTCAACTATTTTCGATTCGTTACCCTCAGAACGACGTACAACCAGATCAGCTTAATCAAAATTTAGAGAAATTTCCATGAGTTGTAGTGCTTGTGTAGTAACCCAGATACCATTTTAAGATAATAATATGTTAAACATGATTAAGGGTTGGTATTTAACCAATTTCGGAGTGTTATTGGACTTCAGAAGTAAAATTTGGGCTTTTTCATTTTGGGCCGGATAGTAAGTTCCGATCCCGGATAGTAAGCTCCGATCCCAGATAGTAAGCTCCGATCCCGGATAGTAAGCTCCGATCGGAACGGAAGCTCTGATCCTGGAACGGAAGTTCCGATCCCCAGCTGTCAGAAATGATCGATGACTTAGTCGCGAGTTTTGACAAGTGTCAGTCATAGAGCAGATCGGAAGCTCCGATCGTAGATCGGAAGTTCCGATCCTTGCATGGCAGACATGCACGCAATGAGCTGGATCGGAAGCTCCGATCCCGAAATCGGAAGTTCCGATCCTGGCCGAGAAATTTGGCTATAAATAGGGCCGTTCAGAGTTCATTTTCAATTACGAATTCCCGAGTTTCCTTCTTCAGTTATATAGTGTGAGATATACACTTGAGGGCCCTATCGGTTATAATAGAGGTTCTGGAATAACCAAGGTGTGGTTATAGTCATCCGGGACTAGCGACTCCAAAGGGCTAACTATGGACGAAGGTATAGTCCGGGAATCTATTTAAGTTTTGGGAGTACTTATTAGCTTAGTTAAGACTTATAGAATTTATGTAGTGATACGGTGAACTTTTGAATATAGGCTTGGAACCTAGAATCTACTTTACTTGAACTAGCCTAGAGGTACGTACACATTGACTGAGATTGTCAGCGAGTATACATGTTTATATGTTGCATTTATTTGGCATTATTATATGGCATGATGTATGATTTACCGTTGTCTATACTCATATGTCATGTGCATATACACGTTGAGCTTATACCTTGTTATACCTGATTATAGAGCCGCTCAGCTCTATACTCGATAGTCTGTCACTGAGAGTACCGCGACGGCGGGGGCATTTATGTCTGTCTACTCTGGTGTACTAGACGAGTGTGGTTGCACCCAGAGGTTGATCCGTGCGGTGGCAGCACTCATGTGGCGCCGGTTCTGAGCATGACTTTTCAGATGACCCTATACCAGTCATCATGTTGCATGCATTATATACATATGTTTACTCATGTCTATGTACTGGGCGTAGCGCTCACGTCCTAGTTGTTATCTTGGACACCCTATTCCATGGGGCAGGTCGCAGGATGGACGGAGCTGGTAGTTCAAGGCAGGACTAGGGAGCAGGAGCTTTGAAAGTTTTTATACAGCACGATTTATTAGCTGTATAATGTTTACTTTTAAGAATTTCGATATGGTTGTATTACTACAAATTTAAGCCTGGATTATATTACTAAGCTGATATGTAAATTATGGATTATGTTTCCGCACGTTTTTTCTCTGTTAAGTATTTTACTGTATTAAGTTTAATGCATGCTATTAGTTGCCAGTTAGTAGGTGATTCCATGCAGGGTCACTACATTTTTGGTATCAGAGCATGCATAGATTTTGGGATTAGTAATTGGGATTTAGTTTAGTCTTGAGTAATTCTTGAGCATTTGGGATTTTAATGTGCAATTCTTTTCAGGATATGGCTGACGAGAGTCACGGTAGTGTTGGCCAGGGAGGTGGTCATCATCATCGTCGCCATCATCATCAGGATGATCAACATCATCCTCATGAGGGTCGACGTCGCTATACTATTAATAAGTTTATGCAGGTAGGACCGAAACCCTTAGTGGGAGGCGAGAATCCTGAACAAGCTAGAAGCTGGATGTCTAAACTCGAGAGTACTTTTCGTGCTTTCGATTGTACTGAGGATCAGAAACTGAAAGTTCTAGAATTCGTTCTAGAGGATAGAGCATGTTTTTGGTGGGATGCCAAGGTTGCTCAGGAACGTACTGAGAGAGGACATGTTGGGGGGATTTCTGTCGGGAGTTTCAGAAATTGTATTTTCCTCCGGCTGTTCGCCAAACACGATCTATGGAATTGCTTACTTTGAGGCAAGGATCAATGACTATTGATCAGTATCAGCAGCGATTTCTTGATCTGCTACCTTTTAGTCCTCATATTAATGCGAGTGATGCGTCGAAGTATGATATCTTTCTGCAAGGCCTGAACCAAGATATCTACTCTCAGGTTGTCTTCTGTGATGAGCCGGTATCTTATGAGACTTTGGTGAACCGTTGCCATCTTGTGGAGACCAGAAACAGGCGTGGACAGTTGATGATGCCAGCACAGCCTAGTGGATTTGTTGAGCCTCGAGCTCAATCTGTTGTGCCATCTGTACCTACGTCTTCTTCTACTCCTACTACTTCGTCTGGTTCTCGTGGTTCACGAGGTACTTTCCGCTTTGGGAAGAAGAAGAAGAAGGAGGAGTTTTGTAGCCACTGTGGCGGGAAGCATCCTGCAGCTTCATGTCGGAGAGCTACTGGTGCTTGTTATATTTGTGGTCAGCAGGGACATCTGCGGAGAGATTGTCCTCAGCGCATGGGTTCTGCTAGTGGATCGGGATCCCAGGTTGGATCTCAGGCTTCTACTTTTCCACGTCAGCAGCCAGCACCACAGAGTTCTTCTGGTTTTCGTCCCCAGACTCAAGGGCAGGTGTTTGCTCTGTCTCAGGAGCAGGCTACTGAGGGAAGCGATCGCATGTTGGCAGGTAACTTCTTGTTATGTGGTATTCCTGCACTTGTATTAATTGATACTGGAGCATCGCATTCCTTTATTTCTAGTCGCTTCGTTAAGAGACATAGATTACCTTATGTATCATTAGATATGGATTTAGTTGTATCTACTCCGTTGGAGCAAGAGATAGTAACTAAGCGTCTAGTGATGGGTTGCCTTCTGGAATTTGAGGGTAATGTGTTATCGGCTAATTTGATGATATTAGCGATGACGGATTTTGATTGTATTTTGGGAATAGATATGCTGACTTTGTATCACGCTACTGTGGATTGTTATCAGCGTTTGGTACAGTTTCATCCCGTTGAAGGTGATAGCTGGTACTTTTATGGTGAGGGTGCGCGACCTCCGATGCCACTTGTTTCGGCTCTGAAGGCATGTCATGTCTTGGAGTCAGGTGGGGAGGGCTACCTCATCTATGCAGTTGATATGTCCATGAGTAGTACGGGTATTGATCAGCTACCGGTTGTCAGCGAGTTTCCTGACGTATTCCCTGATGAGATTCCTGGTTTTCCTCCGGTTCGAGAGGTTGAATTTGGTATTGATCTAGTACCAGGAACTACGCCTATATCCCGAGCACCTTATCGTCTGGCACCGTCAGAGATGAGGAAATTGAAACAGCAGTTGCAAGATCTGCTTGATAAGGGATATATTCGTCCGAGTGTTTCTCCGTGGGGAGCACCTGTTTTGTTTGTCAAGAAGAAAGATGGATCGATGCAATTATGTATTGATTACAGGCAGTTGAATCGTGTCACCATCAAGAATAAGTATCCTTTGCCGCGGATTGATGATCTGTTCGATCAACTACAGGGTACTTCTGTTTATTCAAAGATAGATCTGAGATCTGGATACCATCAGATGTGGGTACGAGACTCAGATATATCTACGGCTGCTTTCAGGACCAGATACGGGCATTATGAGTTTCTGGTGATGCCATTCGGTTTGACGAATGCACCGGCAGTCTTTATGAATCTGATGAATCAGGTATTTCGAGATTATCTAGATAGATTTGTCATCGTCTTCATAGATGATATTCTTGTCTATTCTCATGACAAGGATGAGCATGCACAACATTTGAGGATTGTTCTACAGACGTTACGAGATAAGCATCTATATGCAAAATTGAGCAAGTGTGAATTCTGGCTTGATCGGGTAGTATTTCTCGGTCATGTAATTTCGAGTGAAGGGATATCTGTTGATCCTAGTAAGATAGAGGCAGTGCTGAACTGGTCTCGTCCGACGACGGTTGCTGAGATTCGTAGTTTCTTGGGTCTAGCGGGATATTACCGTCGGTTCATCGAGAATTTTTCACAGTTGGCCAGGCCTTTGACTCAGCTTACTCGGAAAGATGTTATCTTCATTTGGTCCTCGGATTGTGAGGAGTCATTTCATGAGCTGCATAGACGTCTTACTACTGCACCTGTGCTAGCTCTACCTTCTGGATCAGGAGGTTATGTTGTTTATACTGATGCCTCTGGTCAGGGGTTAGGATGTGTTCTGACACAGCATGGACATGTTATTGCCTATGCTTCTCGACAGTTGAAGACGCATGAGACTAACTATCCAGTGCATGATCTCGAGTTAGCCGCCATTGTATTTGCGCTCAAGATTTGGAGACATTATCTTTATGGCGAGAAATTTGAGATATTTACGGATCACAAGAGTTTGAAGTATTTATTCACTCAGGCAGAGTTGAATATGCGACAGAGATGCTGGATGGATCTCCTGAAGGATTATGATTGTGAAATCAAATATCATCCAGGTTCTGCTAATCTTACTGCTGATGCCTTGAGTCGGCAGGTGAGACTGTCTGCACTTCAGACTAATGAAATATCTCATATGATTCAAGAGTGTTGTTCATTGAGTTTTACGCTCAAGCACAAGAAAGGGAGGAATGAGATTCGTTTGTATACTATTCTATCTGAGCCAGCATTGTATTCTCGGATCAGAGATGCTCAGATATCTGATGTTAAGACTCAGCGATTGGCACGTCTAGCCAATGGAGTTAATACATCTGGATTCCATTTTCAGGCAGATGGTTTATTGTGCCTATCCAATAGAGTGGTTGTACCTAATGTTGCGGAGCTCAGGAATGATATTCTATCTCAAGCTCACAGGAGTCGATTATCAGTTCATCCTGGAAGTATGAAAATGTATAAGGACTTGCGAACTAGATTTTGGTGGAAGGGGATGAAGCGAAGTGTGTATCAATTTGTTTCGAGATGTTTGGTTTGTCAACAGGTCAAGGCTGAACATCGACGACCAGGTGGATTACTGCAGAATCTTGAGATTCCCGAATGGAAGTGGGAGCACGTGACTATGGATTTTGTTACCCACTTGCCTATGACTTCACGTCAGTGTGATGCTATCTGGGTTGTCATTGACCGTTTGACAAAATCAGCACACTTTATTCCTTATAACTGGGAGTATTCTTATGATCGCATGGCACGCTTATATATCCAGGAGATAGTGCGATTACATGGAACTCCAGTGAGCATAGTCAGTGATAGAGACCCGTGATTTACCTCACGTTTTTGGGGTAGTTTTCAGGAGGCATTGGGTACCACTCTGAGTTTGAGCACTGCGTATCATCCGGAGACTGATGGGCAGTCAGAGCGCACTATTCGTACGCTGGAGGATATGCTACGTTCTTCTGTCATGGACTTTGGTTTATCTTGGCAGGATCAGTTACCTTTGATTGAATTTGCCTACAATAACAGTTATCATCGTAGTATTGATATGGCACCTTTCGAGGCATTGTATGGTCGACGGTGTCGTACTCCGTTATTCTGGGATGAAGTCGGGGAACGGCAAGTCGAGGGTCCTGAATTGGTGCAGCAGATTGTAGACAAGGCAGATTTGATCAAGCATAGGATCAAAGTTGCTCAAGATAGACAAGCCAGTTATGCGAATATTCGCCGCAGGCCACTTCAGTTTGAGCCTGGTGAATATGTTTTTCTGCGAGTATCACCTTTCAGGAAGGTGATGAGATTCGGTGTGAAAGGTAAGTTTTCTCCTCGTTACATTGGGCCTTTCCAGATACTGGAGAAGATCGGAGATGTTGCTTATCGTTTGGCTTTACCGCCATCTCTTTCTAGTATACTCAATGTTTTTCATGTGTCG
Source organism: Henckelia pumila (assembly GCF_033568475.1). Classification (NCBI taxonomy): domain Eukaryota; kingdom Viridiplantae; phylum Streptophyta; class Magnoliopsida; order Lamiales; family Gesneriaceae; genus Henckelia; species Henckelia pumila. Next base: position 228,027,101 of record NC_133123.1, on the reverse strand, counting down.
TTGCTTCGACAGTACATAGCTGATGAATCTCATGTGATTCAGTGTACTGATATTCAGCTAGAGCCAGATCTGTCTTTTGTTGAACGACCAATCTGTATCCTAGACAGGAAGGAGAAAGTTCTTCGGAACAAGACTATACCACTTGTGATGGTACAGTGGCAGCGCCGAGGCGTTGAAGAAGCAACTTGGGAAACTGAGAGTCGTATGCGAGCAGAATATCCTGAGTTATTTGCTTTGTATTTTTGATTACCATATAAGATGTAATTATCGTTGTTGTAATAAGACATGGTTTAATGTTTCATATTGTTATCTTGATTTATCTTTAGATGTTATTTCGCGGACGAAATATCTAAAGGTGGGGAGAATGTAGTAACCCAGATACCATTTTAAGATAATAATATGTTAAACATGATTAAGGGTTGGTATTTAACCAATTTTGGAGTGTTATTGGACTTCAGAAGTAAAATTTGGGCTTTTTCATTTTGGGCCGGATAGTAAGTTCCGATCCCGGATAGTAAGCTCCGATCGGAACGGAAGCTCTGATCCTGGAACGGAAGTTCCGATCCCCAGCTGTCAGAAATGATCAATGACTCAGTCGCGAGTTCCGATCCTGGCGTGGCAGACATGCACGCAATGAGCTGGATCGGAAGCTCCGATCCCGAAATCGGAAGTTCCGATCCTGGCCGAGAAATTTGGCTATAAATAGGGCCGTTCAGAGTTCATTTTCAATTACGAATTCCCGAGTTTCCTTCTTCAGTTATATAGTGTGAGATATACACTTGAGGGCCCTATCGGTTATAATAGAGGTTCTGGAATAACCAAGGTGTGGTTATAGTCATCCGGGACTAGCGACTCCAAAGGGCTAACTACGGACGAAGGTATAGTCCGGGAATCTATTTAAGTTTTGGGAGTACTTATTAGCTTAGTTAAGGCTTATAGAATTTATGTAGTGATACGGTGAACTTTTGAATATAGGCTTGGAACCTAGGATCTACTTTACTTGAACTAGCCTAGAGGTACGTACACATTGACTGAGATTGCCAGCGAGTATACATGTTTATATGTTGCATTTATTTGGCATTATTATATGGCATGATGTATGATTTACCGTTTTCTATACTCATATGTCATGTGCATATACACGTTGAGCCTATACCTTGTTATACCTGATTATAGAGCCGCTCAGCTCTATACTCGATAGTCTGTCACTGAGAGTACCGCGACGGCGGGGGCATTTATGTCTGTCTACTCTGGTGTACTAGACGAGTGTGGTTGCACCCAGAGGTTGATCCGTGCGGTGGCAGCACTCATGTGGCGCCGGTTCTGAGCATGACTTTTCAGATGACCCTATACCAGTCATCATGTTGCATGCATTATATACATATGTTTACTCATGTCTATGTACTAGGCGTAGCGCTCACGTCCTAGTTGTTATCTTGGACACCCTATTCCATGGGGCAGGTCGCAGGATGGACGGAGCTGGTAGTTCAAGGCAGGACTAGGGAGCAGGAGCTTTGAAAGTTTTTATACAGCACGATTTATTAGCTGTATAATGTTTACTTTTAAGAATTTCGATATGGTTGTATTACTACAAATTTAAGCCTGGATTATATTACTAAGCTGATATGTAAATTATGGATTATGTTTCCGCACGTTTTTTCTCTGTTAAGTATTTTGCTGTATTAAGTTTAATGCATGCTATTAGTTGCCAGTTAGTAGGTGATTCCATGCAGGGTCACTACAGCTTGACTTAGCACTAGTTGGCAGAATTCTTGATTTTTTTTGTGGAGACTTCATACAACGGTAGCGATCAGATGATTATTGAAAGCACTTTCTAGAAGTTGTACGAGGAGAGATGAAGATCTCCTTCCTTTTGATATGTAATTTATGTGTCACATGAGTTAGAACGAAAGATGATTCGAATTATGAATGAAATTAGATGGATTTTCTAACGAGGATGAGATGACTTTTGATAGACGGACGAAGTGTTGATGAAGTAATCGACTATTTTTTTTTGACTTTCTCTATTTGTTGAGATACCGAATTGATTGAGATGAACGATTCAGAGTTAGATTGGAAGCAGATTCTGGACTTAGTTTCGAGATGTAAATTCTTATTGCAGTCCTTTGATTCAAGCATCGACCTTGTGATAGAATCATGTTTGATTTCGAGGACGAAATCGATTCTTAGAGGGGGAGAATTGTAACGCCCCAAAATTATCTTAATGGACTTTATTTGAGATAATCAGAGATTTTAGAAGTCGAGGGCCGATTCGATTATGATCAGGGACTAGAATGCAATTTTTGGAATTTTTAGGGACTAAAATGCAATAAATGGATTTATTAGATATTTAAGCATGTATTTGACTCATTCTTCACTTCATCCCCTTCCTCCATCCTGCCTCCCACCATGGAAATCGCCCCTTTTATTTTCCAAGCTTTGGGATTTCCATTTTTGATCGATCCGTCCGATAGAATTGATTTATGACTGGATATCTACGATCACAGCGACGAGTGCTCCATTTGGAAGTAAGTATAATTTAATTCTGAGAAGTTTGAATTATTGGACGTTGTTAGAATTGATTTATATTCGGAGAGATTATTATGAGATAGCTGTGATAGTATATCTAAGACGGTTCGAAGATCTAACGACGATCGAAATTGTTTTGAATTTTCTAGTTATTTTCGAAAATTGGAGTTTTAAGATGTGTTGGGATTGGATTTGAAATGATATGAATTGATTTAATTGAGTTTATTGAAATGATATATAGTTGTCTGCGTTTCCGGTTTGATCAGTTTATAGCCGTTATGCCGTCAGTTTGAGTTTTGGATATCGTTTCGATGTTTTGATCGTATCGAGTTTGATTGAGCTGTTGATGTAGATATTGATCCTTATGACTTCTTCTGATAGATTGAATTGAAGTCAGCAGAGTTGTGAGATAACAACTTTGGTCAGTTTGGAAGATTGAAGTCGGTACAGTATCGATTTTCTTTTTATCGATTGAAGAAGTTGATTGAGTTTTGAATGATTTTGATTGGATATTGACTATTATCCTTGCTATTTGATTTTAGATTGAAGTACCTTCGAAGCGAATAAGGTAAAAGACGACTTAGACTTGAATGGAATGATTAACTCAAATTAGACTGGATTCGAGTGTTCCAAAGAAATCACATATTTGCATGATTGAATGCCTATTTGAAATCATGATTGAATGCTTAGTTGAAATCATGATTGAATGCTTATTTGAATTGGTTATTGAATTTATGATTGAATGCATGAGATGATATATGCATTCATATTGAGCCGAATGATTATTCGTTTTGAATTAGACGATCTGGTGATTATAGTTGAGTGGCCTTTTAGGCGAATTACTACATGTGCGGAAATAACTCTCTATAATGCTCCGGAGTCTAGAGGATTAAAATATGCCTCGTCCACCTCGAGAGGGTAGTCGGTGTGATTGTTGGATATTTTAACCTTGGGATCCCAAACCGAAGAAAGAAAGAAAGAAAGAAGAATTTCATTTGATTATCTGAGTCTGATAATCTAGAAGTTTTACAGACATGCATATCATTTTAATTCAGTAATTGAATGAATTACTTGAATTATATTTGAAGTTGATATACGAGGTGAATTGATGCATATCATGTTTGATATGTTTATTTGATATAGCATGTTGTCTCTTTTACTGGGAATTGTATTCTCACCGGATTATCCGGCTGTTGTCTTGTTTTTGTATGTGTGCATGGCAACAGGTGGGGCAGGACCGAGTCAAAGACAACAAGGATAGATTGAGATCGAAGATTAGAAGTGAGACTTTGGATTAGAACGGAAGATCATGTCAATCTAGTCTTTTGTTTTAGGTTGTATTTGTGTCGAACCTAGAACCGATGCATGTTCTCTTCGACAAAGAAATGTATAACTCTAGAACTACCATGTATGTTGAATGATGTTTAAGCATGGTTTCATGTTGTTGTTTATGAATTATGATCATCTAGATTGAGTTGAATTGATGATTGGAATAAAAGTGCATGCGCTGAATTTTCATATTTTCTGGGCAGACCATGCGCTCGATCGCACGAGTTCGTGGGATCGAGCGCGGCCCTTTTTTATTTGAGGCAGCGAGTTGCGCAGGAGGGCGCGCTTGATCGCATGAACTCCTGCAATAGAGCGCGGCACCTCCACTTTTCCGGCAGGGACTTGGAATAAATGGCGCGCTCGATCGCGTAAACTAATGCGATCGAGCGCGGCACTGTTCACAAGATTTTTTTTAATTTTAATTTCCTACCGGGCTTTGATTATCGATGTTTGCTAATATTATCTTAAGATTAGATGATTAGAATCAGGGTCTCACATTAAGTGATATCAAAGCAATAAGTTTCTGGATTTTATTTCTAGAAGTGAGCGGGGTAGATTGAGTCCGCTTGAACTTAATTCTCGCATGTGATTGATTAATTCTATGGTTGAAGAATGTTCGAGCATGCTTTATGATTGAGAATTATTTGAATTACTTGAATTTGTGATTTAAATTTTAAAGCATGAATTAATTGAGATACAAACTATTTCGGGTTACTGGTTGCATTGAATACTCTTGAGATCGAATGAGTATGTCGAGTTGAGGTTGTTGGACACCGGATATATGTATTTGAGATGTTGTGTCCTATTCCTCTTGAATCAGATTTTCTACTCGGCAAGTTTTGAACAGGATTCAACTAGTAGCAAACCCGATTGTACAGAATTGTTCAGTGACTGGACTGATGGATTTCACTCCGACACTGATGGAAGCATTACTGATGAGATTTCAGTCTGTTAACCCTTCAACTCTGAGGAGTTATGAGAATGAGTTTGGGTGTGAAAGCTGATTTGAAGAGATCGATCAGTTGTTTGATTCTTTAGACTACACCGACGAATGACGGATTCAGTTAGTTGGTTACCAACTGCAAGACATTGCGAAAAGTTGGTGGATATCAAAGAAGAAAGCCTTAGAGAAACAAGGTTTGGTCGTTTCGTAGAGTTTGTTAAATCCGAGTTTCTGCGACAGACTTTAGTACTTTCTTTTACCAAGGATTCACAGACTCTAACTGCTCCTGACGATGACGAAGCATGTAACTGTTTGATTTTAGTCTTTCGACTCTTTTGCTGTTAGATATTGATGCAACTTTCTTCTTGTGGAGAAGTTAGATTGATGCTTCCTCTACTATTGACTATCTGAATTAGTTGCGGTGAATTTAGTTCGAAATTTTGAATTTTGTTTCGATGGGAGTTGATTGTACTTAACAGTACTATATTTTGGTTATCAGTTTTTGATTATATTATCGATGTAGTATATTAACCGAGTACAGGGCAACCGAGGTTGATGTCAGATTGTTGCCAGATTCGGATCCGAGATGATAGACGAATGGATTTTTCCTCCGATAATAATTCCTTCTTGTAGTTTGTCGATTACCGTTTGTTACAGAAAGGTGCGGAGGAATGTTTAAGGTACGACCGATTTGAATTTTAATCGTATAGATTGAAATGGGAATTGCATCTGCAATGTTTATGAGTCGTTTGAACCGAATCTTTCAGAGATTTATAGATGAGTTCTTGAGTATTCTTATCGATGAATCTCTTATCCTTCGAAGAGCCGTATTGATCTTTTAGATTCTTTAAGAATTGTTTGCAGATTTGAATGCCGATCAATTATGCTATTCTTCTGACGTCTGAATCTTGTTGAGACCGAGTTGTCTTTTCCTCGATCTTTTCTCTAAGAAGATGGAATTTTATTGAACACCTCAAGACTGGAGCTATTGTGAATTGATATGGATTGACGTCCTTATCTGAAATTTGAAGATTCTTGGATTTAGCAAATTCTATCGCGAATCCTTTGAAGAATTCTTATTGTGGAGAAGACGATTACTCAGCAGATTATGTTCTTCTGTTTAGTTTGTATCTTTGAGACCAGTTTTTATTGAATTGAAGGAGAGATTGATCAGCACCTCAGTATTATTGACTTCTTTGGTATTGATGACCTTTCGGTGCTTTGCACTCCTTCTTATTGAGAGTTGAGACTTATTCTTGTTCAAAAGAACTCCTTGTTATCGTGAGCATCGAAGAATTTGAAGATGCTCGAGATGCAATGTTAGTTTCCGATTTGAATCTCACAGAGATCTTCTTGCTTGGAAGATCTAGCATCTTTTTCTTGCTTGGAAGATTTCAGTAATATGTTCTGATCTTGGAAGATAGAAGTTTTGATTTTCGCAGTCCGAACTGATTATGAGTTGGGAAAGAGAGTTATAGAGGACGATTAATCTGACTGCGAATTCTATTGTTATCCAGAGAACTGATTGTAGCAGCTAAGAATTTAAGCTGAACGATCTGTTCTTATTTTTTTCTACTTCAGTTGTCCTCTTTGACAGATGATTGCTGCACTTCTGACAGAGTCTGGAACAGATGGAACGTTTGTCTTGACTCCTTCATTCGAATTCGAACCAGAGTTGATTGAGAAGATTGAGAATGCTTTGGAATCTGATTTGACCTTTCAAAATCCGATGAAGATAGATCAGATCTGAGTATAATCTGAGTTTCAGGTTTATATTGATGCCTTATTAGCGAATAACTTTTGTGGTGCCAAATGTTTCGGTTTGAGACAGAGTATCAGGAGATTGGCACTTTGAAGTTTATTCAGAGTTCTCCCAGATGATCGGAAGATGTTTGATGAATTGAGGAATCAGATCGAATAGAGGACGAGGAAGCATGAGGTTCGAGGTATGGCTTCTGATGTTTTGAACTGTCAGCAGTCAGAGAGAGAACGATCCGATTTTCTGTTGTACAGTTTATTCTGATTCAGAGTGGAATTGGGATCATAATTCGATGATTTTCGTAGCAAGGCTTCCTTGTTGAGTCCGAGATGAGATGTTAATTGAGTCTCGTTGAACGAGGGACGGAATCCTTCGTTAAGAATCCTCGATTCTAAGAATTCTTGATTTTCTGTTGAATGACTGTTGTTACAGAATAGTATGAATGAACTCTCGAAGCTTTACAGTTTATGTATTAGATTGTAACCTGAACTGGTTGATGTGTCAGTGGTTATTGAACGACTGAAGTTGTTCGGAATGAACTTTTAGATTGGTCCCAATGGTCAGGATGAGTTTGACACTGAATGGGGATCCGATTTTTATCTACAGGGGGTTCGTGAAGTGAGCTTTCTCAGAATCATTTGCGAAATGAGGTAAGGCCGTTTTGAAATTTGAACAGGCCGTTTGATTTGAAGAATAATCCTGTTTTGTTGAAGAATTTTCTGTTGACCGAATCTCTCAGAAGTATTAGTTGAAATTAGGAATTGTTATTGATGAATTTCTTGTTTTCTGGTTATGAGAATTGTACTGATCGTACAGAGCTTTTGACAATCTTTTCAGAAGTGTACGCCGATCAGTTGTAGACTAATCTCGATGTTTGAAATTCTGATTGGACCGAATGAATTTCTTTGATCTTATTATCTGATTATGGAATTTCTGATTATCCGCTCTCATGTATTCTGATTTTCAGTGCTGATGATCTTTCAGTGCTGGGATTTCTTCTTATTGAGATTTTGGAATTATTCTTATTTTATCTACTGCCTGATTTTGATTGATTGATTGATAGAATCCGTTACAGTTTTCTGTACAGGATGATTTTGATGAAGAACGGAGAAATGATATCTTGTCAGAGGTTGTCAGATGTCATGAATTACCGAAGTCTATCGGTCTAGACAGAGATCCATGATGTAATTGTTCTTTTGGCATAGACTTAGAAGAGACTTTTTGTTGTTGATTTCAACTATTTTTGATTCGATACACTCGGAACGACGTACAAACAGATCAGTTGAATCAAACTTTAAAGGAATTGCCATGAGTTGTAGTGCTCGACTTAGCACTAGTTGGCAGAATTCTTGATTTGTTTTGTGGAGACTTCGTACAACGGTAGCGATCAGATGATTATTGAAAGCACTTTCTAGAAGTTGTACGAGGAGAGATGAAGATCTCCTTCCTTTTGATATGTAATTTCTGTGTCACATGAGTTAGAACGAAAGATGATTCAAATTATGACTGAAATTAGATGGATTTTCTAACGAGAATGAGATGGCTTTTGATAGACGGACGGAGTGTTGATGAATTAATCGACTAGAGTTTTTGACTTTCTCTATTTTTTGAGATACCGAATTGATTGAGATGAACGATTCAGAGTTAGATTGGAAGCATATTCTGGACTTAGTTCCGAGATGTAAATTCTTATTGTAGTCCTTTGATTCAAGCCTCGACCTTGTGATAGAATCATGTTTGATTTCGAGGACAAAATCGATTCTTAGAGGGGGAGAATTGTAACGCCCCAAAATTATCTTAATGGACTTTATTTGAGATAATCAGAGATTTTAGAAGTCGAGGGCCGATTCGATTATGATCAGGGACTAGAATGCAATTTTTGGAATTTTTAGGGACTAAAACGCAATAAATGGATTTATTAGATATTTAAGCATGTATTTGACTCATTCTTCACTTCATCCCCTTCCTCCATTTCGCCTCCCACCATGGAAATCGCCCCTTTTATTTTCCAAGCTTTGGAATTTCCATTTTTGATCGATCCGTCCGATAGAATTGATTTCTAACTGGATATCTACGATCACAGCGACGAGTGCTCCGTTTGGAAGTAAGTATATCTTAATTCTGAGAAGTTTGAATTTTTGGACATTGTTAGAATTGATTTATATTCGGAGAGGATGATTATGAGATAGCTGTGATAGTATATATAAGACGGTTCGAAGATCTAACGATGATCGAAATTGTTATGAATTTTCTAGTTATTTTCGAAAATTGGAGTTTTAAGATGTGTTGGGATTGGATTAGAAATGATATGAATTGATTGAATTGAGTTTATTGAAATGATATATTGCTGTCTGCGTTTCCGGTTTGATCAGTTTATAGCCGTTATGCCGTCAGTTTGAGTTTTGGATATTGTTTCGATGTTTTGATCGTATCGAGTTTGATTGAGCTGTTGATGTCGATATTGATCCTTATGAATTCTTCTGATAGATTGAATTGAAATCAGCAGAGTTGTGAGATAAAAACTTTGGTCAGTTTGGAAGATTGAAGTTGGTACAGTATCGATTTTCTTTTTATCGATTGAAGAAGTTGATTGAGTTTTGAATGATTTTGATTGGATATTGACTATTATCCTTGCTATTTGATTTCAGATTGAAGTACCTTCGAAGCGAATAAGGTAAAAGATGACTTAGACTTGAATGAAACGATTAACTCGAATTATACTTGATTCGAGTGTTCCAAAGAAATCACATACTTGCATGATTGAATGCCTATTTGAAATCATGATTGAATGCTTAGTTGAAATCATGATTGAATGCTTATTTGAATTGGTTATTGAATTTATGATTGAATGCATGAGATAACATATGCATTCATATTGAGCCGAATGATTATTCGTTTTGAATTAGACGATCTGGTGATTATAGTTGAGTGGCCTTTTAGGCGAATTACTACATGTGCGGAAATAACTCTCTATAATGCTCCAGAGTCTAGAGGATTAAAATATGCCTCGTCCACCTCGAGAGGGTAGTCGGTGTGATTGTTGGATATTTTAACCTCGGGATCCCAAACCAAAGAAAGAAAGAAAGAAAGAAGAATTTTATTTGATTATCTGAGTCTGATAATCCAGAAGTTTTACAGACATGCATATCATTTTAATTCAGTAATTGAATGAATTACTTGAGTTATATTTGAATTTGATATACGAGGTGAATTGATGCATATCATGTTTGATATGTTTATTTGATATAGCATGTTGTCTCTTTTACTGGGAATTGTATTCTCATCGGATTATCCGGCTGTTGTCTTGTTTTTGTATGTGTGCATGGCAACAGGTGGTGCAGGACCGAGTCAAAGACGACAAGGATAGATTGAGATCGAAGATTAGAAGTGAGACTTCGGATTAGAACGGAAGAGCATGTCAATCTAGTCTTTTGTTTTAGGTTGTATTTGTGTCGAACCTAGAACCGATGCATGTTCTCTTCGACAAAGAAATGTATAACTCTAGAACTACCATGTATGTTGAATGATGTTTAAGCATGGTTGCATGTTGTTGTTTATGAATTATGATCATCTAGATTGAGTTGAATTGATGATTGGAATAGAAGTGCATGTGCTGAATTTTCAGATTTTCTGGGCAGACCATGCGCTCGATCGCACGAGTTCAAGGGATCGAGCGCGGCCCTTTTTTATTTGAGGCAGCGAGTTGCGCAGGAGGACGCGCTCGATCGCATGAACTCCTGCGATCGAGCGCGGCACCTCCACTTTTCCGATAGGGACTTGGAATAAATGGCGCGCTCGATCGCGCAAACTAATGCGATCGAGCGCGGCACTGTTCACAAGATTTTTTTTTAATTTTAATTTCCTACCGGGCTTTGATTATCGATTTTTGCTAATATTATCTTAAGATTAGATTATTAGAATCGGGGTTTCACATTAAGTGATATCAAAGCGATAAGTTTTTGGATTTTATTTCTAGAAGTGAGCGGGGTAGATTGAGTCCGCTTGAACTTAATTCTCGCATGTGATTGATTAATTCTATGGTTGAAGAATGTGCGAGCATGCTTTATGATTGAGAATTATTTGAATTACTTGAATTTGTGATTTAAATTTTAAAGCATGAATTAATTGAGATACAAACTGTTTCGGGTTACTGGTTGCATTGAATACTCTTGAGATCGAATGAGTATGTCGAGCTGAGGTTTTTGGACACCGGATATATGTATTTGAGATGTTGTGTCCTAATCCTCTTGAATCAGATTTTCTACTCGGAAAGTTTTGAACAAGATTCAACTAGTAGCAAACCCGATTGTACAGAATTGTTCTGTGACTGGACTGATGGATTTCACTCCGACACTGATGGAAGCATTACTGATGAGATTTCAGTCTGTTAACCCTTCAACTCTGAGGAGTTCTGAGAATGAGTTTGGGTGTGAAAGCTGATTTGAAGAGATCGATCAGTTGTTTGATTCTTTAGACTACACCGACGAATGACGGATTCAGTTATTTGGTTACCAACTGCAAGACATTGCGAAAAGTTGGTGGATATCAAAGAAGAAAGCCTTAGAGAAACAAGGTTTGGTCATTTCATAGAGTTTGTTAAATCCGAGTTTCTGCGACAGACTTTAGTACTTGCTTTTACCAAGGATTCACAGACTCTAACTGCTCCTGACGATGACGAAGCATGTAACTGGTTGATTTTAGTCCTTCGACTCTTTTGCTGTTAGATATTGATGCAACTTTTCTTCTTGTGGAGAAGTTAGATTGATGCTTTCTCTACTATTGACTATCTGAATTAGTTGCGGTGAATTTAGTTCCAAATTTTGAATTTTGTTTCGATGGGAGTTGATTGTACTGAACAGTACTATATTTCGGTTATCAGTTTTTGATTATATTATCGATGTAGTATATTAACCGAGTACAGGGCAACCGAGGTTGATTTCAGATTGTTTCCAGATTCGGATCCGAGATGATAGACGAATGGATTTTTCCTCCGGTAAGAATTCCTGAATTAAGAATTCCTTCTTGTAGTTTGTCGATTACCGTTTGTTACTGAAAGGTGCGAAGGAATGTTTGAGGTACGACCGATTTGAATTTTAATCGTACAGATTGAAATGGGAATTGCATCTGCAATGTTTATGAGTCCTTTGAACCGAATCTTTCAGAGATTTATAGATGAGTTCTTGAGTATTCTTATCGATGAATCTCTTATCCTTCGAAGAGCCGAATTGATCTTTCAGATTCTTTAAGAATTGTTCGCAGATTTGAATGCCGATCAATTATGCTATTCTTATGACGTCTGAATCTTGTTGAGACCGAGTTGTCTTTTCCTCGATCTTTTCTCTAAGAAGATGGAATTTTATTGAACACCTCAAGACTGGAGCTATTGTGAATTGATCTGGATTGACATCCTTATCTGAAATTTGAAGATTCTTGGATTTAGCAAATTCTATCGCGAATCCTTTGAAGAATTCTTATTGGGGAGAAGACGATTACTCAGCGATTATGTTCTTCTGTTTAGTTTGTATCTTTGAGACCAGTTCTTATTGAATTGAAGGAGAGATTGATCAGCACCTCAGTATTATTGACTTCTTCGATATTAATGACCTTTTGGTGCTTTGCACTCCTTCTTATTGAGAGTTGAGACTTATTCTTGTTCAAAAGAACTCCTGTTATCGTGAGCATCGAAGAAGTTGAAGACGCTCGAGATGCAATGTTAGTTTTCGATTTAAATCTCACAGAGATCTTCTTGCTTGGAAGATCTAGCATCTTTTTCTTGCTTGGAAGATTTCAGTAATATGTTCTGATCTTGGAAGATAGAAGTTTTTATTGCCGCAGTCCGAACTGATTATGAGTTGGGAAAGAGAGTTATAGAGGACGATTAATCTGACTACGAATTCTATTGTTATCCAGAGAACTGATTGTAGCAGCTAAGAATTTAAGCTGAACGATCTGTTCTTATTTTTTTCTACTTCAGTTGTCCTCTTTGACAGATGATTGCTGCGCTTCTGACAGAGTCTGGAACAGATGGAAAGTTTGTCTTGACTCCTTCATTCGACTTCGAACCAGAGTTGATTGAGAAGATTGAGAATGCTTTGGAATCTGATTCGACCTTTCAAAATCCGATGAAGATAGATCAGATCTGAGTATAATCTGAGTTTCATGTTTATATTGATGCCTTATTAGCGAATAACTTTTGTGGTGCCAGATGTTTCGGTTTGAGACAGAGTATCAGGAGATTGGCACTTTGAAGTTTATTCAGAGTTCTCCCAGATGATCGGAAGATGTTTGATGAATTGAGGAATCAGATCAAATATAGGACGAGGAAGCATGAGGTTCGAGGTATGGCTTCTGATGTTTTGAACTGTCAGCAGTCAGAGAGAGAATGATCTGATTTTCTGTTGTACAGTCTATTCTGATTCAGAGTGGAATTGGGATCATAATTCGATGATTTACGTAGCAAGGCTTCCTTGTTGAGTCCGAGATGAGATGTTAATTGAGTCTCATTGAACGAGGGACGGAATCCTCCGTTAAAATTCTCGATTCTAAGAATTCTTGATTTTCTGTTGAATGACTGTTGTTACAGAATAGTATGAACGAACTCTCGAAGCTTTACAGTTTATGTATTGGATTGTAACCTGAACTGGTTGATGTGCCAGTGGTTATTGAACAACTGAAGTTGTTCGGAATGAACTTCTAGATTGGTCCAAATTGTCAGGATGAGTTTGACACTGAATGGGGATCCGATTTTTATCTACGAGGGTTCGTGAAGTGAGCTTTCTTAGAATCATTTGCGAAATGAGGTAAGGCCGTTTTGAACTTTGAACAGGCCGTTTGATTTGAAGAATAATCCTATTTTGTTGAAGAATTTTCTGTTGACCGAATCTCTCAGAAGTATTAGTTGAAATTAGGAATTGTTATTGATGAATTTCTTGTTTTCTGGTTATGAGAATTGTACTGATCGTACAGAGCTTTCGACAATCTTTTCAGAATATTACGCCGATCAGTTGTAGACTAATCTCGATGTTTGAAATTCTGATTGGACCGAATGAATTTCTTTGATCTTATTATCTGATGATGGAATTTCTGATTATCCGCTCTCATGTATTCTGATTTTTAGTGTTGATGATCTTTCAGTGCTGGGATTTCTTCTTATTGTGATTTTGGAATTATTCATATTTTATCTACTGTCTGATTTTGATTGATTGATTGATAGAATCCGTTAAAGTTTTCTGTACAGGATGATTTTGATGAAGAACGGAGAATTGATATCTTGTCAGAGGTTGTCAGATGTCATGAATTGCCGAAGTCTATCGGTCTAGACAGAGATCCATGATGTAATTGTTCTTTCGGCATAGACTTAGAAGAGATTTTTTGTTGTTGATTTCAACTATTTTCGATTCGATACCCTCAGAACGACGTACAACCAGATCAGTTGAATCAAAATTTAGAGGAATTGCCATGAGTTGTAGTGCTCGACTTAGCACTAGTTGGCAGAATTTTTGATTTGTTTTGTGGAGACTTCGTACAACGGTAGCGATCAGATGATTATTGAAAGCACTTTCTAGAAGTTGTACGAGGAGAGATGAAGATGTCCTTCCTTTTGATATGTAATTTCTGTGTCACATGAGTTAGAACGAAAGATGATTCAAATTATGACTGAAATTAAATGGATTTTCTAACGAGAATGAGATGACTTTTGATAGACGGACGGAGTGTTAATGAAGTAATCGACTAGAGTTTCTGACTTTCTCTATTTGTTGAGATACCGAATTGATTGAGATGAACGATTCAGAGTTAGATTGGAAGCATATTCTGGACTTAGTTCCGAGATGTAAATTCTTATTGCAGTCCTTTGATTCAAGCCTCGACCTTGTGATAGAATCATGTTTGATTTCGAGGACGAAATCGATTCTTAGAGGGGGAGAATTGTAACGCCCCAAAATTATCTTAATGGACTTTATTTGAGATAATCAGAGATTTTAGAAGTCGAGGGCCGATTCGATTATGATCAGGGACTAGAATGCAATTTTTGGAATTTTCAGGGACTAAAACGCAATAAATGGATTTATTAGATATTTAAGCATGTATTTGACTCATTCTTCATGCGAGATGGAAATCGCCCCTTTTATTTTCCAAGCTTTGGGATTTCCATTTTTGATCGATCCGTCCGATGGAATTGATTTCTAACTGGATATCTACGATCATCGCGACGAGTGCTCCGTTTGTAAGTAAGTATATCTTAATTCTGAGAAGTTTGAATGTTTGGACGTTGTTAGAATTGACTTATATTCGGAGAGTATGATTATGAGATAGCTGTGATAGTATATCTAAGACGGTTCGAAGATCTAACGACGATCGGAATTGTTATGAATTTTTTAGTTATTTTCGAAAATTGGAGTTTTAAGATGTGTTGGGATTGGATTAGAAATTATATGAATTGATTGAATTGAGTTTATTGAAATGATATATTACTGTCTGCGTTTCCGGTTTGATCAGTTTATAGCCGTTATGCCGTCAGTTTGAGTTATGGATATCGTTTCGATGTTTTGATCGTATCGAGTTTGATTGAGCTGTTGATGTCGATATTGATCCTTATGACTTCTTCTGATAGATTGAATTGAAGTCAGCAGAGTTGTGAGATAACAAATTTGGTCAGTTTGGAAGATTGAAGTCGGTACAGTATCGATTTTCTTTTTATCAATTGAAGAAGTTGATTGAGTTTTGAATGATTTTGATTGGATATTGACTATTATCCTTGCTATTTGATTTCAGATTGAAGTACCTTCGAAGCGAATAAGGTAAAAGACGACTTAGACTTGAATGGAACGATTAACTCGAATTAGACTTGATTCGAGTGTTCCAAAGAAATCACATACTTGCATGATTGAATGCTTATTTGAAATCATGATTGAATGCTTAGTTGAAATCATGATTGAATGCTTATTTTAATTGGTTATTGAATTTATGATTGAATGCATGAGATGACATATGCATTCATATTGAGCCGAATGATTATTCGTTTTGAATTAGACGATCTGGTGATTATAGTTAAGTGGCGTTGTAGGCGAATTACTACATGTGCGGAAATAACTCTATATAATGCTCCGCAGTCTAGAGGATTAAAATATGTGTCGTCCACCTTGAGAGGGTAGTCGATGTGATTGTTGGATATTTTAACCTCGGGATCCCAAACCGAAGAAAGAAAAAACAAGAATTCCATCTGATTATCTGAGTCTGATAATCCAGAAATTTTACAGACATGCATATCATTTTAATTCAGTACTTGAATGAATTACTTGAATTATATTTGAAGTTGATATACGAGGTGAATTGATGCATATCATGTTTGATATGTTTATTTGATATAGCATGTTGTCTCTTTTACTGGAAATTGTATTCTCACCGGATTATCCTGCTGTTGTCTTGTTTTTGTATGTGTGCATGGCAACATGTGGGGCAAGACCGAGTCAAAGACGACAAGGATAGATTGAGATTGAAGATTAGAAGTGAGACTTCAGATTAGAATGGAAGAGCATGTCAATCTTGTCTTTTGTTTTAGGTTGTATTTGTGTCGAACCTAGAACCGATGCATGTTCTCTTCGACGAAGAAATGTATAACTCTTGAACTACCATCTATGTTGAATGATGTTTAAGCATGGTTGCATGTTGTTGTTTATGAATTATGATCATCTAGATTGAGTTGAATTGATGATTGGAATAGAAGTGCATGTTCTGAATTTTCAGATTTTCTGGGCAGACCATGCACTCGATCGCACGAGTTCGTGGGATCGAGCGCGACCTCTTTTTATTTGAGGCATCGAGTTGCGCAGGTGGGCGCGCTCGATCGCATGAACTCCTGCGATCGAGCGCGGCACCTCCACTTTTCCGGCAGGGACTTGGAATAAATGGCGCGCTCGATCGCGCGAACTAATGCGATCGAGCGCGGCACTGTTCACAAGAAATTTTTTTTATTTTAATTTCATACCGGGCTTTGATTATCGATGTTTGCTAATATTATCTTAAGATTAGATGATTAGAATCGGGGTCTCACATTAAGTGATATCAAAGCGATAAGTTTCTGGATTTTATTTCTAGAAGTGAGCGTGGTAGATTGAGTCCGCTTGAACTTAATTCTCGCGTGTGATTGATTAATTCTAAGGTTGAAGAATGTGCGATCATGCTTTATGATTGAGAATTATTTGAATTACTTGAATTTGTGATTTAAATTTTAAAGCATGAATTAATTAAGATACAAACTGTTTCGGGTTACTGGTTGCATTGAATACTCTTGAGATCGAATGAGTATGTCGAGCTGAGGTTGTTGGACACCGGATAGATGTATTTGAGATGTTGTGTCCTAATCCTCTTGAATCAGATTTTCTACTCGGCATGTTTTGAATAGGATTCAACTAGTAGCAAACCCGATTGTACAGAATTGTTCTATGACTGGACTGATGGATTTCACTCCGACACTGATGGATGCATTACTGATGAGATTTCAGTCTGTTAACCCTTCAACTCTGAGGAGTTCTAAAAATGAGTTTGGGTGTGAAAGCTGATTAGAAGATATCGATCAGTTGTTTGATTCTTTAGACTACACCGACGAATGACGGATTCAGTTAGTTGGTTACCAACTGCAAGACATTGCGAAAATTTGGTGGATATCAAAGAATAAAGCCTTAGAGAAACAAGGTTTGGTCGTTTCGTAGAGTTTGTTAAATCCGAGTTTCTGCGATAGACTTTAGTACTTGCTTTTACCAAGGATTCACAAACTCTAACTGCTCCTGACAATGACGAAGCATGTAACTGTTTGATTTTTGTCTTTCGACTCTTTTGCTGTTAGATATTGATGCAACTTTTCTTCTTGTGAAGAAGTTAGATTGATGCTTCCTCTACTATTGACTATCTGAATTAGTTGCGGTGAATTTAGTTCGAAATTTTGAATTTTGTTTCGATGGGAGTTGATTGTACTGAACAGTACTATATTTCGGTTATCAGTTTTTGATTATATTATCGATGTAGTATATTAACCGAGTACAGGGCAACCGAGGTTGATTTCAGATTGTTTCCAGATTCGGATCCGAGATGATAGACGAATGGATTTTTCCTCCGGTAAGAATTCCTGAATTAAGAATTCCTTCTTGTAGTTTGTCAATTACCGTTTGTTACAGAAAGGTGCGGAGGAATGTTTGAGGTAAGACCGATTTGAATTTTAATCGTACAGATTGAAATGGGAATTGCGTCTGCAATGTTTATGAGTCCTTTGAACCGAATCTTTCAGAGATTTATAGATGAGTTCTTGAGTATTCTTATCGATGAATCTCTTATCCTTCGAAGAGCCGTATTGATCTTTTAGATTCTTTAAGAATTGTTCGCAGATTTGCATGCCGATCAATTATGCTATACTTCTGACGTCTGAATCTTGTTGAGACCGAGTTGTCTTTTCCTCGATCTTTTCTCTAAGAAGATGGAATTTTATTGAACAACTCAAGACTGGAGCTATTGTGAATTGATCTGGATTGACGTCCTTATCTGAAATTTGAAGATTCATGGATTTAGCAAATTCTATTGCGAATCCTTTGAAGAATTCTTATTGTGGAGAAGACGATTACTCAGTAGATTATGTTCTTCTGTTTAGTTTGTATCTTTGAAATCAGTTCTTATTGAATTGAAGAAGAGATTGATCAGCACCTCAGTATTATTGACTTCTTCGGTATTGATGACCTTTCGGTGCTTTGCACTCCTTCTTATTGAGAGTTGAGACTTATTCTTGTTCAAAAGAACTCCTTGTTATCGTGAGCATCGAAGAAGTTGAAGACGCTCGAGATGCAATGTTAGTTTTGTTGGAAAACTGGCGTTCAGATCAATCACGATTGATACCCGGTGCAGCGGAAGTTTAAAAATTTTATTATGGAACAATTCCATAGTGTGGGTATCAACCGTTTAACGATTAAATTATAAGTGTGTGTAAAATTAAATAACTATTATTAAATTTTACCTTCAATCTCGAAGCGAGATTATTGGACACCACACAGATTTCTCTGCGCTTCTTGTATCTCCCTGGAACTGATGAATATTCTGTCCTTCAATCAGGTCCACGAATGGAGGTTTAATCCCTCTGATAGATTGCACTAGAAAATCTATCAGAAGTTTTCTGCGAAGAGAATAAACGAATTTGATTCGCTATTCCAGACTGCAATTCAAAATCACAGACCGGAATTTCTCAGACAGAGAGGGAGGGTGTTCGGCCACTTTGAGAGAGAGGAGGCTAGGGTTTTCGAAAATCCTGTCTCAAATTATGACCTGTTGTGTGTAATTTCTGTACTGCAATAACTTATTTATAATGCAGGCCACTAACAGCTTAGGGCCCATTAGTCATAAGTTGAGGCCCGACAAGCAAAGCCCGCATGTTCAGAAATTAATATAAAATTCATCGTGACTCCGATTGATAAACCGATTTTACCAATGTGCACAGAAACCATTTCTGCACATTTTAAAGTCAAGATAAATTTTCCTGAATCCGAATTCAGTGGTTTCCAAAAATGTCCATCCCTATGTCATTTTAGGAAATCCTACTCCCTTACTCTTATTTAAGAAGTCCAACTTCTTTATTCATTAAATTTAACTCTTTAAATTTAACTATCTCAACGGGGATTAAAACTCCATTACACTGTGTGACCCTCAATGGTTCAGGGATACAGCTAGCCGTGGGCTCACAACTCCTTGTGACTCGGAACAACGATTTCCGACTTGCCCAACGAATCATGGTAAAGCGCCTAGCAACATCGCCCCATGATTCCCTAGGTATCACTGATAGTGCCTACAAGAACCAGTAGATTTTGGTTAGCGTACAGTACGGTCCCTTCATCCATATATCCCGATCGAATCAACAACCATTGGTATATCGAGAGTCGCTCAAGATTCGATAACTATGCAATACATCTTGAAGATCAAATTAGTGACATCACATGTGCTACTAAGAAACCATTTCTTAAATCACATCAAGTACTCTGGCCAGAGATTCGTCACACTAATATCTCCTCAGATCGCATAGGATATCCACACTCGCAAGTATGTGGTGAATCCTTGACAACAATGCATCGACTCCTATATGTGTTGTAACTGTACCCAATCTCGACACCTGATGACCCCCATAGAGTCGGTAAACGAGTCAAAGCACAGTACTAGCATATAGAGTCTCCATGATGTTTCAAGTAGTAAGGACTAATGGTGTACAACCAAAACCACGGACTTAATCCACTCGATAAGTGATAACCACTTGGAAAGTCCGGATAGGGTAGTTCGATTATTCATCATATGAATATCCATTTGCATGCTTCGAACATCTCCATATTCCCTACCAATGAAACGTGGTACTCCGCATCGCAAATGCTAGTCTCAAACTCGAGCGATCCTTATCCTTATTATCGGACGGCTCAATCGACTAGGAACAGTTTAGAATATACAGTGACTATAAGATGTATTTCATGATAGACATCCCCATGTTCTACCACATCTTACATACACTATAGTATATTCAAGGTCTTTATCAAAACAACAATAGTATATCATAATATAACAATATGAAGAAAGATAAAGTCATTGCCATTAAAAAAATGTAAATTATATTAAACAAAAGATTGTTTATACAAAGAGTCATCAAAGCCCATAGCCACAAGTTGGCTCACTGGGCACCCACTCTTTCAATCTCCCACTTGCCCTATAGCCAACTAGTCATACTACGTAGACCCATTGCTTCGCGATGTTTGTCAAACAATGGTCCTGGCAAGGGCTTAGTAAGCGGATCAGCGATATTGTCTGCAGAGGCCACTCGTTCGACAGTGATGTCTCCTCTTTCCACAATCTCCCGGATGATGTGGTATTTCCTCAGTACGTGTTTGGATCTTTGATGAGACCTTGGTTCCTTTGCTTGAGCAACGGCACCCGTGTTGTCACAGTACACCGGGACTGGACCAACAAATTCAGGAATGACGCCCAACTCTTGGACGAACTTCCTCATCCAAACGGCCTCTTTAGCAGCAGCTGATGCTGCAATGTATTCAGCCTCAGTGGTGGAATCCGCTGTGGTGTCCTGCTTGGAACTCTTCCAAGAGACAGCACCGCCATTGAGCATGAACACAAATCCAGAGGTTGACTTCGAGTCATCCACGTCACTTTGGAAGCTAGAGTCGGTATAGCCTTCCAATTTCAGATCTCGTCCTCCATATACCATGAACATATTCTTAGTCCTTCGCAAGTACTTAAGAATGTCCTTCACGCTTTCCAATGCATTTGACCAGGATTAGCCTGATATCTGCTCGTGACACTCAGAGCAAATGCTACATCCGGTCTGGTAGATATCATCCCATACATGATACTACCTATAGCTGACGCATATGGTACATGTGTCATATTCTCTATCTCTGCATCAGTCTTGGGACACATAGACTTGGATAAAGAAACTCCATGACACATGGGTAGATGTCCTCTCTTGGACCCATCCATTGAAAACCGTTTCAATATGGTGTCGATGTAGGTTGATTGAGTGAGTCCTATCATTCTCTTAGATCTATCTCTATAGATCTGTATCCCAAGAATGTAGGATGCCTCACCCAAATCCTTCATCGAGAATCTACCTGATAACCATATCTTTGTTGACTGCAACATCCCTACATCATTCCCAATGAGTAGGATGTCATCAACATAAAGTACTAAGAATGTCACAGCATCCTTAACTACTTTCTTGTACACGCATGGTTCCTCCGGGTTCTTGATGAAACCAAAATCTTTTATTGTTTCATCAAATTTCTGGTTCCAACTTCTTGATGCTTGTTTTAGACCATAAATTGATCTCTGAAGCTTGCATACCTTATGCTCGCTTCCCATGGATGTGAACCCCTCAGGCTGCCTCATATAGATTTCTTCCTTAATGTCTCCATTAAGAAAAGCAGTCTTCACATCCATTTGCCATATCTCATAGTCATACCATGCAGCTATGGCAATAAGGATTCTTAAAGACTTGAACATTGCAACTGGTGAAAAGGTTTCATCATAGTCAACTCCTTGTCTTTGAGTGTAACCTTTCGCCACCAATCGCGCCTTGTAGGTCAATACCTTACCATCAGGCCCAAGCTTTCTCTTGTAGATCCATTTACACCCTATTGGAACAATTCCATCGGGAGGATCTACTAAAGACCAAACTTGGTTTGTATGCATCGAATCTAATTCTGACTGCATAGTTTCAAGCCATAAATTTGAATCCGCATCAGAAATTGCTTCCTTGAAGTTTTTTGGATCACATCCAATGTCGGGTTCATCTTGATCCCCTTCAAGAAGAAGACCATATCGAATAGGAGGTCTAGAAGTCCTCTCGGATCTTCTAGGTGCAGGCGTGTCCAGCAATGGTTCCTGAGGTGTAGGATCGTTATTTTGTATTTCGGGTTCTTCTCGAACTTCTTCGAGTTCCATCATCTCGCCTTTCTTATCCAATAAGAACTCCTTCTCCAAGAAGGTGGCATTCCTTGAAACAAACACCTTTGTTTCAGCAGGATAATAGAAATAATATCCGATTGAATTCTTTGGATACCCTACAAAATAACATAAGCTGGATCGACTATCCAACTTATCTCCCACTGTCCGCTTCACGTAAGCAGGACATCCCCAAATCCTCAAGTACGAATACTTAGGAGCTTTGCCATTCCATAACTCGTATGGTGTTTTGTTCACTACTTTAGTGTGGACGTTGTTCAACAACAATACCGCCGTTTCAAGCGCATAGCCCCAAAACGAAGGTGGAAGCTCAGTGAAGCTCATCATGGATCGAACCATGTCCAACAAAGTTCGATTACGACGCTCCGATACACCATTCAGCTGTGGTGTCATAGGAGGAGTCCACTGAGAGAGAATCCCATTCTCTTTCAGATAGTCCAAAAACTCGGTACTCAAGTATTCTCCACCTCGATCCGATCTAAGTGCTTTAATACTTTTACCTAGCTTGTTTTCTACTTCAGCCTTGAATTCTTTGAACTTTTCAAATGCTTCAGACTTATATTTCATTAAATATAAATACCCATACCTTGAATAATCATCAGTAAAGGTAATGAAGTAGGTGTGGCCATATTGAGTCCCAACTCTAAATGGACCACAAATATCTGTATGGATCAAATCCAACAGATTTTGACTACGCTCAGGTTTCCCCTTAAAAGGAGATTTAGTCATTTTCCCTTTTAGGCAGGATTCACAAGAAGGTAGAGAGTTAATATCAGACATATCAAACATGCCCTCTCCCACTAGTTTGTTCATCCTCCTTGAGGAAATATGACCTAGCCTAGCGTGCCAAAGGTTTGCCGGGTTTTGGCTATCGATTTTCCTTTTGTTTGTTGTCGCCGGTTTATCAACATAATTTATTGGAACGTCTTTTAGTTTTAAGTTGTATAGATCGTTTTCAAGTTGTCCATTTCCAATCAAACATTCATTCTTGTAAATATTGCAAATCCCATTCACAAAATTGCAAGAATAACCATCTCTATCTAGCATAGAAACAGAAATAATGTTTTTAATCAAATCTGGAACAAATAAAACATCTCTCAAAAATAACTTAAAACCGTTCTGCAAAATTAAATAAATATCTCCCACAGCTTTGGATTTATCTCTGGAATCATTCCCGAGCCTTGACTGGGTCTCACCCATCCTTAGCCTATTACTTCTTGTCATTATTTGCAACTCATTGCAAATATGAGATCTACATCTGGTATCCAATACCCAAGAAGTAGTATTAAGAAAAACATTTTAATGTAAAACATACCCTTTGCAGTTCGCAACTGCTTGAGGTATTCCTTGCAGTTACGTTTCTAATGACCGGGTTTCTTGCAGTGATGGCAAACTTGTTTAGACTTGTCCAATTTTGCATGTAACATTTGGCCTTGAGATCATGGTCCAACCATTTCTCTAGTTCGGCCAACCTTTCGGCAGTTACATCAGCCGGGGCTGTTTTCGGAGAAGCCTTTTCTAACACTTTAGAAAATCTTTTCCGAACTTAGGACAATCTTAACTTATGGAATCATTCTGTATTGTTTGCGCCAGTAAATTTGTTTTGTTGGAGAATAGAAACATGTGGATTACTGAGATGAAACAGACAATTATCGATGATTGTTTAAGCAATTTACTAAGACATAAAATAGGCGAATTTAATTTTATGAATCTCACTCCCACTATTTTAACGATTTCACTACCCTCTAGTGAAAACGGGAAACTTTTTCCTTAGTGAGAACATGGAGTCCAATTGACAAACTTATGGTCCCGAATAATATCAGCCAACCATAATTCTCAAAAGGTAGAGCCCAATTGCTTCCAAAGCAACCCCCATGTATTTACCTCATGTCCAATAAGGGCCCAATAATATGACGCCGTTTATAGTGACATGTCAAGATGACCCATCAATATTAAGTTGTGATGGACGGTCACCATGTGGATCCCCCAATAATATGAGCCGATCCCATGGGAGTTCCACCCAACTTACAACATGTGTCGATCCAATGTACAGCTTTCCGATGGACGGGCCCCCCAATAATATGAGCCGGACCGTATCCGCGGGTAGCATCACATACATTGACCGTTGATGGAAGGTAGGAACATTTAAACAAATTTAAATTTCCTTTATTTATCTTGATATCAATTTTAAATCATATTTAAAATGAGGGATTTTTAATTATGAAAATTTGTCTCATCATTTTTCAATTTATTGTATGCTTGCCGGATTCATACAATTATGTCTAAAACATGCATACAATCATATATTATATATAGGATGATCGATTCCATTTTTAATTGACTCGTGGTTGCCAATCACGAGTCTTAGTCCAATCCTAGGTAATATGCAGTATGCAATGCAATCCTATTACATTAGCTTCCAATTTACATTTCTTCGTCTTTATTGTCTGCTGGGCCCACCATCTTCAAATCTTGATCTCCCACTAAATCTAATGTATTTACAATAAATAGCAATGACAAGTAGGGGATACATTTTAGGGGTGGGAACGGGCCATAAACCAAGCCCACTTTTATTACATATGACATTCATATTGGGCCATAAACCAGGCCCATTAATAAAACCAACAACAATAAAACAAATGTAAATTTCTAACATACACCTACAAAATTGGTCATGGCAATCGATCATCCTTATCCAATAACATTTAATTCAAAATTAATTTATTGGATATCATGCATATGGCAATTTAAATTTAAACAGGATAAAATCATATTTTATATATAAAATCATATTTTACATATAAAATCATATTTTACCTTTTATTAAATAAAATCATATTTTATCTACAGAATCTAATTTTATAGATAAAATCATATTTTACTTAATATATACATAAGATCAAATCTTATCATCAATTGTACCAAAAATAATTGATTTCAAAATTCAATTTAAGGATAAAATATTAAAATTTTCCAAAAATTCAAATTTATCCAAAAATCAATTTTAAAATTTTCGGACTCGAACAATTCGATCCGATGCCTCGTGAACCAATCAAAAACAATTTTTGACCGGACCAAAAATAAAATTTTAACACATTAAAATTAATTTAAATAAAAAATAATTTTTCCCGCGGGCCGCCCGGGACACTCCCGGGCCGGCCCGCACCCGTGGGCGCGGGCCGGGGCAGCCCGTTTAGGGCAGCGACAATCGCTGCCCTGGCGGCGCTGAGCGCCGCCGTGGGCGGCGACGTGCGCCCCCTTTGGGCGGCGCCGTGCGCCGCCCGGGGCAGCGACCGTCGCTGCCCCACCGGGCAGCGATCCAATCGCTGCCCGGGTTTTGCCCGAAATTTTTTTTTTTTTATTTAAGATATTTATTTTGTTTTAAAAAACCAAGACTCAAAAATTTTTGTACAATCGATTAATTTAATCGTTTGATCTGAGCAACCTGGCTTTGATACCACTGTTGGAAAACTGGCGTTCAGATCAATCACGATTGATACCCGGTGCAGCGGAAGTTTAAAAATTTTATTATGGAACAATTCCATAGTGTGGGTATCAACCGTTTAACGATTAAATTATAAGTGTGTGTAAAATTAAATAACTATTATTAAATTTTACCTTCAATCTCGAAGCGAGATTATTGGACACCACACAGATTTCTCTGCGCTTCTTGTATCTCCCTGGAACTGATGAATATTCTGTCCTTCAATCAGGTCCACGAATGGAGGTTTAATCCCTCTGATAGATTGCACTAGAAAATCTATCAGAAGTTTTCTGCGAAGAGAATAAACGAATTTGATTCGCTATTCCAGACTGCAATTCAAAATCACAGACCGGAATTTCTCAGACAGAGAGGGAGGGTGTTCGGCCACTTTGAGAGAGAGGAGGCTAGGGTTTTCGAAAATCCTGTCTCAAATTATGACCTGTTGTGTGTAATTTCTGTACTGCAATAACTTATTTATAATGCAGGCCACTAACAGCTTAGGGCCCATTAGTCATAAGTTGAGGCCCGACAAGCAAAGCCCGCATGTTCAGAAATTAATATAAAATTCATCGTGACTCCGATTGATAAACCGATTTTACCAATGTGCACAGAAACCATTTCTGCACATTTTAAAGTCAAGATAAATTTTCCTGAATCCGAATTCAGTGGTTTCCAAAAATGTCCATCCCTATGTCATTTTAGGAAATCCTACTCCCTTACTCTTATTTAAGAAGTCCAACTTCTTTATTCATTAAATTTAACTCTTTAAATTTAACTATCTCAACGGGGATTAAAACTCCATTACACTGTGTGACCCTCAATGGTTCAGGGATACAGCTAGCCGTGGGCTCACAACTCCTTGTGACTCGGAACAACGATTTCCGACTTGCCCAACGAATCATGGTAAAGCGCCTAGCAACATCGCCCCATGATTCCCTAGGTATCACTGATAGTGCCTACAAGAACCAGTAGATTTTGGTTAGCGTACAGTACGGTCCCTTCATCCATATATCCCGATCGAATCAACAACCATTGGTATATCGAGAGTCGCTCAAGATTCGATAACTATGCAATACATCTTGAAGATCAAATTAGTGACATCACATGTGCTACTAAGAAACCATTTCTTAAATCACATCAAGTACTCTGGCCAGAGATTCGTCACACTAATATCTCCTCAGATCGCATAGGATATCCACACTCGCAAGTATGTGGTGAATCCTTGACAACAATGCATCGACTCCTATATGTGTTGTAACTGTACCCAATCTCGACACCTGATGACCCCCATAGAGTCGGTAAACGAGTCAAAGCACAGTACTAGCATATAGAGTCTCCATGATGTTTCAAGTAGTAAGGACTAATGGTGTACAACCAAAACCACGGACTTAATCCACTCGATAAGTGATAACCACTTGGAAAGTCCGGATAGGGTAGTTCGATTATTCATCATATGAATATCCATTTGCATGCTTCGAACATCTCCATATTCCCTACCAATGAAACGTGGTACTCCGCATCGCAAATGCTAGTCTCAAACTCGAGCGATCCTTATCCTTATTATCGGACGGCTCAATCGACTAGGAACAGTTTAGAATATACAGTGACTATAAGATGTATTTCATGATAGACATCCCCATGTTCTACCACATCTTACATACACTATAGTATATTCAAGGTCTTTATCAAAACAATAATAGTATATCATAATATAACAATATGAAGAAAGATAAAGTCATTGCCATTAAAAAAATGTAAATTATATTAAACAAAAGATTGTTTATACAAAGAGTCATCAAAGCCCATAGCCACAAGTTGGCTCACTGGGCACCCACTCTTTCAAGTTTCTGATTTGAATCTCACAGAGATCTTCTTGCTTGGAAGATCTAGCATCTTTTTCTTGCTTGGAAGATTTCAGTAATCTGTTCTGATCTTGAAGATAGAATTTTTGATTGTCGCAGTCCGAACTGATTATGAGTTGGGAAAGAGAGTTATAGAGGACGATTAATCTGACTTCGAATTCTATTGTTATCCAGAGGACTGATTGTAGCAGCTAAGAATTTAAGCTGAACGATCTGTTCTTATTTTTTTCTACTTCAGTTGTCCTCTTTGACAGATGATTGCTGCACTTCTGACAGAGTCTGGAACAGATGGAACGTTTGTCTTGACTCCTTCATTCGACTTCGAACCAGAGTTGATTGAGAAGATTGAGAACGCTTTGGAATCTGATTCGACCTTTCAGAATCTGATGAAGATAGATCAGATCTGAGTATAATCTGAGTTTCAGGTTTATATTGATGCCTTATTAGCGAATAACTTTTGTGGTGCCAGATGTTTCGGTTTGAGACAGAGTATCAGGAGATTGGCACTTTGAAGTTTATTCAGAGTTCTCCCAGATGATCGGAAGATGTTTGATGAATTGAGGAATCAGATCGAATAGAGGACGAGGAAGCATGAGGTTCGAGGTATGGCTTCTGATGTTTTGAACTGTCAGCAGTCAGAGAGAGAACGATCCGATTTTCTGTTGTACAGTCTTTTCTGATTCAGAGTGGAATTGGGATCATAATTCGATGATTTTCGTAGCAAGGCTTCCTTGTTGAGTCCGAGATGAGATGTTAATTGAGTTTCATTGAACGAGGGACAGAATCCTCCATTAAGAATTCTCGATTCTAAGAATTCTTGATTTTCTGTTGAATGACTGTTGTTACAGAATAGTATGAATGAACTCTCGAAGCTTTACAGTTTATGTATTGGATTGTAACCTGAACTGGTTGATGTGCCAGTGGTTATTGAACGACTGAAGTTGTTCGGAATGAACTTCTAGATTGGTCCCAATTGTCAGAATGAGTTTGACACTGAATAGGGATCCTATTTTTATCTATAGGGGGTTCGTGAAGTGAGCTTTCTCAGAATCATTTGCGAAATGAGGTAAGGCCGTTTTGAACTTTGAACAAGTCGTTTGATTTGAAGTATAATCCTGTTTTGTTGAAGAATTTTCTGTTGACCGAATCTCTTAGAAGTATTAGTTGAAATTAGGAATTGTTATTGATGAATTTCTTGTTTTTTGGTTATGAGAAATGTACTGATCGTACAGAGCTTTCGACAATCTTTTCAGAATTGTACGCCAATCAGTTGTAGACTAATCTCGATGTTTGAAATTCTGATTGAACCGAATGAATTTCTTTGATCTTAATATCTGATGATGGAATTTCTGATTATCCGCTCTCATGTATTCTGATTTTCAGTGCTGATGATCTTTCAGTGCTGGGATTTCTTCTTATTGAGATTTTGGAATTATTCTTATTTTATCTACTGCCTGATTTTGATTGATTGATTGATAGAATCCGTTACAGTTTTCTGTACAGGATGATTTTGATGAAGAACGGAGAATTGATATCTTGTCAGAGGTTGTCAGATGTCATGAATTGCCGAAGTCTGTCGGTCTAGACAGAGATACATGATGTAATTGTTCTTTCGGCATAAACTTAGAAGAGACTTTTTGTTGTTGATTTCAACTATTTTCGATTGGATACCCTCAGAACGACGTACAACCAGATCAGTTGAATCAAACTTTAGAGGAATTGCCATGAGTTGTAGTGCTCGACTTAGTACTAGTTGGTAGAATTCTTGATTTGTTTTGTTGAGACTTCGTACAACGGTAGCGATCAGATGATAATTGAAAGCACTTTCTAGAAGTTGTACGAGGAGAGATGAAGATCTCATTCCTTTTGATATGTAATTTCCGTGTCACATGAGTTAGAACGAAAGATGATTCGAATTATGACTGAAATTAGATGGATTTTCTAACGAGGATGAGATGACTTTTGATAGACGGACGGAGTGTTGATGAAGTAATCGACTAGAGTTTCTGACTTTCTCTATTTGTTGAGATACCGAATTGATTGAGATGAACGATTCAGAGTTAGATTGGAAGCAGATTTTGGACTTAGTTCCGAGATGTAAATTCTTATTGCAGTCCTTTGATTCAAACCTCGGCCTTGTGATAGAATCATGTTTGATTTCGAGGACGAAATCTATTCTTAGAGGGGGAGAATTGTAACGTCCCAAAATTATCTTAATGGACTTTATTTGAGATAATCAGAGATTTTAGAAGTCGAGGGCCGATTCGATTATGATCAGGGACTAGAATGCAGTTTTTGGAATTTTCAGGGACTAAAATGCAATAAATGGATTTATTAGATATTTAAGCATGTATTTGACTCATTCTTCACTTCATCCCCTTCCTCCATCTCGCCTCCCACCATGGAAATCTCCCCTTTTATTTTCCAAGTTTTGGGATTTCCAGTTTTTATCGATCCGTCCGATAGAATTGATTTCTAACTGGATATCTACGATCACAGCGACGAGTGCTCCGCTTGGAAGTAATTATATCTTAATTCTGAGAAGTTTGAATTTTTGGACGTTGTTAGAATTGATTTATATTCGGAGAGGATGATTATGAGATAGCTGTGATAGTATATCTAAGACGATTCGAAGATCTAACGACGATCGGAATTGTTATGAATTTTCTAGTTATTTTCGAAAATTGGAGTTTTAAGATGTGTTGGGATTGGATTATAAATGATATGATTTGATTGCATTGAGTTTATTGAAATGATATATTGCTGTCTGCGTTTCCGGTTTGATCAGTTTATAGTCGTTATGCTGTCAGTTTGAGTTTTGGATATCGTTTCGATGTTTTGATCATATCGAGTTTGATTGAGCTGTTGATGTCGATATTGATCCTTATGACTTCTTCTGATAGATTGAATTGAAGTCAGCAGAGTTGTGAGATAACAACTTTGGTCAGTTTGGAATATTGAAGTCGGTACAGTATCGATTTTTTTTTATCGATTGAAGAAGTTGATTGAGTTTTGAATGATTTTGATTGGATATTGACTATTATCCTTGTTATTTGATTTCAGATTGAAGTACCTTCGAAGCGAATAAGGTAAAAGATGACTTAGACTTGAATGGAACGATTAACTCGAATTAGACTTGATTCGAGTGTTCCAAAGAAATCACATACTTGCATGATTGAATGCTTCTTTGAAATCATGATTGAATGCTTATTTGAAATCTTGATTGAATGATTAGTTGAAATCATGATTGAAGGCTTATTTGAATTGGTTATTGAATTTATGATTGAATGCATGAGATGACATATGCATTCATATTGAGCCGAATGATTATTCGTTTTGAATTAGACGATAAGGTGATTATAGTTGAGTGGCCTTGTAGGCGAATTACTACATGTGCTGAAATAACTCTCTATAATGCTCTGGAGTCTAAAGGATTAAAATATGCCTCGTCCACCTCGAGAGGGTATTCGGTGTGATTGTTGGATATTTTAACCTCGGGATCCCAAACCGAAGAAAGAAAGAAAGAAGAATTCCATTTGATTATCTGAGTCTGATAATCCAGAAGTTTTACAGACATGCATATCATTTTAATTCAGTACTTGAATGAATTACTTGAATTATATTTGAAGTTTATATACGAGGTGAATTGATGCATATCATGTTTGATATGTTTATTTGATATAGCATGTTGTCTCTTTTACTGGGAATTGTATTCTCACCGAATTATTCGGTTGTTGTCTTGTTTTTGTATGTGTGCATGGCAACAGGTGGGGAAGGACCGAGTCAAAGACGACAAGGATAGATTGAGATCAAAGATTATAAGTGAGACTTCGGATTAGAACGGAAGAGCATGTCAATCTAGTCTTTTGTTTTAGGTTGTATTTGTGTCGAACCTAAAACCGATGCATGTTCTCTTCGACGAAAAAATGTATAACTCTAGAACTACCATGTATGTTGAATGATGTTTAAGCATGGTTGCATGTTGTTGTTTATGAATTATGATCATCTAGATTGAGTTGAATTGATGATTGGAATAGAAGTGCATGTTCTGAATTTTTAGATTTTCTGGGCAGACCATGTGCTCGATCGCACGAGTTCGTGGGATCGAGCGTGGCCCCTTTTTATTTGAGGCATCGAGTTGCGCAGGAGGGCGCGCTCGATCGCATGAACTCCTGCGATCGAGCGCGGCACCTCCACTTTTCCGACAGGGACTTGGAATAAATGGCGCGCTCAATCGCGCGAACTAATGCAATCGAGCGCGGCACTGTTCACAAGAATTTTTTTATTTTAATTTCCTATCGGGCTTTGATTATTGATGTTTGCTAATATTATCTTAAGATTAGATGATTAGAATCGGGGTCTCACATTAAGTGATATCAAAGCGATAAGTTTCTGGATTTTATTTTTAGAAGTGAGCGGGGTAGATTGAGTCCGCTTGAACTTAATTCTCGCATGTGATTGATTAATTCTATGGTTGAAGAATGTGCAAACATGCTTTATGATTGAGAATTATTTGAATTACTTGAATTTGTGATTTAAATTTTAAATCATGAATTAATTGAGATACCAACTGTTTCGGGTTACTGGTTGCATTGAATACTCTTGAGATCGAATGAGTATGTCGAGCTGAGGTTGTTGGACACCGGAAAGATGTATTTGAGATGTTGTGTCCTAATCCTCTTGAATCAGATTTTCTACTCGGCAAGTTTTGAACATGATTCAACTAGTAGCAAACCCGATTGTACAGAATTGTTCTGTGACTGGACTGATGGATTTCACTCCGACACTGATGGAAGCATTACTGATGAGATTTCAGTCTGTTAACCCTTCAACTCTGAGGAGTTCTGAGAATGAGTTTGGGTGTGAAAGCTGATTAGAAGAGATCGATCAGTTGTTTGATTCTTTAGACTACACCGACGAATGACGGATTCATTTAGTTGGTTACCAACTGCAAGACATTGCGAAAAGTTGGTGGATATCAAAGAAGAAAGTCTTAGAGAAACAAGGTTTGGTCGTTTTGTAGAGTTTGTTAAATCCGAGTTTCTGCGACAGACTTTAGTACTTGCTTTTACCAAGGATTCACAGACTCTAACTGCTCCTGACGATGACGAAGCATGCAACTGTTTGATTTTAGTCTTTCGACTCTTTTGCTGTTAGATATTGATGCAACTTTTCTTCTTGTGGAGAAGTTAGATTGATGCTTCCTCTACTATTGACTATCTGAATTAATTGCGGTGAATTTAGTTCGAAATTTTGAATTTTTTTTCGATGGGAGTTGATTGTACTGAACAGTACTATATTTCGGTTATCAGTTTTTGATTATATTATCGATGTAGTATATTAACCGAGTACAGGGCAACCGAGGTTGATTTCAGATTATTGCCAGATTCGGATCCGAGATGATAGACGAATGGATTTTTCCTCCGGTAAGAATTCCTGAATTAAGAATTCTTTCTTGTAGTTTGTCGATTACCGTTTGTTAGAGAAAGGTGCAGAGGAATGTTTAAGGTACAACCGATTTGAATTTTAATCGTACAGATTGAAATGGGAATTGCATCTGCAATGTTTATGAGTCCTTTGAACCGAATCTTTCAGAGATTTGTAGATGAGTTCTTGAGTATTCTTATCGATGAATCTCTTATCCTTCGAAGAGCCGTATTAATCTTTCAGATTCTTTAAGAATTGTTCGCAGATTTGCATGCCGATCAATTATGTTATTCTTCTGACGTCTGAATCTTGTTGAGACCGAGTTGTCTTTTCCTTGATCTTTTCTCTAAGAAGATGGAATTTTATTGAACACCTCAAGACTGGAGCTATTGTGAATTGATCTGGATTGACGTCCTTATCTAAAATTTGAAGATTCTTGGATTTAACAAATTCTATCGCGAATCCTTTGAAGAATTCTTATTGTAGAGAAGACGATTACTCAGCAGATTATGTTCTTCTGTTTAGTTTGTATCTTTAAGACCAGTTCTTATTGAATTGAAGGAGAGATTGATCAGCACCTCAGTATTATTGACTTCTTCGGTATTGATGACCTTTCGGTGCTTTGCACTCCTTCTTATTGAGAGTTGAGACTTATTCTTGTTCAAAAGAACTCCTTGTTATCGTGAGCATCGAAGAAGTTGAAGACGTCGTTTCCATCAAGATTCGTAACCGATCTTGACATGAATATTCATCTATCGTTGTCACATCTGACTCGAAAATAAGGTCGCCTCAGACCTTGGCATTAGAATCAATTCTATCAATCATATCGTATCAAAATCAAATCAAATCTATGATCCAATACGTGAGATGGATCGACAACATCAATCAAATATAAACAACAATAACAAGTATGTGATTTGTTCGAAACAACTCAAGAAGTATCATCCTTGAGTAACAAGTTCCTGACTCTAGATGTTGTCTTATACCTGTCGTCCTCGAGTTTGCAATGCTCCACATCCGGATAGGAAGTACATCAACTCATACAAAAATCTGCTCGGTAAAACATCATCCAATCTTCAAGGTAGAACAACTTCCCACCTTGAGCTAATCTTAATCGATTCCAGGTTTGCATTCTCGAGCTCATCAAGCTTCAAACCAATTCTGGAAAATGGATATTAACAAACTATAACATTAGCTTTTAACTCATCTCAACATATCTCAATGATCTAATCAAACTCATCATTCAATCTTCCACAAGAACATGAATCAAAACCATTAAAACTCATAGAAATAAATCAAGGCAATCCCTTCAACCTTGTTTCAATATTCTTCGGTTTCGAATTCAAAGTTCTTGATTCATTAGCCTTCAAAACTATCTAACATTGAAGAACACATATGCTATGAAAGAGTGGGTGCCCGGTGAGCCAACTTGTGGCTAAGGGCTTTGATGACTCTTTGTATAAACAATCTTTTGTTTAATATAATTTACACTTTTATTAATGGCAATGACTTTATCTTTTTTCATATTGTTATATTGTGATATACTATTGTTGTTTTGATAAAGACCTTGAATATACTATAGTGTATGTAAGATGTGGTAGAACATGGGGATGTCTATCATGAAACACATCTTATAGTCACTGTATATTCTAAACTGTTCCTAGTCGATTGAGCCGTCCGATAATAAGGATAAGGATCGCTCGAGTTTGAGACTAGCATTTGCGATGCGGAGTACCACGTTTCATTGGTAAGGAACATAGAGATGTTCGAAGCATGCAAATGGATATTCATATGATGAATGATCGAACTACCCTATCCGGACTTTCCAAGTGGTTATCACTTATCGAGTGGATAAAGTCCGCGGTTTTGGTTGTACACCATTAGTCCTTACTACTTGAAACATCATTGAGACTCTATATGCTAGTACTGTGCTTTGACTCGTTTACCGACTCTATTGGGGTCATCAGGTGTCGAGATTGGGTACAGTTACAACACATATAGGAGTCGATGCTTTGTTGTCAAGGATTCACCACATACTTGCGAGTGTGGATATCCTATGCGATCTGAGGAGATATTAGTGTGACAAATCTCTGGCTAGAGTATATGATGTGATTTAAGAAATGGTTTCTTAGTAGCACATGCGATGTCACTTTTAAGGGGAAACCTGAACGTAGTCAAAATCTGTTGGATTTGATCCATACAGATGTTTGTGGTCCATTTAGAGTTGGGACTCAATATGGCCACACCTACTTCATTACCTTTACTGATGATTATTCAAGGTATGGGTATTTATATTTAATGAAATATAAGTTTGAAGCATTTGAAAAGTTCAAAGAATTCATGGCTGAAGTAGAAAACAAGCTAGGTAAAAGTATTAAAGCACTTCGATCGGATCGAGGTGGAGAATACTTGAGTACCGAGTTTTTGGACTATCTAAAAGAGAATGGGATTCTCTCTCAGTGGACTCCTCCTATGACACCACAGCTTAATGGTGTATCGGAGCGTCGTAATCGAACTTTGTTGGACATGGTTCGGTCCATGATGAGCTTCACTGAGCTTCCATCTTCGTTTTGGGGCTATGCGCTTGAAACGGCGGTATTGTTGTTGAACAACGTCCACACTAAAGCAGTGGACAAAACACCATACGAGTTATGGAATGGCAAAGCTCCTAAGTATTCGTACTTGAGGATTTGGGGATGTCCTGCTTACGTGAAGCGGACAGTGGGAGATAAGTTGGATAGTCGATCCAGCTTATGTTATTTTGTAGGGTATCCGAAGAATTCAATCGGATATTATTTCTATTATCCTGCTGAAACAAAGGTGTTTGTTTCAAGGAATGCCACCTTCTTGGAGAAGGAGTTCTTATTGGATAAGAAAGGCGAGATGATGGAACTCGAAGAAATTCGAGAAGAACCCGAAATACAAAATAACGATCCTACACCTCAGGAACCATTGCTGGACACGCCTATACCTAGAAGATCCGAGAGGACTTCTAGACCTCCTATTCGATATGGTCTTCTTCTTGAAGGGGATCAAGATGAACCCGATGTTGGATGTGATCCAAGAAACTTCAAGGAAGCAATTTCTGATGCGGATTCAAATTTATGGCTTGAAGCTATGCAATCGGAAATAGATTCGATGCATACAAACCAAGTTTGGTCTCTAGTAGATCCTCCCGATGGAATTGTTCCAATAGGGTGTAAATGGATCTACAAGAGAAAGCTTGGGCCTGATGGTAAGGTATTGACCTACAAGGCGCGATTGGTGGCAAAAGGTTATACTCAAAGACAAGGAGTTAACTATGATGAAACCTTTTCGCCAGTTGCAATGTTCAAGTCCATAAGAATCCTTATTGTCATAGCTGCATGGTATGACTATGAGATATGGCAAATGGATGTGAAGACTGCTTTTCTTAATGGAGACATTAAGGAAGAAATCTATATGAAGCAGCCTGAGGGGTTCACATCCATGGGAAGCGAGCATAAGGTATGCAAGCTTCAGAGATCAATTTATGGTCTAAAACAAGCATCAAGAAGTTGGAACCAGAAATTTGATGAAACAATAAAGGATTTTGGTTTCATCAAGAATCCGGAGGAACCATGCGTGTACAAGAAAGTAGTTAAGGATGCTGTGACATTCTTAGTACTTTATGTTGATGACATCCTACTCATTGGGAATGACGTAGGGATGTTGCAGTCAACAAAGATATGGTTATCAGGTAGATTCTCGATGAAGGATTTGGGTGAGGCATCCTATATTCTAGGGATACAGATCTATAGAGATAGATCTAAGAGAATGATAGGACTTACTCAATCAACCTACATCGACACCATATTGAAACGGTTTTCAATGGATGGGTCCAAGAGAGGACATCTACCCATGTGTCATGGAGTTTCTCTATCCAAGTCTATGTGTCCCAAGACGGATGAAGAGATAGAGAAAATGACACATGTACCATATGCGTCAGCCATAGGTAGTATCATGTATGGGATGATATCCACCAGACAGGATGTAGCATTTGCTCTGAGTGTCACGAGCAGATATCAAGCTAATCCCGGTCAAATGCATTGGAAAGCCGTGAAGGACATTCTTAAGTACTTACGAAGGACTAAGAATATGTTCATGGTATATGGAGGAAGAGAACTAAAATTGGAAGGCTATACCGACTCTAGCTTCCAAAGTGACGTGGATGACTCGAAGTCAACCTCTGGATTTGTGTTCATGCTCAATGGCGGTGCTGTCTCTTGGAAGAGTTCCAAGCAGGACACCACAACGGATTCCACCACTGAGGCTGAATACATTGCAGCATCAGCTGCTGCTAAAGAGGCCGTTTGGATGAGGAATTTCGTCCAAGAGTTGGGCGTCATTCCTGAAGTTGTTGGTCCAGTCCCGGTGTACTGTGACAACACGGGTGCCGTTGCTCAGGCAAAGGAACCAAGGTCTCATCAAAGATCCAAACACGTACTGAGGAAATACCACATCATCCGGGAGATTGTGAAAAGAGGAGACATCACTGTCTAAAGAGTGGCCTCTGCAGATAATATCGCTGATCCACTTACTAAGCCCTTGCCAGGACCATTATATGACAAACATCGCGAAGCAATGGGTCTACGTAGTATGACTAGTTGGCTATAGGGCAAGTGGGAGATTGAAAGAGTGGGTGCCCGGTGAGCCAACTTGTGGCTAAGGGCTTTGATGACTCTTTGTATAAACAATCTTTTGTTTAATATAATTTACACTTTTATTAATGGCAATGACTTTATCTTTCTTCATATTGTTATATTGTGATATACTATTGTTGTTTTGATAAAGACCTTGAATATACTATAGTGTATGTAAGATGTGGTAGAACATGGGGATGTCTATCATGAAACACATCTTATAGTCACTGTATATTCTAAACTGTTCCTAGTCGATTGAGCCGTCCGATAATAAGGATAAGGATCGCTCGAGTTTGAGACTAGCATTTGCGATGCGGAGTACCACGTTTCATTGGTAAGGAACATAGAGATGTTCGAAGCATGCAAATGGATATTCATATGATGAATGATCGAACTACCCTATCCGGACTTTCCAAGTGGTTATCACTTATCGAGTGGATAAAGTCCGCGGTTTTGGTTGTACACCATTAGTCCTTACTACTTAAACATCATTGAGACTCTATATGCTAGTACTGTGCTTTGACTCGTTTACCGACTCTATTGGGGTCATCAGGTGTCGGGATTGGGTACAGTTACAACACATATAGGAGTCGATGCTTTGTTGTCAAGGATTCACCACATACTTGCGAGTGTGGATATCCTATGCGATCTGAGGAGATATTAGTGTGACGAATCTCTGGCCAGAGTATATGATGTGATTTAAGAAATGGTTTCTTAGTAGCACATGTGATGTCACTATTTGATCTTCAAGATGCATTGCATAGTTATCGAATCTCGAGCGACTCTCGATATACCAATGGTTGTTGATTCGATCGGGATATATGGATGAAGGGACCGTACTGTACGCTAACCAAAATCTACTGGTTCTTGTAGGCACTATCAGTGATACCTAGGGAATCATGGGGCGATGTTGCTAGGCGCTCATACCATGATTCGATGGGCAAGTCGGAAATTGTTGTTCCGAGTCACAAGGAGTTGTGAGCCCACGGCTAGCTGTATCCCTGAACCATTGAGGGTCACACAGTGTAATGGATTTTTAATCCCCGTTGAGATAGTTAAATTTAAAGAGTTAAATTTAATGAACGAAGAAGTTGGACTTCTTATTTAAGAGTAGAGGAGTAAGATTTCCTAAAATGACATAGGGATGGCCATTTTTGGAAACCACTGAATTCGGATTCAGAAAAATTTATCTTGACTTTAAAAGGTGCAGAAATTGTTTCTGAGAACATTGATGAAATCGGTTTATCAATCGGAGTCACGATGAATTTTATATTAATTTCTGAACATGCAGGCTTTGCTTGTCGGGCTTGAACTTATGACTAATGGGCCCTAAGCTGTTAGTGGCCTACATTATAAATAAGTTATTGCAGTACAAAAATTACACACAACAGGTCACAAGGATTTTTCGAAAACCCTAGTTTATTTTAAAAAGGTGGCCGTCCCCCCCCCTCTCCCTCTACTCGAGAAAAATCCAGCCTGTGATTTTGAATTACAGTCTGGTTTAACGGATCAAATTCGTTAATCTCTTCGTAGAAAACTTCTGATAGATTTTCTAGTGCAATCTATCAGAGGGATTAAATATCCGTTCGTGGACCTGATTGAAGAACAGTTCGTCCATCAGTTCCAGGGATATACAATAAGAGCAGAGAAATCTGTTGGTGTCCAAAATCTCGATTCGAGATTAAAGTTAAAAATTTTATAATCGTTATTTAATTTTTACACATACAATTTAATCGTAAGGTTGATACCTATTATGGAATTGTTCCATACAAAAATTTTAAACTTCCGCTGCACCGGGTATCAATCCTAATTGATCTGATCGCCGCGTTCTCAACATGCTACACATCTACAATATCTCAAAGGACATTCCAGCTCAATCATAGGCTATCAAAACGGTGTCAAAACATCAACTAGCGACGTAGAGATTAAAAATCGGTAACCGACTCGGTATCGAATTCATTATTAACTTCTTACCAACTTCTAATCACTTCATATTATTCATACTCCTCATATCAGCAGCTGTAATCGTATGCTAACAAGTC
The DNA here is from genome assembly GCF_033568475.1 of Henckelia pumila. Classification (NCBI taxonomy): domain Eukaryota; kingdom Viridiplantae; phylum Streptophyta; class Magnoliopsida; order Lamiales; family Gesneriaceae; genus Henckelia; species Henckelia pumila. The sequence continues at coordinate 227,987,576 of NC_133123.1, read as the reverse complement.
AAATACATGCTGAAATACTCATAAGTTCATATAACAATAAATCATCGATCCGGTCTCGACAACGAAACACATAAAAGACCAAGAACATGAAACTATACAAAAGTACTAATCACTGCCAAATTTCGTTCTTCAAAGCATGCCAAGATAATTAAAATACTTACATAAAATCAAAGGCCTCGTTGCAAGGATTCCAGAACACTTTTCGGAATCGAAATCGGATAACCGACGCAAAAGATACGAGGTTTTGAAAACTGCAATCCAAAAAGAAAAGAAAGGTTCGGGGCTTGACTTCTGAAAATTCTGAAGAAATCTGAATTGAAATGACTTTGACACGTATTCATGCTGATTAATCCAAATAAAATCGGATAAATTCAATTCAATTGCAATTTAGCCCCTGAGATCTTCATTAACTGCAATTCAGTCCTTGGACTTCTTTTTAATTCAATTTCAATCCTAAATAATTTAAGAATATTAGAATTTAAATCAAAACTCTAAATATTCCTAAATTAAATATACTCGGATTAAAATTAAATAAATTCGGATTAAATCAATTAATCCCGGCCTTTTGCGCTTTAACCCTTGAACTTCGATATTTTCAAATCAAACCCGGATCGCGGTTCACCTTCAAATTAAATAATATTAATTCTCAAAACTTGGAATTTAATCTTAAATTCTATAAATATTCAAATTGAATATTTAATCTTTTAATTTAAGAATTCCCGTGATTTAAATCCCATAATCCGTAAATTCTCAAATTAAATATTTTCGGCTCGGAAATTAAATCTCTAATTTCCATAACTTCTCAAATCAATATTTGCCCAAAATACGGAATTTAATTCTCAAATCCCATAATTAATAATTTAATATTTTCGGGCCTTCCAGTATTCACCAGAGTGAAGATATCAGGATTCAAGCTATTGATGAATTGATTAGCTTTAGCTTCTTCATTGTCGGAAATGTGAGGTGCAAACCTCAAAAAGCTGTAAAACTTAGCAACATAATCCTCGATATTCAAGTTCCCTTGTTTCAAATTTGCGAACTCGGCACCTTTATCCTTTCGGTACGAAACTGGAAAGAACCGTTTATAGAACTCAGATTTAAAAAGATTCCAATCAGTAGTTGTACCTCGAGTCTCAAGAGCCTTCTTTGTCGAGATCCACCAGTTCTTCGCAACTCCTCGCAATTGATGAATAACTAACCTGATTTTGCGGTCATCAGAATAGTCGAGAGAATCAAAATGCTGGTCTATGTCGTCCAACCAACTCTCGCAGTCAACTGGATTTTCCGAACCCTTCAAAATCGGGGGTCGGAAAGATTGGAACCTCTTCAGTAAGGTTTCCATCGGCGTAGCGGTGGCATCCATCTTATCGGTCACCGTACTGCCCTGTTCATTCGGAGGAGTGACTGCAGGAGGATTCTCATTCGCAGGAATAACTGGCGGTGGGTTCCTATTCAACACTCTTCGAGGACCCATAATCTGATAATCAAAGGTTAGGATACAGATAACCCAATTCCCATAATTCCATAAGGTCCAAAACCTTCTCTGAATAATAGTATCACTTCGAGAATATTCACATTCAATCCAGAACCATCAATTGATATCTCAAGTAATTCCATGCTTAGAATTTAAATCACATATTCACGTAGTTCAAATAGTGCTCAATCAATAAGACATGCTCGCATCGTATTTAAAAGAATCAGTTAGTAACTCAAACACATGCGAGAAACCAGTGCAAGCGGACTCAATCTACCCCACTCACTTCTAAATTCAGTCCAAGATCTTAACGCTCTGATACCACTTAATGTGAGGCCTCAATTCAAAACATCTAATGATAATATAAAGTAAATCAACATCAACTAAAATTCAAAAGTCAAGGCAATAATTTTTTTTTTTAAACAGTGTTGCGCTCGATCGCATGTACTCGTGCGATCGAGCGCACCAGAAATTAAACAAGTTCTGCCGGGAAAAACAGGTGCTGCGCTCGATCGCATGAACTCGTGCGATCGAGCGCACCAATTCTGCGAAGTTCTCTGCCTAAAAAAAATGGAGGGCTGCGCTCGATCCCACGTACTTGTGCGATCGAGCGCACCCTCTGCCCAGAAAAATATAAAAGAACAGAGCATGCTTGCTTCCAACTACAACACCATTCAAACTTCAATCTAAACATGCCTCAACACAACCAACATGCATAATTCATTACAAGATAGTTCCAAAGATATACAATCCTCCAACTAATAGAACATGCATTCGATTCTTAGTTTACAATCCAAATTACATCACAAGCTTGCAATGAAGATACAACTCCTACAACCAAGGGCCTCACTTCTATCCTCTCCAACACCTATCCATGAGTTCTCTGGCTCGGTCCTGCCCCACCAGTTGCCAAGTACACATACAAACAAAGACAACAGCCGGATAATCCGGTGAGAATAATATTCCCAGTAAAAGAGACTAGCATACAGTATCACAAAATATATCAAAACATGATATGTAATCAAGTTCCACATATTCCTCAAATAATTCATTCAACTGTGGAATAAATGATATGCATGACTTTAAAACTTCTGGATTATCAGACTCAGATAATCAAAAGGAATTCTTCTTTCTTTCTTTCTTTGGTTTGGGATCCCGAGGTTAAAATATCCAACAATCACACCGAACTCCCCTTTCGAGGTGGATGAGGTATATTTTAATCCTCTAGACTCTAGGGCATTATAGTGAGTTAATCGACACTCGTAGTAAATCTCCTACCAAGGCCACTCAACTATAATCTCCAGATCGTCTAATTCAAAATGAATAATCAATCGGATCAATATGAATGCATATGTAATCTCATGCACTCAATTATCATTTCGATCATATATCAAGTAAACATTTAAACATGCAATATGTGATTTCTTCTAGGACACTCGAGTCGATCCGAAATCGAGTTAATCGTCCTATTTCATTCCAAAGTCATCTTATACATTCTTGTCATTTCACAATCTTCAATCTGTAAAACAACAAATCTAAATTCAATATCTATTCAAGTTCTACGATCGATAAGTAAGAAGTCGATACTATACCGGCTCAATCTTCCAAACTGATCGAAGCCGCAATCTCGCAACTCCAAGGACTTCGAATCAATCTAACAGAAGAAGTCACATGATCAATATCGATAGTAAAACCTCATCAAACTTGGTATAATCAAATCAATAAAAACGATATCCCAAAACTCAAACTGACGGCATAACGGCTATAAACTGATCAAACCGAAATCGCAGACAGCAGAATATCAATCCAATATACTCATAACAATCATCTAACATCATTTCCAAGTCAAACCCAACACATCTCAAAAATCTAAGTTTCTAAAATCATAAGAAAAATCATATCAAATCCGATCGTCGATATTTCTCCGAACCGTCTTAGATATACTATCACAGCAACCTCAAGAACATCCTCTCCGAATATCAATCAATTCTAAAGACATCCAAAAATTCAAACCTCGTAGAAATAAGAGAAACTTACTTCCAAACGGAGCACTCGATGCTGTGATCGCAGATATCTACTCGAGATTGAATTCCAACAGACGAATCGAGTTAAAATCGAAATCACAAAAGCTTGGGGAAGCTTTTGTCTCTTCAATGGAGGGAGAGGCGTTTGGGAGGGATGAGGGAGAAGATAAGGAGACTAGTCAATGCCTCCAATAATATAACAAATCCACATTTTGCGTTTTAGTCTCCGAAATTTCCGAAAATTGCAAAATAGTCCCTGTTCAATAAAAATTCAGCTTTTCAATTCTGAAATCACTGATTATCCCAAATAAATTCAATTAAGATAAAAACGAGGCGTTACACTGCGAGAGTTGGTTGGACGACATAGACCAGCTTTTTGATTCTCTCGACTATTCTGATGACCGCAGAATCAAGTTAGTCATCCATCAATTAAGAGGAGTTGCGAAGAACTGGTGGATTGCGACAAAGAGGGCTTTTGAGAATTGAGGTACAACTATTGACTGGAATCTTTTTAAATCTGAGTTCTATAAGCGGTTCTTTCCAGTTTCGTACCGAAAGGATAAAGGTGCCGAGTTTGCAAATCTGAAGCAAGGAAATTTGAATATCGAGGACTATGTTGCCAAGTTTGACAGCTTGTTGAGGTTCGCACCTCACATTGCTGACAATGAAGAAGCTAAAGCCGATCAATTCATCAATGGCTTGAATCCTGATATCTCTACTCTTGTGAATACTGGAAGACCCAATAACTTTGCTGATGCAATGGATCAGGCCAAGGGTGCTGAGGCAGGGCTCATGAGGCAGAGAGGGAATCAGGTTGCATCTCAGCAGCAACAGAGACAGTTTCAGAACCAGCCGTCTCAATTTCAGAATCAACCTCAGAGATCCGAAGGTGGTAGCAGTGGAGGCAACAGAAAGGATTACTACCGACCGAAGGGAAAACAATTTAAGAAATCAGGAAGCAGTTCTTCGAGCTCGGGTGGCTCGAATCAGTTCAGTTCTGGACAGGGTTCAGGTTCCTCTGGAGCTTCTTGTATCAAGTGTGGAGGTCGTCACTCCAGCGACCAGTGTAGAGGGATTTTTGGGAATTGGTACATCTGTCAGCAGACGGGACATTATGCTAGACTTTGTCCCCAGAGAGGCTCGGAGCAAGCTCAGAGTGGAAATACTTCTAGACAATCCGCACCACCTCAGAGGCAAGTGAATGCAATTCACTCTTTCCAGCCCCAACAACAGAACCGTCAAGGAGGTAACCAAAACTTGAACCAACCTCCTCGACAGCAGGCAAGAGTTTTTGCTCTGAATGAGGATCAGGCTCAGGCATCACCTGATGATGTGATTGCAGGTAATTGTAAAATATTTGGTTATCCTGCTTATATTTTGATAGATACGGGTGCGTCTCACTCTTCATATCTGAGAAATTTGTATTGAAGCATGCCTTACCTTTTGAGCCATTACCTGCTGTGGTTTCTGTTACTTCACCTTTGGGTGGAGGAATTGTTTCGAGGAATTTTGTTAGGAATTGTGAATTGAGTAGTGAAGGGAATTTGTTAGAGTTCGACTGTGTTATACTTGGTTTGTCTGACTTTGACTGCATAGTTGGTATAGATGTTTTGACTGAGTACAGGGCTACAGTGAATTGTTTTCAGAAGGTAGTCCGTTTCAGACCAGAAATGACAGATGAGTGAAGATTCTTGGGTAAGGGTTCTCGATCTAGAATTCCTTTGATTTCTGTTTTGTCTATGACTAGACTGTTGCAGAGAGGAACAGAGGGTTTTGTGATCTATGCAGTGGATGTTTTGAAGTCTAGTCCGGTGTTGACTGACATACCAGTGGTTAGAGAATTTCCTGATGTGTTCTCGGATGAGATTCCAGGATTATCGCCTATTCGTGAGATTGAATTTGGCATCGAACTGACGTCAGGTACTCAGCCGATTTCTAAAGCACCTTATAGAATGGCTCCGATTGAATTGAAGGAATTGAAGGAGCAGTTGGAGGAATTGATTGCCAAGGGATAAATTCAACCTAGTGTATCACCTTGGGGTGCTCCTGTTCTGTTTGTTAGAAAGATAGATGGCTCTATGCGTCTCTGCATTGACTACCGCCAACTGAACCAGGCGACAGTTAAGAACAGGTATCCTTTACCTCGTATAGATGATCTTTTTGATCAACTGCAGGGTTCGTATATTTATTCGAAGATAGATTTGAGGTCTGGGTATCATCAGCTGAGAGTGCGAGAAGAGGATATTCCTAAGACTGCGTTTAGGATGAGGTATGACCATTTTGAATTTCTCGTCATGCCGTTCGGTTTGACTAATGCCCCAGCAGTCTTTATGGGGTTGATGAACCGAATATTTCAGCGCTTTTTAGATGAGTTTGTTATTATTTTCATTGACGATATCCTGATCTATTTGAAGAGTCGTGCTGATTATGCAGAGCACCTGAGGATTGTTTTGCAGATTTTGAGAACTGAACAGTTGTTTGCCAAACTATCGAAGTGAGAGTTTTGGTTGGACCAAGTCATTTTTCTTGGTCACATTATCTCTGGAGATGTGATTTCTGTTGATCCCAGCAAGATCGAGGCAGTTATGAACTGGCGTAGGCCGACTTCTGTGCCTGAAATTCAAAGTTTTATGGGTTTAGCGGGTTACTATCGCAGATTTATTCAGGGTTTCTCTTCTATTGCAAAGCCAATTACCTAGCTGACTCAGAAAAATGCGCCTTTTGTTTGTACTAAAGAGTGTGAGGCCAGTTTCATTGAGTTGAAGAAGAGATTGACTAGAGCTCTGATGCTTTCTATTCCATCAGGTTCGGGAGGTTTTACGGTATATTGCGATGCTTCCCATTCTGGTCTTGGATGTATTCTTATGCAGAGGAAGCACGTGATAGCGTATGCGTCGAGGCAGTTGAAACCGCACGAGACTCGCTATCCAGTTCATGATCTTGAACTCGCTGCTATTGTTTTTGCCTTGAAAATCTGGCGTCACTATCTGTACGGTGAGTCTTTTGAGATCTTTTCTGATCATAAGAGTCTTAAGTACTTATTTTCACAGTTTGAGTTGAATATGAGACAGAGGAGATGGCTAGATTTATTGAAGGACTTCGACTGCGAGATTAAGTATTACCCAGGAAAGTCAAATGCAGCTGCCGATGCTTTGAGTCGCAATCTTTGTTCCTTATCTCTTTCGACTATCGGTCTGTCTCGTTTGATTGACGACTGTTGCAATTCTGGATTGGAGTTTGAATCAGATAGGAATCCTATCAGAGTTTGTGCTATCCAGGCTGAGCCAGAGTTGTTTGTGTCAATCATAGGAGCACAGAAATCCGATGAGAGTATTCAACATTCGATAGAGAAGGTGAGATCTGGACACCAGTCTGAGTTTCAGGTCAGGAATGATGTTTTATTTGTGAATAACCGTATTGTTGTGCCTTATATTTCTGAGATGAGACAGCGTATTCTGCGGGAGGCACATTGCAGTCGGTTCAGTGTTCATCCAGGAGGCCGAAAGATGTATAACGACCTGAAGAGTCAGTTTTGGTGGAAGAAGATGAAGAGCGATGTTGCGAGGTTTGTATCCCGTTGTGTGAACTGCCAGCAGGTGAAGGCCGAGAGAAAGAGGCCAGGTGGTCTTCTGCACAGTTTATCTGTTCCGGAATGAAAGTGGGATCATATCTCGATGGATTTCGTCACAAAAATACCCCGTTCTGTTCAAGGATGCGATGCCATTTGGGTAGTGATTGACCGTTTGACGAAGTCTGCTCGTTTTATTCTGTATCGGATGACATATCGTCATGATCAGATGACCGAGTTGTATGTCAGAGAGATTATCAGATTGCACGGTGTGCCGAGATCGATTGTTTCAGACCAAGATCCTCGGTTTACTTCTCATTTTTGGCATAGTCTACAGGAGGCTCTTGGTACTCGTTTGCACTTGAGTACCGCATACCATCCTCAGACCGACGGTCAATCAGAGCGGACAATTCAGACTCTGGAGGATATGTTACGAGCTGTAACACCCGGTATTTTTAATTACATAAATCCGCCTGCATAATTAGGATATTTAATTATTTAAATTTATGATTTATGGGTTAAATAATTATGTGAATTAGTTATGCATGATTTAATTTATTTTTTAAGCATTTAACCCATAATTAGTGATTTTTATGATTTGTAGTATTTTTAGTTTTTTAATCGCGTAGACGGGACCGTGGACGGACGAGATGACGACTTTCCACTCAAATTATTTTATGAGCCTTTTTAGAGCCCAAAAATATTATTTTGAGTTTTATTATCTCAAAATTTTTAGTATTTAATTTTATATAATTTTAGGAGTCCTTTTTATCCAAAATTAGCCAAGATAATGACTTTTAATCACTTTTAAAAATCCCCTTAATTTTAATTTTGGGGTTTTTAATAATGTTTCAGATTTTTAAATATTTCTTTTAGAGTTTTGGTTAAGTTATATTTTATATATATTTAATATCCTTAATTATATATTTATTTACCCTATTTTCTTATAAACCAAAACTCAAAACCTAATCTACCCCAAACCCCTTAGCCGATCATTCACCCATCAGCCGCCATTCCCCTCCATGTTCATCTTCTCCACCTAGCAAGCCAAGGAAGAACACCATAGCCACACTTTTGAAGGACCAAAGCTCGTTGTCGTCGCCCCGTCGTCCCGGAAACGTCCTACGTGCGTGCTAAATCGATTTCTACGGTGAAAGGCATGAATTCTTTCCTATTTTCGTACAATATCAGTATATATTATGTGGATTATGGTAGGCATCGAAATTCTTTTAAATATTTTTCAGAAAATTCGATTGAAGGTTGGTTTTGGTGCATGTTCTTCGAGTTTCATATGTATGCTCACGATTTTCCTCTCCATGCTTGGTTCGGGGCTGAGGGTTCGGTCAGGTAAGGTCCTAGGGTGTCTAAGGCTCGAGCCATGGCAGGGCTTGAGGCTGAGAAGGGTTGGAACGAACAGTTTTGGAGCAAGGAGGCGCAGCCGAGTCAGTTTAGGGTTTGGGGAAAAGGCTGCGGCTCGGTGGTTCCTGGCTGCATGGGGGCTGGGCCTGGTTGGGTTAGGTCCGCCCGGACGTGGGCTACGTCCGGGCGGCGGCGCCCCGGCCAGGGGCGGCCGGAGCCGGCCGGCAGCAGGCCAAGAAGGCCTGCTGCTCTCGGCCGAGAAGAATGGAGAAGGTGGGCGGTCGGGTTCTAGGGTTTTGGTGGTTTCCGGGTCGGGTCAGTAGGTTAGTGGGTTAAGTTAAGTGGGTCCGGGTCCGGTTATTTTATTTGGGCTCGGGTATTTTTATTTTTAAGTCTTTAAGTTAATTAGGAATTAAATGGACTAATTAAATTCCCAAAAAATTTAATTAGTACCATTTAAATTATTTGGGATTCCATTAAATTATTTGGGTTATTTTATTTATTTTTGGGCTTTTGATAATTTATTTTAAAGTTTTAAGTTGGCCAGAAATTTTTATGGCTTGGGAGCCCATGAAAGTTATTGGGCTTGTTAATGGGGTTTTTGGGCTCAATGGGCCAGTTTAAGTGTTATTGGGCTTAGTGTAATTTTAATGGGCTTAATTAATTTAATTGGGCTTAAAGTTTAAGATATTGGGTTTAAGTACGTTAATGGGCCAGATTTAAGTTAATGGGCTTGAGTGTAGGGCCAGCAGTCCAGAACCATCCATGAGAAAATTGCATGTGTCCTGATTATATATTTAATTATTTTTATGCATTTAAGTTATTTTAATATTTATATGTTAGTAAGAAAATTAAATTAAATATATATGAAGGACACACAATTTATTTAAGTACATGCATTCATGAAATCAATTTTTATGCTATGATTTAATTTCTATGGTTGAGCAAATAAAATATTTTAGGTGGAAATTGAAGTAGTGTGGCCATTTATGTATGGGCAATTTCTGCCATTTATGTATGGGCAGTTTTCTGCCATTTATGTATGGGTGGTTCGCCACCAGCCTCGTACGATGGTTTCTTAGACTGATCAGTCGCACTATGGGTCACACTTACGGATAGGACCATTCGATGTTAAGAAAATAAATGCTCAACAACTCAAGTATGTATGTTATGTATTATGTATTTATGTTTATTTAAGTAAGTTATGTTATGTAATTTTTAAGCATGCTCATTCATGTATATGTATGTATTAGTATTAAATTGTTTTAAATTATTTTGAACCCTTGTTAGTATGCATGTTGGGCCTCTAGGCTCACTACACTGATATGGTGCAGGTGAGTACGTAGAGGAGCAGGTTACTCCTACCGGTGGTGAGGACGTATGAGCAGCGCTGCAGTAGCCCCGTGACCGTGACAGCTTCTGAGTCACCGTGCTTGAGTCTTATGATACATTTTATTATTTTTAGTGGTTGAGGTTTATGGGAATATTTTATTAAATGTTTTAGTGCATGCACATATTTTAATTATTTTATTTATGCAGTATATTTTTAATTCTAGGGTTGACTCAGATGTTTAATTATTTTCAAGAATGCAATTTTTCTTAAGTATTTAATTGTTTATTTATTTAGTCATGTATTTATTTTAAGTATTTTAATTCAGTGCATATATGTATGGGCATATATGTACATATTTTATTTAGTAGTATAAAAAAAAAATTTTCCGCATATTTATTTATTAGAGAGTTAGGGTCGTTTCAGTTGGTATCAAAGCACGGTCCTTGGAGGGGTCACTACTGCTATGCTAGCTCAGAAATCCACGCTACCGGTCTGTAAGTTTTAAATGTTTATAGTATGATTTAATTTCTATAATTTAAGTTAGCCTTAATTTTAAACACTTAGTTATGCAAGGCGATTTACGTAAATAAATATGTGGTGGTGCAGAATGCCTCCCAGACAGGTGAATCGATGTGGGAGACCTCCACCTCCACCGCCACCTCAGCAGCACCCCATGACAGCACTGGAGCAGGCCAGTGCCACGATGATGGCGGGTATTACTGCCTTGCTGGAGCAGCAGGCTGCCCGTCCCAGACTGTCCCACGAGGAGGACGTCGCAGAGAGGTTCCAGAAGAAGGGGCCTAAGGAGTTTGTGGGGACCACCGATCCGTTGGTGGCTGAGGGATGGATTCGCTCTCTTGAGTCCATTTTCGACTATATGGGGATCACAGACGCCGACAGGGTGAGCTGTGCTACGTATATGATGCGAGGCGATGCAGCCCTTTGGTGGGAGGGTGCAGTCAGAGGAGTCCATCTACCTACACTGACGTGGGCTGAGTTCAGGCGTATCTTCTACGCCAAGTACTTCACTGAGGATGTGCGCAGTCGCATGATCCGGGAGTTCATGAGTCTCCGTCAGGGGGACAGGTCTGTTGTGGAGTACGTGAGCCAGTTTGAGAGGGGCTGTCACTTTGTGCCCATGATTGCTGATAGTCCGCAGGAGAAGCTGCGGCAGTTTGTGGAGGGCCTGAGGGCTGAGATCAGGCATGACGTACGTATGGCAAACGTCTTTACATATGAGTCTGCAGTCAGCAGGGCCTTGCGTTCCGAGGAGGGACGGAGGGAGATACAGAGAGAGCAGCAGGGTAAGAGGCAGTTTGTGCAGACAGGGTATCAGCGACCATCTTCGCAGCCACCTGCGAAGAAACAGTCTACAGGGCCATCTAAGGGCCCGAATCAGCAGAGGCCTCAGGGGAAGCCACAGCAGCAGACTAGGGGCGGGGCCCCTACTCCAGGGAGATATCCAGTGTGTCCGAAGTGCCAGAAGATGCATTCCGGGCAGTGTCTATTGGGAGCAGGAGTCTGCTATCGTTGCAAGGAGCCAGGGCATCAGATTGCCAACTGCCCGCAGAGGCAGAATGTCAGTGGGCGAGTTTATGTGATGCAGGCTGAGGAGGCAGACCCAGATACCTCCTTGATCACCGGTATACCTAACCCCTAGAACTCTTTCAATTCTTTGCTTTTGTTTAATTGCGATTATAACTGAATGCCTGTTACATGAGTTTAATTATCAGCATGCTAGAATAAGAATTTTGTTTCTTTGTGATTAGAATTAAGGATTTTAGTGTTTTAACCTTGGGAGCATAGTGGTATGAATTGTTGGGAATCTTCTGCGTGCAGGGAGAATTCTAGTTGGAGGCAACTCCACGTTTGCGTTGCTAGATTCAGGAGCCACGCATTCGTTTATCTCCCGAGATTTTATCAGACAGATAGGCATTTCACCGGAGGTTGTAGACAGTGGTTACGATGTTACCATGCCATCCGGACAGGTTATCACTACCACTAGTGTCATCAGGAATCTGGCATTGGAGTTGCAGGGACACTCCATTCGAGCAGATCTAGTGGTTCTTCCATTGACTGGGTTTGACTTGATTTTGGGTATGGACTGGCTATCAGTTAATGGAGCTTCGATTGATTTCCGACGTAGGACAGTGTCAGTGAAGCCAGCAGGAGGTGAGATGTTTACTTTCTTTGCATCTCAGTCTAGCAGTATTCCTCAGATGATATCACATGTTCGTGCGAGGAAACTGTTGCGCAATGGATGTCAGGATTTTCTTGCTAGTGTGGTCACTGCCTCAGACGTTTCTAGCAGATCTTTATCAGACATAGAGGTGGTACGTGACTATCCAGATGTTTTTCCTGACGATGTTGCAGGAGTTCCACCAGTAAGAGAGGTGGAGTTCAGTATTGAGTTGTTGCCGGATACTGTGCCTATCTCTAAGGCACCGTATCGACTTGCTCCTACAGAGATGAGAGAGTTGAAGGAGCAGATTCAGGAGCTGTTGGAGAAGGGCTTTGTTCGTCCTAGTTTTTCTCCATGGGGAGCTCCAGTGTTGTTTGTGAAGAAGAAGGACGGCAGCATGAGATTGTGCATTGACTACCGAGAGCTCAATAGAGTCACAGTGAAGAATAAGTATCCGCTACCGAGGATAGAGGATTTATTCGATCAGTTGCAGGGAGCTTCGGTATTCTCCAAGATCGATCTGCGATCTGGTTACCATCAGCTGAGAGTCAGAGATTCAGACGTGTCTAAGACTGCCTTTAGGACACGATATGGGCACTATGAGTTCTTGGTGATGCCCTTTGAGTTGACCAATGCTCCAGCAGTTTTTATGGATCTCATGCATCGTGTCTTCCAGCCGTATCTAGATCAGTTTGTCATTGTATTCATTGATGACATATTGATCTACTCGAGGAGCATTGAGGAGCATACACAGCATTTGCATACAGCCTTGCAGACTTTGAGAGAGCATCGACTGTTTGCAAAGTTCAGTAAGTGTGAGTTTTGGAGCAGGTGGCGTTTCTAGGCCACATTATTTCTAGGGATGGGATTGCAGTGGATCAGTCCAAGGTGCAGGCAGTGAGGGATTGGGGGATTCCAAAGAATGCTTCGGAGATTCGTAGCTTCTTGGGTTTAGCAGGATACTATAGGAAGTTCATCAAGGGTTTTTCCTCTATTGCAGTACCCTTGACTTCCTTGACCAAGAAGAACGCGAAGTATAGTTGGAGTCCAGATTGTCAGAGGAGCTTTGATCAGCTGAAGGATGCACTTACTTCAGCACCGGTGTTAGCTATGACAGTGCCACATGAGGAGTTAGTGGTTTACACCGACGCGTCCAAGCTTGGGTTGGGCGCAGTACTTATGCAGAGTGGCAGAGTTATCGCATATGCGTCGCGACAGTTGAAGATTCATGAGCAGAACTATCCGACGCATGATTTGGAGCTTGCAGCAGTGGTATTTGCGTTGAAAATCTGGAGGCACTATCTTTACGGCGAGAAGTGCAAGATTTTCACAGACCACAAGAGCCTCAAGTACTTCTTCACCCAGAAGGAGTTGAACATGAGGCAGCGCAGATGGCTTGAGCTTGTTAAGGACTATGACTGTGACATTAGCTACCATCCGGGTAAGGCTAATGTAGTGGCAGATGCTTTGAGTCGGAAGTCGTCAGTGGTATCATGTTTGACTGTACAGTTACCACTATAGACCGAGATTCAGAGATTTGGTTTGGAGTGCTATCCGAGTGGCCATGCACCGAGCTTGTCAGTGTTGACGGTGCAGCCAGTTCTGCGAGATCGGATTAGAGAGGGACAGTCCACTGATGAGGAGCTACAGCGATGGCGACAGAGAGATGAGGCTAGAGGAAATCTCTTGTATACAGTGGAGGATGGCATCGTTCAGTACCGTGGGAGGATGTGGGTACCGAACGTTGATCAGTTGAGAGCCGAGATTCTAGCAGAGGCTCATGCATCTCCGTACTCCATTCACCCCGGAAGTACGAAGATGTACCGAGACTTACAGTTATTGTATTGGTGGCCTGGGATGAAGAGTGACATCGGGAGAGTGGTGTCAGAGTGCTTGACTTGTCAGCAAGTCAAAGCAGAGCATCAGCGTCCAGCAGGACTTCTTAGACCTCTCCCTATTCCGGAATGGAAGTGGGAGAATATTACGATGGACTTTGTGGTTGGCTTACCGAGGAGTACCAGAGGGTGTACAGCGATTTGGGTGATTGTGGATAGACTCACCAAGTCAGCTCATTTCTTGCCGGTAAGAACTACTTACACTTTGACACAGTATGCAGAGCTTTACGTGAGAGAGATTGTTAGACTGCATGGCATACCAGTGTCTATCGTGTCAGACAGAGATCCGAGGTTCACCTCAGCGTTTTGGAAGAGTCTGCACACAGCTTTGGGGACTAGACTTTTGTTCAGTACAGCATTTCATCCCCAGACAGATGGGCAGTCCGAGAGAGTGATCCAGGTTCTCGAGGATCTTTTGAGAGCTTGTGTCATCGATTTTCGAGGATCTTGGGAGACTAGACTGCCATTAGTGGAGTTTACCTATAACAACAGTTTTCAGTCGTCTATAGGTATGGCTCCTTATGCAGCACTTTATGGGAGGAGATGCAGATCTCCTGTGCATTGGGATGAGGTTGGTGAGCGAATTTTGTTGGGTCCGGAGATTGTGCAGCAGACAGCTGACATTGTGACGCAGATTCGAGATAGGATGAGGACCGCGCAGAGTCGGCAGAAGAGTTATGCAGATGCCAGACGACGCGATTTGGAGTTCGCAGTCGGTGATCACGTATTTCTGAAGGTGTCACCTATGAAGGGAGTAGCGCGTTTTGGACGGAGAGGCAAGCTTAATCCGAGATATATAGGGTCATTCGAGATCTTGGAGAGAGTTGGCACGTTGGCCTATCGTTTAGCTCTACCTCCAGGGCTAGCGGCAGTGCACAACGTTTTCCATGTATCCATGCTTCGGAGATATGTCTCCAACCCGTCGCATGTGTTGGATTTCGAGCCCTTACAGTTGCCACCAGATCTTGTGTATGAGGAGAGACCAGTGCGGATCTTGGCTAGAGAGGAGCGGAGGCTTAGGACGCGGGTCATACCGATGGTCAGAGTCCAGTGGCTGAATCACTCGGAGGAGGAAGCTACTTGGGAGACCGAGGAGGATATGAGGACTCGCTACCCGGAGTTGTTCGGGTAAGTACTTTAATTTCGAGGACGAAATTCAATTTAAGGGGGGGAGAATTGTAACACCCGGTATTTTTAATTACATAAATCCGCCTGCATAATTAGGATATTTAATTATTTAAATTTATGATTTATGGGTTAAATAATTATGTGAATTAGTTATGCATGATTTAATTTATTTTTTAAGCATTTAACCCATAATTAGTGATTTTTATGATTTGTAGTATTTTTAGTTTTTTAATCGCGTAGACGGGACCGTGGACGGACGAGATGACGACTTTCCACTCAAATTATTTTATGAGCCTTTTTAGAGCCCAAAAATATTATTTTGAGTTTTATTATCTCAAAATTTTTAGTATTTAATTTTATATAATTTTAGGAGTCCTTTTTATCCAAAATTAGCCAAGATAATGACTTTTAATCACTTTTAAAAATCCCCTTAATTTTAATTTCGGGGTTTTTAATAATGTTTCAGATTTTTAAATATTTCTTTTAGAGTTTTGGTTAAGTTATATTTTATATATATTTAATATCCTTAATTATATATTTATTTACCCTATTTTCTTATAAACCAAAACTCAAAACCTAATCTACCCCAAACCCCTTAGCCGATCATTCACCCATCAGCCGCCATTCCCCTCCATGTTCATCTTCTCCACCTAGCAAGCCAAGGAAGAACACCATAGCCACACTTTTGAAGGACCAAAGCTCGTTGTCGTCGCCCCGTCGTCCCGGAAACGTCCTACGTGCGTGCTAAATCGATTTCTACGGTGAAAGGCATGAATTCTTTCCTATTTTCGTACAATATCAGTATATATTATGTGGATTATGGTAGGCATCGAAATTCTTTTAAATATTTTTCAGAAAATTCGATTGAAGGTTGGTTTTGGTGCATGTTCTTCGAGTTTCATATGTATGCTCACGATTTTTCCTCTCCATGCTTGGTTCGGGGCTGAGGGTTCGGTCAGGTAAGGTCCTAGGGTGTCTAAGGCTCGAGCCATGGCAGGGCTTGAGGCTGAGAAGGGTTGGAACGAACAGTTTTGGAGCAAGGAGGCGCAGCCGAGTCAGTTTAGGGTTTGGGGAGAAAGGCTGCGGCTCGGTGGTTCCTGGCTGCATGGGGGCTGGGGCCTGGTTGGGTTAGGTCCGCCCGGACGTGGGCTACGTCCGGGCGGCGGCGCCCCGGCCAGGGGCGGCCGGAGCCGGCCGGCAGCAGGCCAAGAAGGCCTGCTGCTCTCGGCCGAGAAGAATGGAGAAGGTGGGCGGTCGGGTTCTAGGGTTTTGGTGGTTTCCGGGTCGGGTCAGTAGGTTAGTGGGTTAAGTTAAGTGGGTCCGGGTCCGGGTTATTTTATTTGGGCTCGGGTATTTTTATTTTTAAGTCTTTAAGTTAATTAGGAATTAAATGGACTAATTAAATTCCCAAAAAATTTAATTAGTACCATTTAAATTATTTGGGATTCCATTAAATTATTTTGGGTTATTTTATTTATTTTTGGGCTTTTGATAATTTTATTTTAAAGTTTTAAGTTGGCCAGAAATTTTTATGGGCTTGGGAGCCCATGAAAGTTATTGGGCTTGTTAATGGGCTTTTGGGCCCAATGGGCCAGTTTAAGTGTTATTGGGCTTAGTGTAATTTTAATGGGCTTAATTAATTTAATTGGGCTTAAAGTTTAAGATATTGGGTTTAAGTACGTTAATGGGCCAGATTTAAGTTAATGGGCTTGAGTGTAGGGCCAGCAGTCCAGAACCATCCATGAGAAAATTGCATGTGTCCTGATTATATATTTAATTATTTTTATGCATTTAAGTTATTTTAATATTTATATGTTAGTAAGAAAATTAAATTAAATATATATGAAGGACACACAATTTATTTAAGTACATGCATTCATGAAATCAATTTTTATGCTATGATTTAATTTCTATGGTTGAGCAAATAAAATATTTTAGGTGGAAATTGAAGTAGTGTGGCCATTTATGTATGGGCAGTTTCTGCCATTTATGTATGGGCAGTTTTCTGCCATTTATGTATGGGTGGTTCGCCACCAGCCTCGTACGATGGTTTCTTAGACTGATCAGTCGCACTATGGGTCACACTTACGGATAGGACCATTCGATGTTAAGAAAATAAATGCTCAACAACTCAAGTATGTATGTTATGTATTATGTATTTATGTTTATTTAAGTAAGTTATGTTATGTAATTTTTAAGCATGCTCATTCATGTATATGTATGTATTAGTATTAAATTGTTTTAAATTATTTTGAACCCTTGTTAGTATGCATGTTGGGCCTCTAGGCTCACTACACTGATATGGTGCAGGTGAGTACGTAGAGGAGCAGGTTACTCCTACCGGTGGTGAGGACGTATGAGCAGCGCTGCAGTAGCCCCGTGACCGTGACAGCTTCTGAGTCACCGTGCTTGAGTCTTATGATACATTTTATTATTTTTAGTGGTTGAGGTTTATGGGAATATTTTATTAAATGTTTTAGTGCATGCACATATTTTAATTATTTTATTTATGCAGTATATTTTTAATTCTAGGGTTGACTCAGATGTTTAATTATTTTCAAGAATGCAATTTTTCTTAAGTATTTAATTGTTTATTTATTTAGTCATGTATTTATTTTAAGTATTTTAATTCAGTGCATATATGTATGGGCATATATGTACATATTTTATTTAGTAGTATAAAAAAAAAATTTTCCGCATATTTATTTATTAGAGAGTTAGGGTCGTTTCACGAGCAGTAGTGCTTGATTTTGGCACTAGTTGGCAGGATTCGTTGCCTCTTGTGGAGTTTTCGTACAACAACAGCTTCCAGACGAGTATAGGAATGGCACCATTTGAAGAGTTGTACGGAAAGAAGTGCAGATCTCCTCTGTACTGGGATGAGATGTCTGAGTCCCCTGACTTGGGACCAGATATGATTCGTGATATGGCTGAGCAAGTGAAGATTATTCGTTTGAGAATGAAGACTGCTCAGGACCGACAAGCGAATTATGCGAATATCCGTCGCAGACCTCTATCTTTCGATCAGGGAGACCGAGTATTCTTGAAGATTTCTCCGTTTAGAGGTACTGTTAGATTTGGGAAGAGAGGGAAGTTGTCACCGAGATTCATCGGTCCGTATGAGATTTTACAGAAGATAGGCGATCTAGCCTACAGATTAGCGCTTTCTCCTTCTTTATCTGGTATTCATGACGTATTTCACGTCTTGATGTTGAGGAAATATCATCCAGATCCTTCTCATGTTCTTCAACCTGACGAAGCTGAACTCGATAAACTCTGAGTTATTTTGAGAGACCGATTCAGATCCTTGACAGGAAGGAGAAACAGCTCAGAACCAAATCGATTCCTTTGGTGAAAGTTCAGTGGAGTCGTCACGGAGTCGAAGAAGCGACTTGGGAGACAGAATCTGATATAAGACAGAGATTTCCGGATTTGTTTATCTGACGTGAGTCCTTAATTCTGTTCTTGAATTCTTTATTCTTTCTTATGAGTTGATATCTTTGATTTCGAGGACGAAATCTATTCTTAGAGGAGGAGAATTGTAACGCCCCAAATTATCTTAATTGACTTTATTTGAGATAATCAGTGATTTCAGAATTCGAAAGCCGACTTTTTATTGATCAGGGTCTATTTTGCAATTTTTAGAAATTTCAGGAACTAAAACGCAAAGATCGATTTTGTTATAAGGTTGAGACTTTGACTAAGTCTTCACTTCATCCCTTCATCACCTCCAACCGTTCTCTCCTCCATTGAAGCGACAAAAGCTTCCCCAAGCTTTTGTGATTTCATTTTTAGCTCGATCCGTCCATTGGAATTCAATCACGAGTAGATATCTGCGATCACAACATCGAGTGCTCCATTTGGAAGTAAGTTTCTCTTATTTATAAGAGGTTTGAAATTTTGGATGTTGTTAGAATTGATTTAAATTCGGAGAGGATGTCCTTGAGGTAGCTGTGATAGTATATCTAAGACGGTTCGGAGAAATTTCGACGATCGGATTTGATATGATTTTTATTATGATTTTCGAAACTTAGATTTTTGAGATGTGTTGGGTTTGACTTGGAAATGATGTTAGATGATTGGTTTGAGTATTTGGAATTGATATTCCATTGTCTGCGATTTCGGTTTGATCAGTTTATAGCCGTTATGCCGTCAGTTTGAGTTTTGAGATATCGTTTCTATTGATTTGATTATACCAAGTTTGATGAGGTTTTGCTATCGATATTGATCGTATGACTTCTTCTGTTAGATTTATTCAAAGTCCTTGGAGTTGCGAGATTACAGCTTCGATCAGTTTGGAAGATTGAGACGGTATAATATCGACTTTCTTATTTATCAATCGAAGAAGTTTGATTCACTTTTGAATTGAGAATTGTTGTTTTACAGATTGAAGATTGTTAAACGACGATAAGGTATAAGACGACTTTGGAATGAAATATGACGATTAACTTGAATCCGGATTGATTCGAGTGTCCTAGAGGAAATCACATATTGCATGTTTATATGATTATTTGAACTTATGATGAAATTACTATTTGAGTGCATGAGATTTCATGTGCATTCATATTGAACCGATTGATTATTCATTTTGAATTAGACGATATGGAGATTATAGTTGAGTGGCCTTGGTAGGCGATTTACTACAAGTGTCGATTAACTCACTATAATGCCCTAGAGTCTAGAGAATTAAAATATACCTCGTCCACCTCGAAAGGGAAGTTCGGTGTGATTGTGGGATATTTTAGCCTCGGGATCCCAAACCGAAGAAAGAAAGAAATAAGAATTCCTTTTGATTATCTGAGTCTGTCAATCCAGAAGTTTTAAAGTCACGCATATCATTTTATTCCGCAGTAAATGAAATACTTGAAGTTTATGTGGAACTTGATTATATATCATGTTTTGATATATTACGTGATATTGTATGCTAGTCTCTTTTACTGAGAATATTATTCTTACCGGATTATCCGGCTGTTGTCTTTGTTTGTATGTGTACTTGGCAACAGGTGGAGCAGGACCGAGTCAGAGGCAGCATGACTAGATGGTTGAGATGATAGAGTGATGCTTGGATGTTAGGAGTCGTTTATGTATTCGAATTCCTTTTTGTATTGAATAAGTCCGAACTAGATGAATTTTTTTTATGCATGTTATATTTTGAGGATTGTATAACTCTAGACCTAATCCTTTGTATCTTGTTGAATGAGATTTTATGTTATTATTGCATGGTTTGAGTTGAGTTGGATTTGGAGAAGAAACACCAGAATTTTTCTGGTACAGAACATCTCGCTCGATCGGTTGAATTTTACCGATCGAGCGAGCACCCCTGTACCGAGACAGAGAACTGGACATTTTGTGTCTACTCGATCGGTAAGATTTTACCAATCGAGCGGGGGTCCTAAAATCTTGGGCAGAGACTTGGATTATTTTTGGCCGCTCGATCAGTAAGATCTTACCGATCGAGCGAGCACCCCTTTTAAAAAAAAAATTATTCTTTAATCCTTTTGTTTAATTGTATTGATCAATTGCATTACCCTAAGATTAGATGATTAGAATCGAGGCCTCACATATACGGAATCAAAGGACATAAAACAAAGAGTGTACGATAAAAACTTGAAATGGATACTTGATGATTTCAAACAAGAATAAGCCCAAACAAAGATTTCGATGGTTTCTTAGAATAATGCTTAGAGAATCAAAATTAACAAAAAAAGTTCAATAGAAACAAGACTCAATGATTTCCATCGAATTGAAACAAAGATGGATTAAAGAAACAAAAACCCACTTACCTTATTTTCGGATTTGTATGCAACAAAATTCAGTCAACTTGCAGAAGTATTTTTTTGGAATATTGAACCGTCGGATCGACCTCAAATTTGGTCCGCACGTTCATAAGGATGTAAGAAATATTATGAACGGTGAGATCGGCTTTGTAGATCATTTGATACCATTTCTGGTCGACGAACTGGAGTCGCTCCCTTCTCGCCTAGAATCTGCCACTTATTATTGCAAAGGTATTTTACGTAAATCTAACCGTTGGATTGGGTTGAAACTTGGACAGAACATGTATAACATATAAAGGTATATTGTGAACGGTGAAGATTGGATTTCTTAGTCATATGGGATGACAAAAAAAATCAGTACAATGGACTTTGAAAAGCTTCTTGGTTGTGATTTTTCACTCAACCTTTGGGAGTATTTATAGGCAACTTAGATCAGCTGAATGGTCATGGTTTAAGGCCATTACATCCCATTTTAATGTCATTATGAGCCATGAATTGGGTTGTTACAAACCTTGATCATGACTCTTCAATTTCTACATTAATTTTAGCCTATCAACTCCTTGTAATGTTACTAAAAAAAACTGAATCTTCACAAAAAGGGTATTATAATAACTATTTTTGATATATTTATGTGAACTTCCATATATACCCTTATTAACTACCATTAATCTAAATCTACCATTATTAAATACCAGTAATTTTATATATTATCAACCTAATAAAGCAAGAGAGTATTATAATAACTACTTTTTGTGAACTTCCATATATACTTTTATTAACTATCATTAATCCAAATCTACCATTATTAAATACCATTAATTTTATATATTATCAATTAATTCTCTCATAACTTGGTCCGATTTATTTTTTATTTTAAAATAAAAATCAAGTTTTTTTCAATCAATTTTTCATCTCACAAAATATGATATTTTAAAATACAAACAATATTTGCACACGTATTACGTGTGCAAAGACGCTAGTTTATATAAAATTTCACTACCCGTTCAACAGAATTAATTATTTTGATTAAAAAAAATGAAAACGCCTTATCTATACATACAATATAATAATGAATGAACGCCTTAAAATAACCACATTAATCAAATTAATGAATGAACAAAAATGTCCCTACTACTTATAACTACCATCTTTCAAATTTATTTTTCAATTTAAAAATATAAAAAAAAATGTTCATTATTTTTAGATATAATATAAACTACTTATTCGCGTGCTTTAATTACTAGTCATTCCTAATCAAGTAATGACTTTAGGCATCTTCGATATTTATCCTTCAAAAAAGAAAAACATTGATCGACTCAAGTTTATAAATCCCAAATTTCATGCCAAAAATAATCAAGAACATATTTAATTCATCGTATATATTAATCAATATAATAAAACTAAAAAATCTTCAACTCCACAATTTAATAGCTGGAGTATCAAAATTATATCTGCACAAGATCTCGTCAATTATGCCTCAGGCTTTATTTATATAAAAAAAAATCAAAAATATTTTTAAAATGAACCTAGACACCATATCATTCAAGATTCATCAACCTATCCTTGACAAAAACAAAGATATGCTGTCTACGTTTATACATAAATACCAATAATATTTAATCAATTTTTTTTTTTAATAAATGGAAATCAAGGTAATACCAAATGCAATCTCTTTTTGTCAAAATTTGCAAAAGATGTGATTTAAAAGATCTACAGAAACTGTGACAAAAGATGGTGGATCGAGTATCTAACTTTTAGTGAGAATATATATGATATTGAATATAATCATGGGAGGATTAATTTGTAACTTGTATGACTCAAACTACTCATAGTTTCTTGATTGTGTATGTAATGTGGCCGAATCAGTTCTCTGTATAAAAACAATGGTTAATAAAAAGATATTGAGAAATAATGAAGTAATGTTTAAGAGGGCTCCTAAAAATCATTCTTAACCTTTTCATCATAAAATTTCAAAATTTTATAAAGAAAAATATGAGAAATGGTTCTTAAAATTTATACCAAACAGTACCTGAATCAAAGTAATTACTTTTATATTATAATTGGATTTGGGTAGTTGAAGTTATATGCAAGTCAATAATCAACAATGCACAAATGGATTACAACCATATCTCAGCCTACACTGGTTGACATTTTGATTGGGCATTTACAAAGATATATATATATATATTAATAATTAGAAGAATTAACTGGTCTAAAATAAATCTGTTTTAGTACTGACTGTAACAAAAATTTGTTGCTCGTAGTTTTATTAAACCACATCAATGAGTTTTAGATTAACTCAACTGCCGTTCAAAAAATATCCTACACGATTTCATATATAATATCAGTATATTTTCTTTTCGTTAACAAAATTTTATAAAATTTCGAAATTTTATTAAAAGCGTGAAGATCTCTGAATCCCTGCCTATATATAAATAAATGACTAAGAATAATTATATTTACAACACACGCCTGAAGTTGTATTTTGCACGTTGTTTTGAATAGTAAATACTAGTACTCATCATTAACAAATAAAATTCGATTTCCTTTCATCATAATCGGCGGCTGGCTATGGCGGAGATAAGCTTCTCCTCCCCCAGCGCCGGCGACCTCGCCGCCGCTCGACAACCGGTGAAAATCATCCACCTGCAGCATCCTTCCAGCTCCCCCCGCGCCACCTTGTCATCTTTGGCAAATAATCATGGCTTTTTCTCCTCATGGCAAACCAAGATGAAGCGGATGACTTTGACGGATTGGATTCAGCTCTTCTTGCCCTGCTACCGTTGGATTAGCACCTACAAATGGCGTGAATATCTGCAGCCAGACCTCATGGCTGGCATCACTGTCGGAATCATGCTCGTTCCTCAGGTACTCGTCTACACTTGATTCATTGGTGGATCATTTTTCGTGTTTTTTTTTTACGTATGTTGTGTGGGACCCATCGACAAAGAGGGTCTGTCTTGATTGTCGTTATATTTTTATGTGTAAATATGAGAGTGGAGGCTAAGCTCACCAATCCGATGAATCGATGTTGCCTAGATTTTTTGTTTGTGAATTGGATTTTCAATATTTTATTTTGTTTGGGTTGTAATAACATCTGAACTTGGTTTTTTTTTTTATGTGTCAAACCAGTCCATGTCTTATGCAAAGCTAGCAGGGCTGCGACCCATTTATGGACTTTGTAAGCCTTATCCATTCTTCCCATTATATTATCTATATTTTTTCAGGTTGGTCTTTTCCAATTTTGTTCTGGGTATTCGAGACCGTTGGTGCAATGATATATATGCTGTTTTTGTTTGTCTTTTAACATATTAATGCCATCATTCTTGTTCTTATTAATTATTGATTCAGCATCCTGGTTAATACTATTTTCTTGTTTGTTTCTTTGTAATTCAGATTCTGGTTTTCTGCCTATATTCGTGTATACCATTTTTGGGTCATCTCGCCAGCTTGCTATCGGGCCTGTCGCCTTGACGTCCCTCTTGGTCTCTAACGTATTGGGGAACATAGTGGACTCATCGGAACAGTTGTACACGGATCTTGCTATACTTCTGGCACTTATGGTTGGTGTTTTGGAGTGTATTATGGGGCTTTTAAGGTGCTGTTTTACTAGCCTTGCATTTTCTTTTAAATCTTTGAAGCTACATCATTCTGTATAAACCTGTGGATCATGCATTTGAATGATTGCCTGTGTCCTCCGGCCTAATTTACTAGCATCAAAACAGCCCTGTGCAGCATTTTTGCTTCTCTTGTGCATTGGGGAAATGCCAACTGGGTAGTAAGGCAGATATAGATTTCCAATGTCTAATTGAATGAATAATGTCTGTATGTGACTATGGAACTTTGAAATAAATGATAACTTGACATCGTGTTCCCCTTTTATTTTTTTACAAATACTAATCATATACAAACTGCTTGTATAAGAAAAAAAAACTTATTTTCTTGCTTTAAATTTGCATACAGTTTCATGCAACTTGAATTCTTATATTTATGTTTTCTCAACTAGGCTTGGATGGCTAATTCGATTCATCAGCCATTCTGTGATTTCTGGTTTTACTACCGCTTCAGCCATTGTTATTGCCCTGTCTCAGGCAAAATATTTCCTGGGCTACAGTATTGAAAGAAGCAGCAAAATAATTCCATTGATTAAGAGCATAATTTATGGTGCCGACAAGGTACATTTTTGATCAAGAGCTATAGAACCGTCGAAAAATACTCTATTCTTTGCCTGTTTGTCCTTTGTGAAACTGTGATTGGTGTATTTATTTCTCCAATAAAATTTTATGCCTGCTTTCTTTCTGAAAGATAAATTTATTTCTCTTTCGTGTGACAATTTATGCCGGTCTTTAGAAATCAAATGATGCATATTGAATAAGATCTTCAGCTTCATCACTATGCACTCAAATCTTTTCATAAAATATTTTCCAAATGTAACAACATAGTAAAGAAATTCAAATATTATTTGCTCTCTATTTGAAACAGTTAGCTCGGAGTCATTCCCATTAGATCTGGCCAATGTAGTCCAACAAACCAGTGTTCCCTTACTCAGATGATTACCAAGGCCAAGGGTTTCTTGTATTATTATGTTTCATTTCTGTGATTTGCTGTTGGCCAATAGTTGGGAAGCTAGTTACTTCATAATACGTCTAGTCTACTAGTTGTATTGACTGAGAATTTAGAAGGTACCCCTGATAATTCATTTATGTAATTTGTGGGTAGTTTCTGAAGCATTTATCAACCTAATGTCAATGAGCGGAAAGGTATGCCTAGGCTCATAGTTTCATAAATTTTTTCTACAATCAGAAGAAGGCCCAAGTAAATTTTGCATGCCCTTTTTTCCCGTTTCCTTAGAGGGCATATTAGAATCCTTGTATAAAACCTCCAATGCTCTCGGATTAACAATTCAATGGAGTTGCCTTTAAATTTAAGTGGGAATAATACCTTTTGGGCATGATTATAAAAATCTACTCCAGAAAGAATTGACCCTGTTCCATTGTTAATGTTTGGCTGTGAATTCAAAACTATGAAAGTACTGCATTTGATTCTGAATCATCCTGTAGTTTGTGAATTGATGCAATATCATTCTTTTTCGAGTTTCAGTTCATGGACATGTCTTGCATTGATTTCCGTCACACTTTCATTTGTAAAGTAATTCCTCTGTTTTATTCTTACCACAGCTTCTTATTTTCTTTCTTTCTTTCTTTCTTTCTTTTTTTCTCTAGTTCTTGTGGCCACCTTTCGTCATGGGCTCTATTATATTAGCCATCATTTTAACCATGAAGCACTTGGTACAATTTCAGATTGCATTTGATCAAGTGTAACATTATGCTTTGTCCCATATGAATTTTCTTTACTTGGTCTTTGTCTACAGGGACAAACCAGGAAAAATTTGCGGTTTTTACGGGCAGCTGGTCCCCTCACAGCTGTTGTGCTGGGTACAGCCTTTGTGAAAGTATACCATCCATCTTCAATTTCATTGGTGAGGACTTCCATGAATTGGTGCATAGCCAAGATATGAACTGGGAAATATAATCCATATTTGTCATCAACTACCTTGCCTACTATTTTAAACTCAAGTTGAACTTTATGTAACACATGTATATACTTTTTTCTGGCGTTGTAGGTTGGTGAAATACCTCAAGGTCTGCCAAAGTTTTCTGTCCCGAAAGAATTTGGACATATAAAGTCTCTGATTCCAACAACAATTCTCATCACTGGCGTGGCGATTTTGGTAAGGGGTATTATCCTTGGGTGGATCTTTATGTATCTTCTTCTCCCAAAATTTTGCCTGTTTTGTAAGGCGCACAATCTTCTTGGGGTAAGAAAGTATTTATGCTTTTTATTTTTTGTAGGAATCTGTAGGGATTGCCAAGGCATTAGCAGCAAAGAATGGATATGATTTGGATTCTAATCAAGAGGTCTCTTTTGGTAGACCTTGATTTATTTATTTTTTCCTTTAACTGAAAACCTTGGAGCTTATTGTTTTGATTTTTTTTCCATAAAAATTTATATATGTACATATATTTCTTTTAACACCCCCCCAACACCACCACCCCCCCCCCCCCCCACCCCCAAAAAAAAAAAAAAAAAAAAAAAAGCTTCACCGCCTTTTACATGCCCCAATATAGTCATTACTTATTACTAAACTTTTCATTATCTCTTAAAAGTCCACAATTATAATTATACATTTTGTTTTCCCAAAACATTTCTAGAATGTATTTTCCAATTCTCTTCCCTCATGACACCTAAAATGAAAATGTCGTGGGAGTTTTCCTGCTTGATATCACTGCAATTTTTAGATTATCTAGCAAAGATAACTACTTGTAAGGTGTAATGTGATTAGTTTTGTCCTCCGAGAAAATATAATCATAAATGCATCGGTTCCAATGTCAGTATGAGTGCATGCACTTGGACAGACATGTTTTACATGCAACTGCTGTTTCAATTTAGAACTTTCAATTTGGTGCATTGTTTTTATCATTGGTAATACAATTTTGATCTAGGGAATAGAGTTGAATTCAACTTACAACTTGTTTCTGGCAGTTATTTGGTCTTGGTGTTGCAAATATTGTTGGTTCATTCTTTTCAGCATATCCTACCACTGGTGAGTTTCCAATTCTTGAACCAAATATTGTCTTTGAGCTATTTGATAATTTGTTGAGTGATATCAGATGCATGCCACTGTGTTGCAAATAATGTCAAGTTCTGAGTTTTCTTTCGTATTAGGCTCATTTTCGAGGTCGGCTGTGAATCATGAAAGTGGAGCAAAAACAGGCTTATCTGGGCTACTAATGGGAATCATCATGGGCTGTGCACTTCAGTTTCTGACACCATTATTTGAATCCATACCCCAGGTTTATATCTTGGCATTGTCTTTATTTACTGTTGACATTATCATTTAGGAAATTGTGTAAGCTGGTTTAGTGACTCTATTCTAGCAAAACAATATTTCATTATCACATAATTCGGGGTTTTAAACTGTCCTAGGCACTTCAATGTTTGAGGTAAATGGGTATATATTTGAAGGTTGTCCAGAACTAGGTCTCGCTACTAAGCCAAGTTCTGGATATCTAAGAGAACAGGGCAGCTATTGCTCAGCTGATTTTTGTGATTGCTTTCAACTTATTTTGTTGTCTTGTGACTGACAAATTTGTCCATTGCTCTGTCTCCTTTTGCAGTGTGCTCTGGCTGCAATCGTGATTTCTGCTGTTCTTGGATTGGTGAGTGTCACTGTTACTGGTTGCCATACGAAGTCAAAATCTACTTCTATAAGGTTGATGAAGGATATAGAGTGGAGCAATTACTTTATTTTTAGGCAAATAATTGAAATGTTTAATCCCTAAGATGAGAATTGTATGAATTTGATAACTCAGTTTGGTATCCAGCACAATCTCCACACACCCCCCACCGGCCCGACTCCAAGTTTTGAGTTATTGTGAATGCACTTTTGACACACTGTGAAATTGTGTGTTGCTTTTATCATTCAGCTGTAAAATTGCACATACAATGTCGCACTTCATGTTTTCAGGTGGATTACGGTGAGGCTATTTTCTTGTGGCGTGTAGATAAGAGAGACTTCCTTCTCTGGACCATTACTTGTATTGTGACCTTGTTCCTTGGGATAGAGATTGGCGTGCTTGCCGGTGTAAGCATAATTATCATATTTCAATATCTTCTTTGAAATAATTTGAAGTACGGAGAAAAAGTAAATTCCTGCGCTGTTATCATCGTGTGGAAGCTACTTTAGCATCAATGACATATTGTAATTGAGGCTCGGAACTTCTTCACTATAAGTAGCTAGTCAGTGTCCGTTGTGTCTATAATATATGTCCTACACCTTATTATCTTTTACTGAAGCTGTATGTCCTAACATTGTATTCAGTTAAACTACATGATAGGTATATTTGCATTCTCTTTACTTTAATTATGCCACTTTGGTATCTATTTTTCTTTTGACTCTGGATTAAGCACATCTGATTAATTGCCATGCCCCTCGTGATGCTCAGGTTGGTGTTTCACTTGCTTTCGTCATCCATGAATCTGCTAATCCACATATTGGTGAGTCTTGTCTTCATTGTTATTCATTGCTTGCTAGCTCGAAGTAAAACCAACGGAAGCAATCACCTCTACTTTGTAATATTGCTTGCTTTCTCTATACTTTTGATTCCTCGTGTAAATCTGCAACAATTTACTGTTATTATTTTAGTCTTCTACCCTTGCTTATGAGACTTTGGTAGCTTGGATTTGGTGCAGCAGCAGGAATCTTTTAAAGATACTATAAAACTCAACTCAGTTGTGAGAAAACACTATGAAATTAAAAATATTTTTAATGCTGAATTAATGTTTTAAATGCACGATACTTAAGTAGACCACCGATCTTAGTGCTAAACCAAGTAGGATACCAAGGGTCCTACTAGAAGATGATTAAAATACTAAAGCACCGAATGATGTGAAAAATAAAACCATTGATTGATTTTCACCCTTGTGTCATCCAATGCTTGACTCAAGTTTTACAAAAGATTATTGTCATGTTTCATTATCTTATCTAAGTATACTGATTTATTATCTTTGTATTACGCATCTTTCACCATCTTATCAATGAGCCAACAGGTCTAATAATCCTATTATAACTAAAATACTAGTGCTACTACAATTAAAATACTATGAGTAAAAGTAAAAACTAAGATATTAAACTTGTGCTGCTGTAAGTAAGTTTGTATTGCAATTTTGTTTGTGGTTAAGACCCCAGTTTGAATAATGAGATTGAAATGATTTTTGCAGCTATATTGGGCCGTCTACCTGGCACCACTGTCTATAGAAACACCCAACAGTACCCGGAAGCATATACTTACAATGGAATAGTGATTGTTCGCATAGATGCACCGATCTATTTTGCAAATATAAGTTACATCAAAGACAGGTGAGGATATATGTTCTATGAAGATGCATTGCATATTTTTTTCCTCTAATAACGTGACTTCACCTTCAGTTAGTTATTTTATAAATCTCAAGCCCCCAAGTTTCCTATCACCAGGCTGCGAGAGTATGAAATTGAAGGTGATGGATCTACAAGACGTGGACCCGAAGTTACAAGAGTTCATTTTGTAATTATAGAGATGGCACGTAAGTTTTTTTTATGGTGCTTTAAGTTTATGGTCTCTTCAATCTCTTGATAAATTTCATTTGTAGAATTGGATTTTGCCATATGAAAATTGCTCAAAGGTGTCTTGAGCTTAACAATCAACAGAAATTTGACGATGCAAAGAATTGAAAACATTTTAGGCCTCCAAATCGAGTCAATCTGTATTTTACACATCGGTCTTTTTGTTTCAGCCATAACTTATGTGGACTCTAGTGCTGTTCAGGCTTTAAAAGACTTGTATCAAGAGTACAACTCACGGGACATTCAGGTACATCTGATCAAGTCATTGTCATCTTTGCTCAGATTAAGTCAATTAATAACAGCTCGATTCAAATTCAGATCGCCATTTCCAATCCAAACCGAGAAGTTCTGCTGACGCTAACAAAAGCTGGAGTGGTCGATCTGATAGGGAAAGAATGGTATTTTGTTAGAGTACACGACGCAGTCCAAGTTTGTCTGCAACATGTACAGAGCTTTAATGAGTCATCCCCATCCCCTAGGACGCCAATGTCAATGCTGGAGGACAAACCGAGCCTTTTCCAAAGATTATTGAAATATAAACCAGAAGAATCATCTCCATCTCAACTGGAATCAGGAAACAGGCAAAGTCTCATCTCTAAAGATGATGACACTCATTCGGAGCCACTGTTATCAAAGAAGTCGTGATGAAAATAATTACACGACTGCCTACATTTTATATGGCTTGTAAAGTTTAAAAAGTTGAGGGATCATACTTGTGGCTTGAATCATTTGTTGATTGTAAATTTTATGTTCGATTCGATTTATCCAAGTGTTGCACAAGTGATTTTTTTTTTTAAAAAAAAACAATAAAATTGGTTTTGTGATTTCTCAAAGCAACGCATGTCATTGACACTGGATAAGACATGCATAGGTCAATACTTTTGTTTGTAATAAAAATGATTGGATTGAAAAAATTGTGTGTTCTGCATTAAAGTTCATGAAAGCCCTGCGTAAAATAAATATCCCATGAATAATTTTCCTGGTATATTTCATGTGAAGCAAATGAATTGAAAACATATGTGGTTGCTGGCCTATTTGCTTTAGAGAACTGAATCTTTTGTATTTTACATTAATTTTTAATCTAAAAAGGAAATTAAAGGGTTTATGTGCATATGATGTAGCATGAATATTAGTATTAGTTTGAACCGAATTTAATTTTCTCGATTTATATTTCATATCCAGTTTTTCAGTAATAAAAGGCATTTTACTTAATATTGTGTTTGCATTGCTTTGAGTTTCTTGATAACCTGATAAATGGGGGAAATATAAGAGAATAACTTTGGTTAAATTTCATTTTTGAAAAATAACCTTTTGAGTGTATTCATATCAGTGTTCTAAAAAACTCGTTTAAGTCTCGCTTAATCTCACTTAAGTTTGAAGTTTCTTCAAAACGTTTCGCTTCGGCCAAAAGCGGTAAAAATCGGTCAGACATAGGTTGACCATTTAAAGTGTCATTAAATATGCTTAAATGTGACTTTTTTAAAAACCAAAATTGATTAATAAAACGAAAATATATCATAAAGTAGAGATTATACTAGTGAGTGATTGTTAGCAATGTTAAAAATGTACAATATTTTATGATTAAGTGTAGTGATTATGTGAGAAATTAGACCAATTAATTTAGTTTATGTTTGATGACACGAGATATGAAATGAGTGATGATATAAATTGAATTAGAATCTTACAAATAATTAATACATAACATTCAAACTTATTATATTTATTGATTATTTACTCCGTTAATTGTTTGATATGACTAAATTATAGTTTAAATTGAAAACGCTTTTTTATGCTTAAGCATACGCTTAAAATCGTAGTAATCGCGCTTAAGCTTAAAAAGCTTAAAACGTGGCTTCCACGCTTCAACACGCTTTTTAGAACCTTGATTCATATACATAATGCTCTAAAAAGCGGTAGGCGAGCGATCACTGCCTAGAGCCTAGACACTTAGACGGCCGTCTAAATGGTTTTTTTTCTTTTTAGCTTAAATATTTAATTATTCTAATCCGATACATCTTGATATGTTTTCAGTAATTATTTTTTTATTGAATTAACTTGTCTAAGTGGTTTTTTTAGTCTAAATATCTAATTATTCTTGTTCATCTTAATATTTCTCCAATAATTCCTGTTTAACGAATTCAAACTCGAATTATATGACATATTTCTCATCTTTTATCGGATACAAATTGATGGACAAATATGTCAAATAATTATTTTAAAAAATTTAAAATAAAAATATTATATTTTAATATAGGCGATGGCCTAGGCGGATTTCGAGGAGTCTAGGCAACGATTAGACGATATAGACGACCAATTAATGTAATAAATATCAAAAGCTTCAACTGTCTGAAAATCGGGGCCGTGGACAATTGTCTTGGGCCTTTTAGAACAATGTATACATATGAGAGGATCATTTAAAAAAAAAAAAAACCAAGTTTAAAAATAAACTTTCAAGTTCAAATTTACGAATTTTGTAAGGGATATATTACCAAATCAGAACCTAATTAAAGTTTGGGTTTTGAGGAATATAATATAAATGAATTAAAATTAAGCGGTGTTTGGGCCCAGCCCATTAAGATATCTCGTGTCCTTTTCTTCTTCCTCACTTCGGCCCCTCACCCTCGAATTCTTCTTCTCGGCTGCTGCAGACTGCCGGGGCTGGAATGGGGTCACATTCTTCAAGAAAGATTGAATCTTTATCATTTTTTTAGTTATTTCTTGTCTTTTTCAAGAGTTTTGAGGTGAGTTTGAGTTGAAATATAGATATATGCATGGGTAGCTCGTTGTTTGCTAAATCTTTGAGGCTGAGTTTTATTAAATTTTCTGCATTTTTATTTTCAGCTATTTACAGGACTTTTGTTCTTGAAGATTATACATGGCCGTTTGTAAATGCTTGGAGAAGATCATCCTCGACAATCACTCGGGAAACTCTACCGAGGTGCCTGCCATTTTACCTATAATTCTCAAAAGTATGGACATAGTAATAATAGTGTGCATAAATAGGCATTTCATGCGATTGCAATTAATTATATATAGAATACTGCTCTGCTATGCTCTGCTCTGATCGAGTGAGGGGGAGTGGATCGAAGGCATAACATACTGGACTTAAAATAGATCGTTTTGTTATCATCAGCTTCGCCAGGTCGTTTTCGGCCAGAATATAATTGCTTCTTAAGTTGGCATATCATGTTCACTCAATGTCTTAGCTCCGTTTCGTCCTATGTTTCTAGTCCGTCGTAGATTCGTTTTAACTTCGTGAACTTGATGAACTACTACTTATATTAATTAATACTGTTACGGTTGTCCCTTGAGTTCTGGGGAAGAAATAAAAAAGATGTGATTCTTAAGTGTAACGTGTTGCATTTCCTTGTTGATGATTGTGTTTTTTCACAGGCACCATTCGCATGCATTATATATATATATACTACTTAATGAAACTAACAAAAACCGTCGTCTGTCTTGTAGCCTGCTTGCAGGGATTTCTTTCGTTAAGTAAATGATAAGCAGGCGATTTCGACTGTCATAATATGATATTATGAAATCCAGTATGAGGATCGGAGTAGGCTCCCTTTCAGTATTTAGAATATTTCCTTCTGTTAAAAGCTGGCTGAACATATTAAAGCTTGCCCTCATTAATGTTTCATCCGGCAATATGTGTCGAGCAGAATGACTGACATTACAATCCAAAAGGAGTAGTGTAACCATGCCAGAAAGTGAATTCACTACATGTTCTAATTAATTCTGAACAAAACATCTAGTACGTGCTATTCTAAAAACATGCATATTGTTATATTATGAACCCTCAACGCGCGTAACTGATCAGTTGGCATGCATAAATTTAATTATGATTCTATAATCAACTGCTGAAGAAACCTTGTTGATCGAGGAACAGATCGAACTTATGATACAAGAATGAAGAATCCAATAGCATACTTTTGCAATCAGTACTCGGAATTAATTATATAATATATACTACAAGCTCTTTGAACATAACTTAATTTTTAGTTTCTTCAACGTACAGTTGGGAAATCTTGATTATATTGGATGCATGAATGGTATATATATATATATATCCCTTTCATTTATATTCATTTGCTAGCTGTTATAAATATTGCATTAATTTTCATGACTTTATATATTAATGAGATATCGGATTACTTAGTCGTCATTTTGTTAATGAATAAAAAGGGAAAGTTGGAATTTTCTGATGATGTCTTGAATGTTTGATTGTACGTAATTTTAGATGCATGATAATTGAGCCATGCATTTTTTGTCTGTGTAATTAATTTGTGCATGCTTAGCTTGATTGTGGTAAATTAATCTAGCTAGTATTGTTTGTTATTTCAGAAAAAAGAGATCAGTACGTATATATTATATTATGAGCTAGCTAATTAATTATTTGCCTTAATTAGCTAGGTAGGTACGGTGCATGTTTAATTATATATCATTAATTCACATGCATATATAGCTGGAATTTAATTAATTGTCCATGCATGAATATTTTTTGGTCCATGATCGATCCCTAGGTTATTATGTGTGAGCAAATAATATTGTGGAAGAATGAGCACGGCAAAGAGTTTGTTTATTCCACTATAGAGGTAATTCATGATTTAATTACATTACATTACTCATTTAAATCGATCGATGTGCTAGCTAGCTAGCTGATGGAGGTTTGACCATGCACGCGTGTCTTTGTTTGGTTTGGGTCAGGGTGTATTATTGTGCTGTTGCCATGGAACGTGTGAGTGTAAGTCCGAGCCCGAGACATCCATCCACCTTGGCCGCCACACAACCTCTGGAAGGAGAACGGCCACGGTCCAGTACTACTTCTGAAATCCATGAGGTGGAGTCTTCGGAAGAAGAAGAAGAAGAAGAACGACCCCCGTTCCACTGCATCCAGATCGTCTTCCCCTGTTTGCCGCTTCGAGATGAAGGTGCTGCAGCACCACAGTCGTCGACTCCCTCGCATGAATTGTTTCCCCATAATGCTACTAGGTAAATTAAATCATTTCTGGTTTTGGCAACTTTGTCAATATATATCTCTCCAACACAATTTTGACACAAAAATATTCTTTGTTTTTTTAACAGACGTCTGAAATTATTTCTGGTGATGTTGATGGCAGTGATATGGAGTATGCTATTCGACGACACACTTTTCTAGAAAGGACGTTGGGTTTCATAACATGTGGGTGATACCTTGCATGTTGGTGGCACCATTGGTTGTTTGCTGCCCGACCCTTGTACAAAACAAGTATTGCTTAGGTCGTAAGGGGAGAATGATAGTTATGGGCTTGAATGCGTTCATGAGTGGTGTTATTGCAACTGGATCTATTTTTTTGCCTGGTCATTTGGATGGGAAGTTAGGACTTTCGATGACGATATTAAGTCAGATAGCCGCCATCCTTGCACGTGTTACGTTTGGAGAGTATACGGTTTGGTGACATGATCAGTTCCATCTTTCTCACTAGGGTACACCCAAAAGTTCACTACAGACTTGCTGTAATTGGCATTGGAGTTGGTTGCAATATCTTTAGGTTTGGCGGGAGATTTGTTATAAAAGAGATGGAACGGGTAGAAGACCAAGAAAATGGGAGTAGATTGGTAACCAATATGAGAAGCAATTTAGAGCAGCTCAAAAATGTTCTAATGGAGCAAGGATTGGATATAGAGGATGTGGAGAATCTCCCTCCGGTGGTGGACATGAATGGCAAACTCACCGAATTGGAAAAGAAGTTTGGTTTACAAACACTAAATGCTTCACAGCAGTTGTGACAACTTGTCTTTTCCTTAGATTAATCTTTTTCGACTTAATCCTAAAATCACACGGAGGAAATCTAGACAGGATGATGTATAAACTAACCTTAAATCTTTTATTATTTATTAAAGTTTAACATAGTAGAGTAACTAATGATGTATTTGTTTATTTTTTAAACTACCTCAATTATCCTTATCATACTAAATTACATTAACCCCACTTCTCCACATTTTCTTCAAGTTCAACTGCTAACTTGGTAGCGCTTAATCGTGTCACGCTCAAATTACCCGACTCAATCAGATAAACAAATAATGCAGTAATGTGAGTAGGGATCGTTCCCACGAGGAAAGTGAAATTTAAGTGTGTTCTTAAAAATACTGGAAATAAATAAAAGGAGGGTTTTTGGATTTTACTAACTACTATGCAAAAATTAAAATAAGAAAGATAAATAAATTAACGAGACTTGGTATCGGTCGACTACACCCTTGAAATTATTCATTCGATCATCGATTCCTTAAAAATAATTAATTCACATTGAATATTCATAATTGGAAATTTAATTCCTGTTTCACCTTAATTTTAGTTAACTAGACACCGGCGTTCTAAGTTAACCCTTACAGCATAAATTAACCCAATACCAGCGATTAGATTTAAATCCACGGTAACATTCAAATAAGTGAAACTGATGAATCTAAACAACATATGCACCAGCGGATGTATTTAGCCTAGTCAATTGTTGTTCCTACGATTTAACAAATTCAACAGCAGAAAATATTAAACGCAGTTACTTCACAAATTAGATGATTCAAACAATTACGGATTTGAATTCTAATTTAGCGGTAGATTGTACGAAAGAATTATCAGGCGATCAATCTAATAATCAAACACACAAGCATGAAATAAATCAGAACAACTCTTGATACTCGATAAAAATCAAATGTTGAAAATCAAAATCTCAAAAAGTGAATAACATCAAGGGTTTCGTCTTCCTTAACCAAGTACAAAAACTAGAAAGATAAAAATCTAAGAACAGAGAAGATAGAACCTAGCCGCCAGATATTTTCTTGCGTGTTCAGCCATCCAGAAGGTTGATAATCCTCTCAAAAAAATGAGATCAAAACCCTTAAATATGACTAGAGTCCTAAAGAAATAAGTTTCCTAACTTAAAAGGATTTTTCGGAAAAGTCGGTGCGCTCGATCCTGTGAGTTGGTAGGATCGAGCGCCAAGAAAATAGTGAACCTACTGCCTGCGTCTCTCATGGGCGTGCTCGATTGCACGAGTTGGTAGGATCGAGTGCGCAAAAATATCCAACTTACTGTTTGCAAATTCTTTTTCGCGCTCGATCCTGTGAGTTGGTAGGATCGAGCACGACTTTTTTCCAACGAGCAGCGATTTTAAAAAATTTATATTTAGAAATCTAGCCATCGGATTGAGCTGAAATTTGGACAGATATTTCAAAACATCTTGAAATTTATTCTGAACGGTAAAGATCTGATTTAGACTTCTCTAAAAATAAATATGATTTTTTGATCATTGCTGCTTCGTAATTCTTCTCTTATCTCGGCTCTTTCTTCCATCTTCAGTTCCATTTCTTCTCTTTTCCTATATCAAATCACATACAATGATTAGAAACTATAAAATGAATTTAATCAATCAAAATGCACCTAATCATCATAATTTAATCCAAGTAAACATAAGAAAATATCGACATATGACAACTATTAATCCACATTCCTTATTTTCCTCCCAAAGTCCAAACATATTCATTCATCTTTCCTTTTGTTTTTTTCGAAACGTTTCTTATTTTTCGGATCAGGTGAAATCTCTTTTTCAACCCAACACAAAAATTATACTCAATTTTTTTTAATTTCTGAATTATAAGAAAATTTCTCTAAGCTATATATATATATATATGCTCCTACTTTTAATAAAAGTTTTCCATAAAATAGAAAGGAAAATTATGCATGTGTATAAACATAATCGGTGTGATAATATCTAATTGGGTTTATTTCATGATATTTTATTTGTTTTTGTTTTTATAAACATATATATTCATTCATTCAACATGGAAAAATCATAGATCAAAACTTAAAAACAAAAGAAAAAAGTCCTTAAAATCCTGGGAATTATTAATGAAAAACCCATGAGTTTGCAGGTTTTGTTTAGTGCTCACCAAATAGTTATCATTATAAGAATTTAAAAAATTTAATTTTATGGAAATCATCGAGGGAAGGGGGAAGCGAGAACTCCGTTATATAGTAAGTTTTTCTTCGATCAGATACATTCTATTTTTCGGATGTTGCTAAAATCGATTGAGTTTTGAGTATGTTGTTTTTGACATAGTTTTGATCGTTTATTCTCAGTTGGTTTTGAAATAGAGAGACGTTCGGAATTTTTATGAATTTTGGAAGCATTTTCAAAAATTTGGAGTTTGAGATTTGTTGGGTTTGCAGTATTTTTATTATATTAGCATTGTTATGAGTTAGTATCGTCGTTATACTGCTGTCTATATTTCCGGTTCGATCAGTTATAGCCGTTATGCCGCCGGTTTGTGTTTGGGATTTCGAACCATTTTGAGTTGTTGAACTTTGGCTATTGAGTTTGATCGTCGTTGTTGATCATCTTTTGTCTCCATACAGATTCGTTTGGAGTTTGTCGAGCCAGAGTTAGCAGCAGTTTATCGTCGAAGAGTTGGACGAAGAACGATAAAGAGATTACCTTGAGCCAATGTTGTTGTTAGGTTGTATAGTTTCTGATATAACCTTTTTATTGTAGCTTATCCAGAGTTGAAGCTATTGCATCGAAAGATAAAAGCAGTCATCTTTAGCGGGATAGTATATTCAAGACAGTTGGTTCTTGAGTTTTCCCTTAAAATCATATACTTGCATCAATACTTGTTCTAGCATGTGGAACTTGTATTTTGTTGTTGATTGAATGTTTGTTATATGACTTAATGTTTTATGTTTTCTTATGCATTCATCTTGAGTCAACCCTTTGATTTCAGGGGCAGAACGACCCTTTTTAATTAGACGTTTTGGGGGCTATGTTGTGAGTGGCCTGGGTTGTAGAAGTTCACCTAGTGTCAGCATACTCCTCATAGTCGCACCAAAGTCTAGGGGATTGGGATGCGTGATACCACCTCGATTGGAAGAGTCAGTGAGTCGTTACGTGATCTCATCCTCGGGATCCCAAGAGCATAGCAGCAATCCCTTGTTTATCAGAATTGATATCCCAATTTTGAAGACATGCATATCTTTCGTTTTGATTTGATTATGTTGTCTTGAGATCATGTTGTTGATATATTACTTTTATTACTTGTTATGTTTCTTTTACTGGGAATATCTTTCTCACCGAATTATTCGGCTGTTGCTTTGTTTTTTATGTGTACTTGGCAACATGTGGGGCAGGATCGAGTCAGCGAAGACCCGGTTAGCATCAAGATTGAGAGATAGAAGTGAGACTCGGTCTAGAATCCGAATTCAGCATGTCGTTTATGTTTTGAAGCGTGTTTAAAACTCTAACTTGGATTGAAGGCTGTCATTGCATGTGATTCGAACTTGTTATGTTGTGTATTCGGATTGTAATAGCTAGAACCGATGCATGTTCTATACTTTTGAGCAGTTGAAAGACTCTAGAACATCATGTATCATTGGAGAAATTGCGATTGTAATGCATGTTTGTGATTTGAATGTATTGGGTGTGAGTTTTATCAAGATTTCTGCTGTCATTTTAGCTCTGTTATGTCACCGCTCGATCGGTAAGATTTATCCGATCGAGCAATGACATTTGTGCCAAGTTTCTGTTTTGAAATTAAGTGGCCCGCTCGATCGGTTGAATCTTACCGATCGAGCGGATCTGGTGTTCTTCGGGCAGTAACTTTTGCTTTTGTTGCTCGCTCGATCGGTTAGATCTTACCGATCAAGCGAGGCCTTTTCGAAAAAAAAATTTCTTTATTACTTTTAGTCTTGGATCTTGTATGCTAAAATATTGTTTAATCCCGAGATTAGATGTTTAGAATCGAGGTCTCACAACATCACTACAAGAATTTTTGGGATTTAGCCACGGTCAAAACCGTGGGCTAAACAATTTAGCAACAGTTTATGAAACCATGGCTAAATCCGTTGTGGCTAGATTTAGCCAGGGTTTTGGTTTAAATTGTGGCTAACTTAGCCACGGTTTACAAAACCGTGGCTATTTGTTAAACCATGGCTAACATAGACATGGTTTTGGGTTAAACCGTGACTAAATTTAGCAACATTTTATCATAAAATCGTTGCTAATTGCCCCTATTTTATATAATATGAATTTCTGCCATATATAATTTTCAATTAATTAATGTTTTCGCAAACTATAATGTATAAAAAATACAATATACAATTTTTTAATATAATAAATGGCATAAAACTGGAAAAAATATTATTTAATATACAGTTTTGAGTTTTACAATATATCTAATACTAAATCCATTGACAATAGAAAATGTTGTTGTCCTAATAAACATAAAATCCATTAATACAATTCATTTACACCATAGCCTTCTTTAATCCATTTCTTCAAATCAACTACCAATTAACGAACCCAATTTAGTGCAAAGTAAAAATAAACAATTAGCAAGATAATGCATTTTTTAGTCAAAAGATCCAACATCATTATTACCAAAATAAACTTTCAACACCATCAACAGTTCTACATTTACAATGTCATTTACAAACATATACCTAAAGAAAGATAAGATGCAACATTTAAAGATTATTTCATTCAATAGTGGAAGACAAACATGTTCATGCAATTTCTCAAATCCACTGATTTTGCTAGGTTTATTTCATCTTAACCAAGTACAATTGTATTTATATTTTTTTGCTTAATGTCACGCCCCGAGATGGAGACATGTCACCGACGCTGTTTCAAATTCACACAAATTATAAAACAACCAGCCTCGTAGTACAGTATATATCAATCCAGTCTTTTCTCAAAAATAAATTCCAAAATAAAGTCTTTACAACTCAAAAATCCAAAAGTCATAAAAACTAACAAAAATAGCGGAATCGTTTAATAAACTTTAATAACGAAATATTCAATGTATCAATTTCAAAAAATAACGAAATTAAATCTTAAAGCTCTTCTATCACACCATCTCCAAGACATATCTTGCTCTCGATTCTCTAACTCATCATCTTCATCATCTGGAAGGGGAAAAGTAAGGGGTGAATGTTTTGAGAAACACTCAGCAAGTGGGGACCGATCGATCATAACAAAATATATACAGATATATATTTATTTCAAAAACTCATAGCATAATTTGAAGTATATCTCAACAAAGCATAACATGAACATCATCATAACATAATTGACATGACATGACATAACATAACATAACATAACTTTGTCCAGACACTGAAATTTATCTCATTAATTATGGTTAACTGATTATTCCCCCATATGTAATTCCTCTAGGTGGTGAGGTCATGAAACAATTATTATTACCCACTGCATCAGGGTCATAACATAACATGGTTCGAAAATTCCCTTTCCACTCTTAATTCAAGTCATCACAGTTTCAAAACATATTTTCATCAAGGATAATAGTTACATAACAAAGTTCCAAATATTATCATAAACGATCGAAATTTTAATGCATGCATAATATTTTAAAACAAAACCCCACTTACCAAAATTATTTGTGCGAGTATCAACAACTAACGGACGAAGCTTGAAACGAAAACTTTGGAAACAAAAATCCAAAAATTCAGCCTACTGAATTTTCAAAAGTCACACAGCCTTCTTGAATAGAATCCTTAAGAGTTTTTCTTCCCTAACTCTTCGACCTAACCTTCGCAACTATGAAAACAAAAGATAATTTGTGAGCTTAATTGCTAGTCTCCATTTTCCGAAATCAAATAAGAGAAAGAGAAAAAATTTTGTATTTACCCACTAGCCTCTCTCCACGAGAACAAGAAGGAAAAACTGGGCAAATCTCTTAAGACTTTTCTTCTCAATTCCTAGGCCACTTGCTCAAAAAATCTGAATAAATAGTTGGCTAACTTCTGACTCCAACCAGCAGCTTTCTTTTCGAAAATAAAGAGGAGGAAACATAAATAATATAAGGGCTGAAGGGCGGTTGTACAATTTAAATAGAGACTCAATTCTGCCTTGAATTCGAGTAGCAAGAAAGGAAAATTTGCAGCTTTTTATTCCTTGATTTAATTGCCAAATATATGCTGATTTTATAACCAAGATTTTGGCCATCAGACTTTGGGAAAAAGGCAAGAATATAATTTTCATGCTTGAGAGATCCTTCCATGATGGTGTATACTTGGAGTTCAAGTTCCGGGTTTAACACCTAATATATTATTTTATCTTAAACATGTTGTATTTCAACAATCAGAGCATGTACATAATCTGGAAACTACAAGGGTAAACATATAATTTCATGTAAACAAGGATTTAATATTTGTGACGTAGAGACCTGGCCTTCTAAGAACACACTGTACATGGACAAACATTGCACATAGCACACACATGATTTTACATCTTACGAATAGTTTACCTCATAAAACTCGTTGTTTGATGCTCGAAATCCAACAATCCAAATGAACCACACGAAGATTCAACCTGAATCAAGTTTCCAAATTGAAAAATGTCGTGGATAAAAATTTACGTGAGACAGTTTCCGAAAAGTTACCTACTCATGGCTGAACCTCATTGTCATCATACTCATCGTGGTCTCTACCCATGAGCGCATCCATGTGGAATGATGAAGTACGTCTCTGTGATGATATTCCAGGCATGGAAACCCTCTCCCTTGGTTTGCCTCTACTCGCCGGCGAGCCCCTCCCATCCATTGTGAGGACCTGTCGGTATGTGATGCGGCGGCCCGAGAACCTTGCGATGATCCGTGACCGTGAGAAGAATGGTTGCCGCCTGATGATGCATGACCATTAAAGAGGCAAAACGATTCCTCCAACGAGGACATACGTGCCCTCAATGCCTCGCACTCTTGGGTTGCTTCAAGTGCCCTTTGCGTAGCTGTTTGTGCCCTCTCGTCTGCTGCATTGGCCCTTTGTGCCTGTGCCTCCTCACGTAAAGCTTCTAAACAATGCCCTGCACTGGCAGATCCTCCGATGTGGAGCAATGACCACGAGATACATCGTAGAAGCTACTGTCGACAAGCCGAACAACTTACCCTTTCTCGTGCCACCGGTGATGGACATAAAATGTGCATTAAGTTCCTCGGGTGTAGGTTCATCATGGACAGTGCCATCCTCCAACGGAGTCGTGGCCTCTTTTAGAAAATGCTACCATTAATTATGATTTGTTACTGGTCTTAATTTTCATATATGTACTGCTTCAGTAAAATTTCTGGATTATTATTT
The DNA here is from genome assembly GCF_033568475.1 of Henckelia pumila. NCBI lineage: Eukaryota > Viridiplantae > Streptophyta > Magnoliopsida > Lamiales > Gesneriaceae > Henckelia > Henckelia pumila. The sequence goes on along the minus strand of NC_133123.1, from coordinate 227,944,544 downwards.
GTTCGATAGTTAAATGAAGCAATTTGGAGCGCTCGTCCACAAATGAGCCATCAACTTTCCTAATGCATGTGCAAAAATACCTCCCATGCAGTCGGGTCTTTCTTCGTTTGCTTATGCTGCAATATGGTATGACCTTAGATGAATACAATTACCATCTTTACCAGTTATGTTCGAGACCTTAAAAATATATTATGAAATATCATGTTAGATTGGGACACAAAATGGGTAGATACTAATTAGGATAAAACTATGTTGTGGACCCTACTTAGTCCACAACATAGTTTTATAACCACGGTTTTCTAAACCGTGGCGGTTTACAAAACTTAGCCACGGTTTTAAAATCATGGCTAACTATAGCCATGACGGATTTAGCCACAGTTTTTCTAAATTTGACCGTGGCTAAATTCCGAAAATTCTTGTAGTGTTTATGCTCCAAATTTGAACATAAAGGGTTGATAAGTATAAGATATTTTCAACAATCTCATGCTTTCACAATGTTTGATATGATTTTAACATTACGGATTAATTTTGTTTATTAACATGAAATGCCCAAAATATCCGCACTATATGTATATAATTACTTAACCTAAATATAATAAAGAAACAAATAAATAAATATAAAAAATAATAAATAAATAAGTTTTTTTAAAAAAAATTGATAATAGATTACTGTTCAATAAAACTATAAATAATTCTAATAAATTATTGTTAAATATATTGATTATAATATTAACAATAATTTTGAAAATAAATTGATAATAATAAGGACAAGAATAATATCATCGGTAACAACAATAATAGGAATTGTTAGGAATCCGTCATCTTCACCTCGACTTGGCCATCCTTGTTCTTGCTCTGTAATATGTACAAAAACAGAAACACAAAGAAAACCAACAGCATAGCAGTAGCAATAAAAGAGGAAAAAGAAACAGAACAAGAACAAGAACGATATATGCTCGAAACACTCGGGGCTCAGACGCTATGCTCTTTGATTCTCCAGCAACCCACAACAAATACCACAAAGGTTCTCCCACGCCCAACACTCTCAGCTCACTGACTCTACACATAGTAGAGAAACCCAACCCAGCAAGAAAGAGAGAGGAACATACTGAGAACACAAAGCAGAGAGAGAGAGAGAGGAAGAGGACACTCAGACACGGACGAAGACGCACAACAAGCAGCCTTCTCTGATACTCTCCCTATCTCAAAGTCTCTCGCACTCTCTCTTTTGCAATCGGCAGTTCCCTTTCTCACACAGCAGAAATCAAAGAACGCACACTCATATTAGGGCAAGGAAGGGGATTTAAATAAAGGAACAAGTACATGGGCTGAGAAATAAAATAAGTTGGGCCAAAGCCCAACAAATCTCCATCTTTTGGCCCAACGTCGGTTCACTGGTTTTGGAGAGTCACCTACTGTTGGAAAACGGTGTTCAGATCAATCAGAATTGATATCCGGTGCAGCGGAAGTTTTAAAATTTTATATGGAACGATTCCATATCATAAGTATCAAAACTTTACGATTAAATTGTGCGTGTAAAAATTAAATAACAATTAAATTTTTACCTTGAATCTCGAAACGAGATTATGGACACCAACAGATAACTCTGCTCTTGTTGTATATCCCAGGAACTGATGGACGAACAATTCTTCAATCAGGTCCACGAACAGAATTCGAATCCCTCTGATAGATTGCACTAGAAAATCTATCAGAAGTTTCTACGAAGAGAATTAACGAATTTGATCCGTTAAACCAGACTGCAAATTCGAAATTCACAGACTGGATTTCAGAGAGAAAAACACAGAGAAGGGGGCGGCCACTCTAGGTCTCAAAACCCTAGTGTTCGAAAATTATGAGACTTGTGTCTAATTTCTGCACTGCAATAACTTATTTATAATGTGGGCTGCTAACAGCTTAGGGCCCATTAGTCATAAGTTAAAGCCTAACAAGCAAAGCCTGCATATTCAGAAATTAATATAAAATTCATCGTGACTCAGATTGATAAACCAATTTCACCAATGTGCACAGAAACCATTTCTGCATCTTTTAAAGTCAAGATAAATTTTCTGAATCCGAATTCAGTGATTTCCAAAAATGCCCATCCCTATGTCATTTTAGGAAATCTTATTCTTCTACTCTGATATAATAAGTCCTACTTCTTTGTTCATTAAATTTAACTCTTTAAATTTAACTATCTCAACGGGAATTAGAAATCCATTACTTGTGTGACCCTCAATGGTTCAGGGATACAGCTAGCCGTGGGCTCACAACTCCTTGTGACTCGGAACAACAATTTTCGACTTGCCCATCGAATCATGGTAAGAGCGCCTAGCAACATCACCCCATGATTCCCTAGGTATCACTAATAGTGCCTGCAAGAACCAATAGATTTTGGTTAGCGTACAGTACGGTCCCTTCATCCATATATCCCGATCGAATCAACAACTATTGGTAAATCGAGAGTCGTTCGAGATTCGATAACTATGCAATGCATCTTGAAGATCAAATAGTGACATCGCATGTGCTACTAAGAAACCATTTCTTAAAACACATCATGTACTCTGGCCAGAGATTCGTCACACTAATATCTCCTCAGATTGCATAGGATATCCACACTCGCAAGTATGTGGTGAATCCTTGACAACAAAGCATCGACTCCTATATGTGTCGTAACTGTACCCAATCCCGACACCTGATGACCCCAATAGAGTCGGTAAACGAGTCAAAGTACAGTACTAGCATATAGAGTCTCAATGATGTTTCAAGTAGTAAGGACTAATGGTGTACAACCAAAACCGCGGACTTTATCCACTCGATAAGTGATAACCACTTGGAAAGTTCGGATAGGGTATTTCGATCATTCATCGTATGAATATCCATTTGCATGCTTTGAACATCTCTATGTTCCATACCAATGAAACGTGGTACTCGGCATCGCAAATGCTAGTCTCAATCTCGAGCGATCCTTATCCTTATTAACGGACGGCTCAATCGACTAGGAACTGTTTAGAATATACAGTGACTATAAGATGTGTTTCATGATAGTCATCCCCATGTGCCACCACATCTTACATGCACTATAGTATATTCAAGGTCTTCATCTAAACATCTTATAGTATGTCACAACATAATAATATGATAAAAGATAAAGTAAATGCCATTATAAAAGTGTAAATTATATTAAACAAAAGATTGTTTATACATAGAGTCATAAAAGCCCTTAGCCACAAGTTGGCTCACCGGGCACCCACTCTTTCAATCTCCCACTTACCCTAAAGTCAACTAGTCATACTGCGTAGTCCCATTTCTTCGCGATGTTTGTCAAATAATGGTCCTGGCAAGGGCTTAGTAAGTGGATCAGCGATATTGTCTGCAGAGGCCACTCTCTCGACAGTGATGTCTCCTCTTTCCACGATCTCCCGGATGATGTGGTATTTCATCAGTACGTGTTTGGATCTTTGATGAGACCTTGGTTCCTTTGCCTGAGCAATGGCACCCGTGTTGTCATAGTACACCGGGACTGGACCAACAGCTTCAGGAATGACGCCCAACTCTTGGACGAAATTCCTCATCCAAACGGCCTCTTTAGCAGCAGCTGATGCCGCAATGTATTCTGCCTCAGTGGTGGAATCCGCTGTGGTGTCCTGCTTGGAACTCTTCCAAGAGACAGCACCGCCATTGAGCATGAACACAAATCCAGAGGTTGACTTCGAGTCATCCACGTCACTTTGGAAGCTAGAGTCGGTATAGCCTTTCAATTTCAGTTCTCTTCCTCCATATATCATGAACATATTCTTAGTCCTTCGTAAGTACTAAAGAATGTCCTTCACGGCTTTCCAATGCATTTGACCGGGATTGGCTTGATATCTGCTCGTGACACTCAGAGCAAATGCTACATCCGGTCTGGTAGATAGCATCCCATACATGATACTACCTATGGCTGACGCATATGGTACATGTGTCATTTTCTCTATCTCTTCATCAGTCTTGGGACACATGGACTTGGATAGAGAAACTCCATGACACATAGGTAGATGTCCTCTCTTGGACCCATCCATTGAAAACCTTTTCAATATTGTGTCGATGTAGGTTGCTTGAGTGAGTCCTATCATTCTCTTAGATCTATCTCTATAGATCTGTATCCCTAGAATATAGGATGCCTCACCCAAATCCTTCATCGAGAATCTACCTGATAACCATATCTTTGTTGACTGCAACATCCCTACATCATTCTCAATGAGTAAGATGTCATCAACATAAAGTACTAAGAATGTCACAGCATCCTTAACTACTTTCTTCTACACGCACGGTTCCTCCGGGTTCTTGATGAAACCAAAATCCTTTATTGTTTCATCAAATTTCTGGTTCCAACTTTTTGATGCTTGTTTGAGACCATAGATCGATCTCTGAAGCTTGCATACCTTATGCTCGCTTCTCATGGATGTGTATCCCTCAGGCTGCGTCATATAGATCTCTTCCTTAATGTTTCCATTAAGAAATGCAGTCTTCACATCCATTTGCCATATCTCATAGTCATACCAAGCAGCTATGGCAATAAGGATTCTTATGGACTTGAACATTGCAACTGGTGAAAAGGTTTCATCATAGTCAACTCCTTGTCTTTGAGTATAACCTTTCGCCACCAATCGTGCCTTGTAGGTCAATACCTTACCATCAGGCCCAAGCTTTCTCTTGTAGATCCATTTACACCCTATTGGAACAATTCCATCGGGAGGATCTACTAAAGACCAAACTTGGTTTGTATGCATCGAATCTATTTCCGACTGCATAGCTTCAAGCCATAAATTTGAATCCGCATCAGAAATTGCTTCCTTGAAGTTTCTTGGATCACATCCAACGTCAGGTTCATCTTGATCCCCTTCAAGAAGAAGACCATATCGAATAGGAGGTCTATAAGTCCTCTCGGATCTTCTAGGTATAGGCGTGTCCTCTGAAGATTCTTGAGGTATGGGATCATTATTTTGTATTTCGGGTTCTTCTCGAATTTCTTCGAGTTCCATTATCTCGCCTTTCTTATCCAATAAGAACTCATTCTCCAAGAAGGTGGCATTCCTTGAAACAAACACTTTTGTTTCAGTAGGATGATAGAAATAATATCCGATTGAATTCTTTGGTTACCCTACAAAATAACATAAGGTGGATCGACTATCCAACTTATCTCCCACTATCTGCTTCACGTAAGCTGGACATCCCAAAATCCTCAAGTACGAATAGTTAGGAGTTTTGCCATTCCATAACTCGTATGGTGTTTTATCCACTGCTTTGGTGTGGACGTTGTTCAACAACAACACCGCCGTTTCAAGCGCGTAGCCCCAAAACGAAGGTGGAAGCTCAGTGAAGCTCATCATGGATCGAACCATGTCCAACAAAGTTCGATTACGACGCTCCGATACACCATTCAGCTGTGGTGTCATAGGAGGAGTCCACTGAGAGAAAATCCCATTCTCTTTCAGATAGTCCAAAAACTCGGTACTTAAGTATTCTCCACCTCGATCCGATCGAAGTGCTTTAATACTTTTACCTAGCTTGTTTTCTACTTCAGCCTTGAATTCTTTGAACTTTTCAAATGCTTCAGACTTATATTTCATTAAATATAAATACCCATATCTTGAATAATCATCAGTAAAGGTAATGAAGTAGGTGTGACCAAATTTTGTACCAATACTAAATGGTCCGCAAACATCCGTATGGATAAAATCCAATAGATTTTGACTACGCTCAGGTTTTCCTTTGAAAGGAGATTTAGTCATTTTTCCTTTCAGGCAGGACTCACAAGTAGGTAGAGAGTTAATATCAGACATATCAAACATGCCCTCTCCCACTAGCTTGTTCATCCTCCTTGATGAAATATGACCTAGCCTAGCATGCCAAAGGTTTGCCGGGTTTTGACTATCGATTTTCCTTTCGTTCGTTGTTACCGGTTTATCAACATAATTTATTGGAACGTCTTTTAATTTTAAGTTATATAGATCGTTTTCAAGTTGTCCATTTCCAATCAAACATTCATTCTTGTAAATATTGCAAATCTCATTCACAAAATTGCAAGAAAAACCATCTCTATCAAGCATAGAAACAGAAATAATGTTTTTAATCAAGTCTGGAACAAATAAAACATCTCTCAAAAGTAACTTAAAATCGTTCTGCAAAATTAAATAAACGTCTCCCACAGCTTTGGCTTCAACTCTAGAACCATTTCCGAGCCTCAGCTGGGTCTCACCCATTCTAAGCTTGCGACTTCTTGTCATCACCTGCAAATCATTGCAAATGTGAGATCCACATCCGGTATCCAATACCCAAGAAGTAGTATTAAGTGAAACATTTATTTCAATATAAAACATACCCTTCGCAGTTCGCAACTGCTCTAGATATTCCTTGCAGTTACGTTTCCAATGACCGGGTTTCTTGCAGTGATGGCAAACATCCTTGGACTTTTCCATGTTTGAAGCCTTTGTCTTGTTCTTCTTCTCGGGTCCGGTTTTCTTGGATGGGGCAGAATGTTTCTTACCCTTTGTACTTGGCCCCTTCTAGCAGAAGAAGAGGAGCCCACCAAGAGAACCGGTTTATCCTTCTTTAAAGTGGTTTCATAAGTTACAAGCATATTGACCATCTCTTCAAGGGAGGCCTCTATCTTGTTCATATTGAAATTCACCACAAAACCGTCAAACGATGAAGGAAGAGAGAGAAGTAATAAGTCCACATTGAGTTCATGCTCCAATATCAAATCAAGCGTTACCAACTTCTGAATGAGCCAAATCACGCGTACCCCATGATCACGGACCGAAGTCCCTTCACGCATGCGGCACGTCATTAACTCTTTTACAGTAGCGAACCTTTCAGCTCTCGATTGAGCCCCAAAAAGTTCCTTGAGTTGTACGTGAATGTCAGCAGCATTCACGGTATCCTCAAATCGTCTCTGGAGTTCATCAGACATCGAAGCTTGCATATAGCATTTGGCCTTGATATCATGGTCCCACCATTTATCAAGTTTGGCCAACTCTTCCGGACTTATATCAGCTGGTGCTTCCTTCGGAGGAGATTTTTCTAACACGTAGAACATCTTCTCCGAGGTCAAGACAATCTTCAACTTACGGAACCATTCCGTATAGTTTGCGCCAGTCAGTTTATTTTGTTCGAGAATAGAGAATAGTGGATTGCGCGAATTCATCTTAATGAAATACTGAAAAAAACAGACAATAATCAGTGATTGTTTAATTAATTTACTAAGACATAAAATAGGCGAAATTTATTTTATGAATCTCACTCCCACTATTTTAACGATTTCACTACCCTCTAGTGAAAACGAGAAACATTTTCTTTAGTGGGAACATGGAGTCCAATTGACAAACTATAGTTCCGAATAATATCAGCCAACCATAATTTTCAAAAGGTAGAGCCCAATTGCTTCCAAAGCAACCTCCATGTTTTTACCTCATGTCCAATAAGGGCCCAATAATATGGCGACGTTTATTGTGACATGTCAAGATGACCCATCAATATCAAGTTGTGATGGACGGTCGCCATGTGGATCCCCAATAATATGAGCCAATCCCATGGGAGTTCCATCAAACTTACAACATGTGTCGATCCAATGTACAGCTTTTCGACAAACGGGCCCCCCCAATAATATGAGCCGGACCGTATCCGCTGGTAGCATCTCATACATTGATCGTTGATGGAAGGTAGGAACATTTAAACAATATTTAAATTTCCTTTATTTATCTTGATATCAATTTTAAATCATATTTAAAATGAGGGATTTTAATTTTGAAAATTTGTCTCATCATTTAAAATTTGTATGCTTGCGGGATTCATACAATTTAGTCTAAACATGCATACAATGATAATATCATATATTATATTTTAGGATGATCGATTCCATTACTAATCGATCCGTGGTTGTCAATCACGAGTCTAAGTCCAATCCTAGATGATATGCAAGTATGCAATGCAATCCTATTACATTGTGCTTCCAATTTACATTTTTTCAGTCTTTATTGTCTGCTGGGCCCACCTTCGTCTTCAAATCCTCATCTCCCACTAAGTATAATGTATTTACAATAAATAACTATGACAAGTAGGGGATACATTTTAAGGGGTGGGAACGGGTCATAAACCAGGCCCACTTTTATTATATATGACAATTCATATTGGGCCATAAACCAGGCCCATTAATAAATCCAAAAACAATAAAAACAAATGTAAATTCCCTAACATACACCTACAAAATTGGTCATGGTAATCGATCATCCTTATCCAATAATATTTAATTCAAAATTAATTTATTGGATAACATGCAATGGCAATTAAATTAAAAAAAAGGATAAAATCATATTCCATATATAAAATCTTATTTTACATACAAAATCATATTTTATCTTTTTATCAAATAAAATCATATTTTACATATAAAATCCAATTTTATACATAAAATCATATTTTACTCAATATTTCCATAAGATCTTATCTTATCATCAATTGTACCAAAAATAATTAATTTCATAAAATTTGATTTAACGGATAAAATCTATAAATTTTCCAAAAATTCAAATTTATCCAAAAATCAATTTTAAAATTTTCGGACTCGAACAATTTGATCCGACGCCTCGTGGACCAATCAAAAACAATTTTCGATCGGACCAAAAATAGAATTTTAACATATTAAAATTTTAATTAAAAATAAAAATTAATTTTCCCGGGCCGCCCGGGACGATCCCGGGCAGCCCGCGCCCCAAAAGGGGCTCGGGCCGGGCAGCCCGTCGCTGCCCCTTGGGCAGCGACGTTCGCTGCCCCGGGTTTGCCCATTAATTTTAAATTTTTTTTTTAAATCCTTTTGTTTCAAAAAACCAAGGCTTAAAATTTTTTTGTACAATCGATTAATTTAATCGCTTGATCTGAGAAAACTGGCTCTGATACCACTGTTGGAAAACGGTGTTCAGATCAATCAGAATTGATACCCGGTGCAGTGGAAGTTTTAAAATTTTATATGGAACGATTCCATATCATGAGTATCAAAACTTTACGATTAAATTGTGCGTGTAAAAATTAAATAACAATTAAATTTTTACTTTGAATCTCGAAACGAGATTATGGACACCAACAGATAATTCTGCTCTTGTTGTATATCCCAGGAACTGATGGACGAATAATTCTTCAATCAGGTCCACGAACAGAATTCGAATCCCTCTGATAGATTGCACTAAAAAATCTATCAGAAGTTTCTACGAAGAGAATTAACGAATTTGATCCGTTAAACCAGACTGCAAATTCGAAATTCACAGACTGGATTTCAGAGAGAAAAACACAGAGAGGGGGGCGGCCACTCTAGGTCTCAAAACCCTAGTGTTCGAAAATTATGAGACTTGTGTCTAATTTCTGCACTGCAATAACTCATTTATAATGTGGGCTGCTAACAGCTTAGGGCCCATTAGTCATAAGTTAAAGCCTGACAAGCAAAGCCTGCATATTCAGAAATTAATATAAAATTCATCGTGACTCAGATTGATAAACCAATTTCACCAATGTGCACAGAAACCATTTCTGCATCTTTTAAAGTCAAGATAAATTTTCTGAATCCGAATTCAGTGATTTCCAAAAATGCCCATCCCTATGTCATTTTAGGAAATCTTACTCTTCTACTCTGATATAAGAAGTCCTACTTCTTTGTTCATTAAATTTAACTCTTTAAATTTAACTATCTCAACGGGAATTAGAAATCCATTACTTTTGTGACCCTCAATGGTTCAGGGATACAGCTAGCCGTGGGCTCACAACTCCTTGTGACTCGGAACAACAATTTCCGACTTGCCCATCGAATCATGGTAAGAGCGCCTAGAAACATCGCCCCATGATTCCCTAGGTATCACTGATAGTGCCTGCAAGAACCAATAGATTTTGGTTAGCGTACAGTACGGTCCCTTCATCCATATATCCCGATCGAATCAATAACTATTGGTAAATCGAGAGTCGTTCGAGATTCGATAACTATGCAATGCATCTTGAAGATCAAATAGTGACATCGCATGTGCTACTAAGAAACCATTTCTTAAAACACATCATGTACTCTGGCCAGAGATTCGTCACACTAATATCTCCTCAGATTGCATAGGATATCCACACTCGCAAGTATGTGGTGAATCCTTGACAACAAAGCATCGACTCCTATATGTGTCGTAACTGTACCCAATCCCGACACCTGATGACCCCAATAGAGTCGGTAAACGAGTCAAAGTACAGTACTAGCATATAGAGTCTCAATGATGTTTCAAGTAGTAAGGACTAATGGTGTACAACCAAAACCGCGGACTTTATCCACTCGATAAGTGATAACCACTTGGAAAGTCCGGTTAGGGTAGTTCGATCATTCATCGTATGAATATCCATTTGCATGCTTTGAACATCTCTATGTTCCATACCAATGAAACTTGGTACTCGGCATCGCAAATGCTAGTCTCAATCTCGAGCGATCCTTATCCTTATTAACGGACGGCTCAATCGACTAGGAACTGTTTAGAATATACAGTGACTATAAGATGTGTTTCATGATAGCCATCCCCATGTGCCACCACATCTTACATACACTATAGTATATTCAAGGTCTTCATCTAAACATCTTATAGTATGTCACAACATAATAATATGATAAAAGATAAAGTAAATGTCATTATAAAAGTGTAAATTATATTAAACAAAAGATTGTTTATACATAGAGTCATAAAAGCCCTTAGCCACAAGTTGGCTCACCGGGCACCCACTCTTTCACCTACAACATCATCATTTCCCCACAACAAAACACAAAGTTAGTCCTTAAACCAAAACATGTAGCAAACACAAAGTAAGCTACAAGCTACGACACAAGTTCAAAAATTTTTAGACAAAATTTGAAATTATCATAGGAACACACAATTCTCATGAAAGAAAGGAATTTTCCAAGATAAATCATACCTTTTGCAACCACATAAAGAAGGTACTGGAATCTATTGTCAAAATATTTCATCTCCAAATCAAACTGAAGCATAAATGCAATCATAATACTCAAAATAGTAAACATTATGATAGGAGAAAATATTTCATTATATTCTATCCCTTTCTTTTGACAAAAATCCTTACCCACCATTGATTCGGATTCACTCTTGACCTTAAAGAGCTGGTCCTTAGAGTCCAAAACTCGCACCTTATGCAAATTTTCAAAATCAAAACATTGACCAGGTAAGTGCTCCACTTCGTTTGGAGCACTGGCAGGTACGAGGATAGGGGAATTAAGAAACTTAACTCTAGATTATCTACCAAGAACACGAGAATCAAATTCAGCATGACAAACATATAAGTTTATCCTTTTGGAGGCTTTGAAAATTACTAAACATCCTTTCAAAATTTTCACCACTCCACTACCCCATTTGTCCTGCAAATCATCTTCTTTTAATGCAGCACAAGAAATCAAATTATGGCATAAATCTGGCACATGTCTCATATTTTTCAAAGTAAATACATAATTAGAATCAAATTTCAGTGTTACATCACCAACACCAACAATTTGACACAATTTTTGATTAGCCATAGAAACAGACCCATGCACTACTTCTTTATAATTAGAAAACAAGTTTTTAAACGGGGACATATGGAAAATACATGCAAAATCAATCAGCCATTCATTGTCACACAAAGAACTTGAATGCATACAATTCACATTAAACACATCACATATCTCAGTCACCGTAAAAACTTCACCCATGTTTTCACTACAAGAAGCCATGTTAGCATGGTCATCATGCTGATTGAAACGACCCAAACATTCTAAAATAACATATGCGGAAAATTTTTTTATTTTTTATTTTTTATTAATACTAAGTAAAATAGATGTACATACATGCCCATACATATATGCACAGAATAAACAGATTTAAAAATAACATAAATAAAATGCAACATTTTTACTTAAATAACTGAGTCAAACTTAAATAAAATACTGTCAAACAATCCACTTAAAAGTTTGCATCCAATTAAAATTATTTAATAAAAATAGTACTAAAATTCACCACTGAAAAGATATAAAAGAAATAAATAAGAAACATAGTTTAAAAATTCTATAAAATGTTCATAAGGACTCAGCCGACGGTCACGGGGGATCACTGCATGTCCGCTCATACGTCCTCACCACCGGTAGGAACTACATCTTCCTCTACGTACTCACCTACACCATATAAGTGTAGTGAGCCTAGAGACCCAACATGCTAACATAACAAGGGTTTAAAATAATTTAAATAACTGGAATACTAATACATAACATATACATGAATGAGCATGCTTAAAAATTATGAATTATAACTTAAAATCTTACTTAAACTTGATCTTAAATATAATCATATATTACATACATAAACATTGTTGAGAATAACATTTTTCTAACATCGCATGGTCATATCCGTAGTGTAACCTTAAACTTAAAAGTTCGACTAATCAGTCTCTTAAAACCAACGTACGCGGCGGTGATGAATCACCTCTTATTGGTAGTAAACTACCCTTAAATTGACAGTAAACTTTCCTTAACATGTGGGGACTTATCCCCCTTAAATTGTCGCACTACTTCAACTTCCAACATAAAAATTATTTTCTAGCTCAACCTTAAACATTAAATCATGCCATAAAATTATTTCATGAATGCATGTACTTAAATAAAATGTTTGTCCTTCATATATATTTAATTTAATTTTTATACTAACATATAAATACTAAAATAACATTCATGCATAAAATAATTAAATATATATTTAGGACACATGCAATTTCTCATGGTTTGTGCTGGACTGCTGGCCCTAACACTCAAGCTCATTTTCTTAAATTCTGGCCCATTAACACTAAGACTGGCCCATTAACATTCTTAAGCCCATTAACACATTTCTAAGCCCAATAAATCAATTAAAGCCCATTAGCACATACTTGGCCCAATAACAACTTAATCTGGCCCAATGGGCCCAAAAGCCCAAAGACTGGCCCAATAACTTCCATGGGCCCCCAAGCCCATAAAAATTATTGGACTAACTTAATTAAATTTATTTAAGCCCAATAATAATTAAATTTAACCCAAATAATTAAATGGAACCCAATTAAATTTTTGGATTTAATTAGGCCCATTTAACACTTAATTAAACTTAAAACTTAAAAATAAAAATACCCGAGCCCGACTCACTTAACCCGGACCCGAACCCACTAAACTTGACACATGACTACTGAACCCGACCCGGACCCAACAACCCGACCCGGATCCCCCAAAACCCTACACCCGAACATCCCCTCCCTTACCTTAGCTGCGGCCGTGAGCAGCAGACCTTCCTGGTCTGCTGTCGGCCAGCTCCGGCCGCCCCTGGCTGGAGCGCCACCGCCCAGACATAGCCCACTTTTGGGCGGTCCTAACCTGCCCTGGGTCGGCCTCAGCCCTCCACCCTAGCCCAAGGCCGAACCCCCCTTCCAGAAACCCTAACCTGCGTACCCCATGGCTTCTTCTTGCACCAGCTCGCCCAGGCCTCTACCTAGCCCATAACCGACCAAGAAAAGCTAGCCTAAGGACCTCGACGAACCCCTTGACAGCCCTGACCAGCAGCCATGCACGCCCCCTAGCCAAAAACGTGAGCATGATTCACAAAAACATGAACAAGTGCATATATTCAACCCATCTCTATTATTTTCTGAAAATCCTTGAATAAAAACTGATGCATACCCAACACACACATATAACACTGATATGGTGAAAGAAAAGTGAATGAAAACATGCCTTGCACCATAGAATTAATAGGGCAAAGTGCGTAGAACGTTTCCAGGACGACGGTACGAAGAACAACCTTTCTTGATGCTTCAAAAATATCGAGGCTATGGAGTCCTTCTTGGAGGCTACTTGGTCGATGAAGGAGATGAATAATAGGGGAGGGAGGCGGCTAGGTTGTAGAGAAAAGGATTGAACGTGAGGTTTGGGGTAGATTTAGGATTTAATTTGGGTAGATAGGATTTTAATAACTAATATAGGAAGATAATAACATAAATAAGATAATCTTAACTTTTAAAAATACTAACTAACACAACAATTAATTAAAATCCCGAAATATTTATTTTAGGGAATTTTAAAGGTAATTAAAGTCAATATTTTGGCTAAATTTGGATAAAAATGGACTCCTAAAATTATATAAAAATAAATACTGATAATTTTGAGGAAATAAAACTCAAAATAATATTTTTTTGGGCTCCTAAAAGACTCATAAAATAATTTGGGTAGAAAGTTGTCATCTCGTCCGTCCACGGTCCCGTCTACGCGATAAAATAATTAAATTTCCATAATTCATGAAAATCACTAATTATGGGTTAAATGCTTAAAAATAACTTAAAACATGCACAAATAATTTCACATAAATATTTAACCCATAATCTAAAATTCTAAATAAATAAAATCCCTAAATATGCATGCAAATTTACGTACTAAAAACACTGGGTGTTACAATTCTCCCCCCCCCCCCCCCCTAATTTGAATTTCGTCCTCGAAATTAAAGTACTTACCCGAACAAATCCGGGTAGCGAGTCCTCATGTCTGCCTCGGTCTCCCAAGTAGCTTCCTCCTCCGAGTGATTCAGCCACTGGACTCTGACCATCGGTATGACCCGCGTCTTCAATCTGCGCTCCTCCCTAGCCAAGATCCGTATAGGCCTCTCCTCAAATGCTAACTCCGGTGTCAACTGAAGAGGCTCAAAATCCAACACATGTGACGGGTTCGAGATGTATCTCCGAAGCATGGATACATGGAATACATTGTGCACTGCCGCTAGCCCTGGTGGTAGAGCTAAACGGTAGGCCAACGTGCCAACTCTCTCCAAGATCTCGAATGGCCCTATATATCTAGGGTTAAGCTTGCCTCTCCGGCCAAATCGCACTACTCCCTTCATAGGTGACACCTTCAGGAATACGTGATCACCTACAGCGAACTCCAAATCTCGTCGTCGAGTATCTGCATAACTCTTCTGACGACTCTGAGCAGTCCTCATGCGATCCCGAATCTGGGTCACAATATCAGCAGTCTGCTGCACTATCTCAGGACCCAATAGAATCCTCTCTCCAACCTCATCCCAATGAATAGGAAATCTGCATCTCCTCCCATACAAAGCTGCATAAGGAGCCATACCTATAGACGCCTGAAATCTGGTTTTATAGGTAAACTCCACTAATGGCAATCTCGTCTCCCATGAGCCCTGAAAATCGATGACACAGGCTCTCAGTAAGTCCTCAAGAATCTGTATCACCCTCTCAGACTGACCATCTGTCTGGGGATGAAAAGCTATGCTGAACAGTAGTCGAGTCCCCAATGCTGTATGTAGACTCTTCCAGAACGCAGACGTAAATCTCGGATCTCTGTCTGACACAATCGACACTGGTATATCATGCAGTCTAACAATCTCATTGATGTACAGCTCCGCATACTATGTCAATGAGTAAGTAGTCCTCACTGGCAAGAAATGTGCTGACTTGGTGAGTCTATCCACGATCACCCAAATAGCCATGCAACCTCTGGCACTCCTCGGTAAACCAACTACAAAGTCCATTGTAATGTTCTCCCATTTCCATTCCAAAATAGGAAGAGGTTTAAGAAGTCCTGCTGGACGCTGATGCTCTGCCTTGACCTGCTGACAAGTCAAGCACTCTGACACAACTCTCCCGATATCTCTCTTTATCCCGAGCCACCAATACAATAGCTGTAAATCTCGGTACATCTTCGTACTTCTGAGGTGAATGGAGTACGGAGATGTGTGAGCCTCTGCTAAAATCTCAGCTCTCAACTGATCGACGTTCGGTACCCACAGCCTACCACGGTACTAAACAATGCCATCCACAACGGTATAAAGAAGACCACCCTTGGCCTCATCTCTCTGCCTCCAACGCTGTAACTTCTCATCAGTAGGCTGTCCATCTCTGATCCGATCTCGTAGAGCTGGCTGCACCGTCAACACTGACAAGCTCGGTGCATGACCACTCGAGTAAAACTCCAAATCAAACCTCTGAATCTCGCTCTGCAGTGGTAACTGCACTGTCAAACACGATACCACTGTCGACTTCCGACTCAAAGCATCGGCCACTACATTAGCCTTACCTGGATGGTAGCTAATGTCGCAGTCGTAATCCTTTACTAACTCCAACCATCTCCGTTGCCTCATGTTCAACTCCTTCTGAGTGAAGAAGTACTTGAGGCTCTTATGATCCATGAAAATCTTGCACTTTTCGCCATACAGATAGTGCCTCCAGATTTTCAAAGCGAAGACCACTGCTGCTAACTCCAAATCATGTGTCGGGTAGTTCTGCTCGTGAATCTTCAACTGCCTCGACGCATAAGCAATAACCTTACCACACTGCATAAGTACTGTGCCTAAACCTAGCTTAGACGCGTCGGTGTACACCACTAACTCCTCATGTGGTACTGACATCGCCAAAACCGGTGCGGTAGTGAGTGCTTCCTTCAGCTGATCGAAGCTCCTCTGACAGTCTGGACTTCAAATAAACTTCGCATTCTTCTTGGTTAAGGAAGTCAAGGGTACTGCAATAGAGGAAAAATCCTTGATGAACTTCCTATAATATCCTGCCAAACCCAAGAAACTGCGAATCTCCGAAGCATTCCTCGGAATACCCCATTTCTGCACTGCCTCAACCTTCGACTGATCCACTGCCATCCCATCTCTCGAAATAATGTGGCCAAGAAATGCCACCTGCTCAAGCCAAAACTCGCACTTGCTGAACTTGGCAAACAAACGATGCTCCCTCAAAGTCTGCAAGGCTGTCTGTAGATGCTGCCTATGCTCCTCAACGCTCCTAGAGTAGATCAAGATATCATCAATGAAGACTATGATGAATTGATCAAGATACGGCTGAAATACCCGGTTCATGAGATCCATGAAAACCGCTAGAGCATTGGTCATCCCAAATGGCATCACTAAGAACTCGTAATGCCCATAACGTGTCCGGAAAGCAGTCTTGGACACGTCTGCATCTCTAACTCGCAGCTGATGATAACCAGATCGCAGATCGATCTTGGAGAACACTGAAGCTCCCTGCAACTGATCAAATAAGTCTTCTATCCTTGGCAGTGGGTACTTATTCTTCACTGTGACTCTGTTGAGCTCTCGATAATCGATGCACAGTCTCATACTGCCATCCTTCTTCTTCACAAATAACACTGGAGCTCCCCATGGAGAAAAACTAGGACGAACAAAACCTTTCTCTAATAACTCCTGAATCTGCTCCTTCAACTCTTTCATCTCGGTAGGAGCAAGTCTGTACGGTGCCTTTGAGATAGGCACAGTGTCTGGCAATAAGTCGATACTGAACTCCACCTCTCTCACTGGTGGAATCCCTGCAACATCCTCCGGAAAGACGTCCAGAAAATCACGAACCACCTCTATCTCTGATAATGATCTACTGGCTGGTTCTGAGGCCGTGACAACACTTGCTAGGAAACCTCGGCAACCCCGTTTCAACAGCTTTTTCGCCTGAATAAGAGATATCACCTGAGGAATATCACTGCTCTGAGATGCATGAAAAGTAAACGGGTCGCCTCTCGGCGGTTTCACTGACACCGTCCTTCGACGAAAATCAATCGAAGCTCCATTGACTGTCAACCAGTCCATACCCAATATCAAATCAAACCCGCTCAATGACAAAACCACTACATCTGCGCGAATAGAGTGCCCCTGCAGCTCCAACTCCAGCTCTCGAATGACACTAGAGGTAGTAATAATCTGTCCTGACGGCATAGTGACATCATAACCACTGTCGGCAACCTCAGGTGTGATGCCTATCCGTCTGATAAATTCTAGGGAGATAAACGAATGCGTAGCCCCTGAATCTAGCAACGCAAACGTGGAGTTGCCTCCAACTAGAATTCTCCCTGCACGCAGAAGAATCCCAACAACTTCATACCACTACTAAACTTTTCTCCCAAAGATGAGTCACTAATAACCCTTAATTCTAATCACAAGTAAAACACGCTTCCTATTCTAACATGCAGATAGAAAAATCCCAAATAACAAATTATTCCACAAAGAAAAATCGAAATTCTTAACCAAAAGAAGAAATTATAAAGTACTAGGGGTAAGATATACCGGTGATCAAGGAGGTATTTGGGTCTGCCTCCTCAGCTTGCATCACGAACACTCTCCCTGTAGTGTTCTTATTCCTCGGGCAATTGGTCATCTGGTGCCCTGGCTCTTTACAATGAAAACAGACGCCCGCTCCTAGAAGACATGGTCCTGGATGCATCTTCTGGCACTTCGGGCAAGTAGGATATCCTCCAGCATTAGGGGCCCCGCCCCTAGGCTGCTGTCTCTGCTGCCATACGAACGTCATGCTTGATCTCTGCCCTGAGCCCCTCAATAAACTGTCTCATCTTCTCAGGTGCACTGTCAGTAATCAGCGGCACAAGGTGACAGCCCCTCTCGAACTGTCGGATGTACTCCACAACTGTCTTGTCTCCCTGTCGGAGACTCATGAAATCTCGAATCATGCTACTGCACACGTCTTCAGTGAAGTACTTGGAGAAAAACATCCTTCGGAAGTCTGTCCATCGCAAAGTAGTCAGATTCACTCCCCGTGATGCACTCTCCCACCATAAGTCTGCATCACCCTTCAGCATGTACACTGCGCACCTCACCTTGTCTGCATCAGTCAAACCCATGTAAGCAAAGATGCTCTCCAAAGAACGGATCCACCCCTCAGCAATGAGTGGATCTGTGGCACCTGCGAACTCCTTAGGTCCCTTCTTTTGGAACCTCTCCGCCAAGTCCTCATCGTGGGACAGTCTCGGACGTGCTGCCTGCTGCTCCAACAGAGCAGTAATCCCGGCCATCATGTTTGCATTGGCCTGTTCCAATGCTGATAGAGGTTTTTGCGGAGGTGGGGATCCTCCACGCCTGTTCACTGGTCTCGGAGGCATTCTGCACCACCACATATTTCTTTACGTAAATCGACATGCATAACTAAGTACTTAAAGATTTTCTGCTAACATAAATGCTTAAGTCTTAAACATGATACGACTAAATCAGACTAAAAGCAATTAAAACTTACAGACCGGTAGCGTGAATTTCTGAGCTCGCATAGCAATGATGACCCCTCCAAGAACGCGGCTCTGATACCAATTGAAACGACCCAAACATTCTAAAATAACATATGCGGAATTATTTTTTTTTATTTATTAATACTAAGTAAAATAGATGTACATACATGCCCATACATATATGCACAGAATAAACAGATTTAAAAATAACATAAATAAAATGCAACATTTTTACTTAAATAACTGAGTCAAACTTAAATAAAATACTGTCAAACAATCCACTTAAAAGTTTGCATGCAATAAAAATTATTTAATAAAAATAGTACTAAAATTCACCACTGAAAAGACATAAAAGAAATAAATAAGAAACAAAGTTTAAAAATTCTTAAAAATGTTCATAAGGACTCAGCCGACGGTCACGGGGGATCACTGCATGTCCGCTCATACGTCCTCACCACCGGTAGGAACTACATCTTCCTCTACGTACTCACCTGCACCATATAAGTGTAGTGAGCCTAGAGACCCAACATGCTAACATAACAAGGGTTTAAAATAATTTAAATAACTGGAATACTAATACATAGCATATACATGAATGAGCATGCTTAAAAATTATGAATTATAACTTAAAATCTTACTTAAACTTGATCTTAAATATAATCATATATTACATACATAAACATTGTTGAGCATAACATTTTTCTAACATCGCATGGTCATATCCGTAGTGTAACCTTAAACTTAAAAGTTCGACTGATCAGTCTCTTAAAACCAACGTACGCGGCAGTGACGAATCACCTCTTACTGGTAGTAAACTACCCTTAAATTGACAGTAAACTGCCCTTAACATGTGGGGACTTGTCCCCCTTAAATTGTCACACTACTTCAACTTTCAACATAAAAATTATTTTCTAGCTCAATCTTAAACATTAAATCATGCCATAAAATTATTTCATGAATGCATGTACTTAAATAAAATGTGTGTCCTTCATATATATTTAATTTAATTTTTATACTAACATATAAATACTAAAATAACATTCATGCATAAAATAATTAAATATATATTTAGGACACATGCAATTTCTCATGGTTTGTGCTGGACTGCTGGCCCTAACACTCAAGCCCATTTTCTTAAATTCTGGCCCATTAACACTGAAACTGGCCCATTAACATTCTTAAGCCCATTAACACATTTCTAAGCCCAATAAATCAATTAAAGCCCATTAGCACATACTTGGCCCAATAACAACTTAATCTGGCCCAATGGGCCCAAAAGCCCAAAGACTGACCCAATAACTTCCATGGGCCCCCAAGCCCATAAAAATTATTGGACTAACTTAATTAAGTTTATTTAAGCCCAATAATAATTAAATTTAACCCAAATAATTAAATGGAACCCAATTAAATTTTTGGATTTAATTAGGCCCATTTAACACTTAATTAAACTTAAAACTTAAAAATAAAAATACCCGAGCCCGACTCACTTAACCCGGACCCGGACCCACTAGACTTGACCCATGACTACTGAACCCGACCCGGACCCAACAACCCGACCCGGATCCCCCAAAACCCTACACCCGAACACCTCCTCCCTTACCTTAGATGCGGCCGTGAGCAGCAGACCTTCTTGGTCTGCTGCCGGCCAGCTCCGGCCGCCCCTGGCCGGAGCGCCATCGCCCAGACGTAGCCCACGTCTGGGCGGTCCTAACCTACCCTGGCTCGGCCTCAGCCCTTCACCCTAGCCCAAGGCCGAACCCCCCTTCCAGAAACCCTAACCTGCGCACCCCATGGCTTCTTCTTGCACCAGCTCGCCCAGGCCTCTACCTAGCCCATAACCGACCAAGCCAAGCTAGCCTAAGGACCCCGACGAACCCCTTGACAGCCCTGACCAGCAGCCATGCATGCCCCTAGCCAAAAACATGAGCATGATTCACAAAAACATGAACAAGTGCATACATTCAACCCATCTCTATTATTTTCTGAAAATCCTTGAATAAAAACTTATGCATACCCAACACACACATATAACACTGATATGGTGAAAGAAAAGTGAAAGAAAACATGCCTTGCACCGTAGAATTAATAGGGCAAAGTGCGTAGAACGTTTTCGGGACGACGGTACGACGAACAACCTTTCTTGATGCTTCAAAAATATCGAGGCTATGGAGTCCTTCTTGGAGGATACTTGGTTGATGAAGGAGATGAATAATGGGGGAGGGAGGTGGCTAGGTTGTAGAGAAAAGGATTGAACGTGAGGTTTGGGGTAGATTTAGGATTTAATTTGGGTAGATAGGATTTTAATAACTAATATAGGGAGATAATAACATAAATAAGATAATCTTAACTTTTAAAAATACTAACTAACATAAAAATTAATTAAAATCCCGAAATATTTATTTTAGGGAATTTTAAAGGTAATTAAAAGTCAATATTTTGGCTAAATTTGGATAAAAATGGACTCCTAAAATTATATAAAATTAAATACCGATAATTTTGAGGAAATAAAACTCAAAATAATATTTTTTTGGGCTCCTAAAAGACTCATAAAATAATTTGGGTAGAAATTTGTCATCTCGTCCGTCCACGGTCCCGTCTACGCGATAAAATAATTAAATTTTCATAATTCATGAAAATCACTAATTATGGGTTAAATGCTTAAAAATAACTTAAAACATGCACAAATAATTTCACATAAATATTTAACCCATAATCTAAAATTTTAAATAAATAAAATCCCTAATTATGCATGCGAATTTACGTACTAAAAATACTGGGTGTTACACTGATTTTTCAAATCTTGGTTATGGTTTTGCTTAGGCCAAGTACACTCTATAGTGAAATGACCAATTTCACCACAATTATAGCATTTTCTATGATTGGGCCTTGAATGGTATCTTGTTTTACTCTTACCTTGATTTTCAACAGAAAATTGGTTATGGTTGTTTGAAGATCTTTGAAAACGATTTCTGGACCTTTCTCTTACATGCATAACCTCACCCGAATTATTATCATTCTTATTAGTTTTTAAATCCATCTCTTTACTATTCAAACCATTCACAATAGTTTCTAATGAAATCTTATCTCTACCATACTTAATGGCAGATTTCACATCACTGTAAAAATCGAAAATAGCATTTAAAAGAACAATAGGGGTGTACTCATCAATATGCTCATCTCCAGTTAGCTTAATATCTTGAACAAGTTTGGTAAACACATCCAGATTTTCATCTATGTCTTTATTCAAATCAAGTTTGAACCAAAAATTTTTTTAGGCAAAAATAATTTACTAGGCAACGAAGTCTCAGTATAAAGTTCTTCCAATTTTTTTCAAAGTTCCTTAGCAGATTTTAGTTTACCAACTTTCCTTAAAACAGAATCCGATAAATTCAAGATTATAGAAGAATAAGCAAATTCATCTATTTCAGCTTTTTTCTCAGCCGTTTCAGCAGCAGGATATGACAAATCTATTGCTTTGAAAACTCTTTGTTTTATTAAAATTCCTTTCATTTTGTTCTGCCAAATTAAGAAATCCGTTTTTCCATTAAAAGGTTCAAGATTAAAATCAGTGAAAGAAATTTTTCACACAGAAAAAACGCAAAAACAAGACCAGCGAAATTTTCACACAGAAAAGCTGTAAACACACAAAAATCAAAATAGACACAACGGAAGCCACTTAAAATCAGAGAAGTGAAAAACACAACAGTAACAAGTAATCACGTAATCCTAGGATTCTACCAGCACGTAATCCCGCACCTAAATCCGCGGCCAGTGGCTACTACTAAAGCGATAAAAGAGGTTCAAGATTCAAGCCAATATACCAGCGCAAAAATCTCTTGCTTAGAGTTTCGATCCCACAGTGCGATGGATAGCTCCGACGGCAGATATCAACATCACCTAGCGGCTAGCGTTGGCAGCGACCAGCAGCTAGTGGCTCACGGCAGCGATGGATAGCCGGCGGCGGCGAACAGTCTCTCTGATACCACTGTTAGGGATACGCCGTCTTCAACTCAACTTGGCCATCCTTATTCTTGCTCTGTAATCTGCACAAAAACAGAAACACAAAGAAAAACAACAACAAAGCAGTAGCAATAAAAGAGGAAAAAGAAACAGAACAAGAACAAGAACGATATATGCTCGAAACACTCAGGGCTCAGACGCTACGCTCTCCGATTCTCCAGCAACCCACAACGAAGACCACAAAGGTTCTCCCACGCCCAACACTCTCAGCTCACTGTCTCTACACACAATAGAGAAACTCAACCCAGCAAAAAAGAGAGAGGTACACACGGAGAACACAAAGCAGAGAGAGAAGAAGAGGACACTCAGACACGGACGAAGACGAACAACAAGCAACCTTCTCTGATACTCTCCCTATCTCAAAGTCTCTCGCACTCTCTCTTGCAATCGGTGGCTCCCTTTCTCACATAGCAGAAAGCAAAGAACGCACAATCATGTTAGGGCAAGGAAAGAGATTTAAATAAAGGGTCAAGTATATGGGCTGAGAAATAAAATAAGTTGGGCCAAAGCCCAACATGAATAATTAAACATTAATAAGAACAAAATACTGATATTAATATTAAAAATTAATTTTGTTATTTTGTAAATTAATTTTGTTATTATACATTAATCATACCGATAATAATTAACGATATTTACTACATATAATTGATTTTGTTAAATAGTGAATTTGTTATGAGACATGACGAATTTATAATCTTTTTCATTTTTAAAATGGGTACATGTGACGCCCGGGGCTGAAGAGGCAGGGAGTGATCGCCGGTGCCAAGAGGTTGCACGGACAATGAGCGGCTCCTGGTAGGCTTCTAGGCGGAGGGAGACATGAATGAACCGATCCCGTGCCGGAATGAGAGGGATTCTGAGACTGTGTAGGTATGGGACTACATGGTTGAGGAGGGCTTAAAAGATTTCATATGTACTATTCATATCAAGAAGGTGCATCTTCTTTTCGGAAGCTCATCACATAAGAACTCCAAAGTTAAGCGTGCTTGACTTGGGGAAATTATAGGATGGGTGACCCCCTGGGAAGTTTCTCAGGGTGCGTGTGAGTGAGGACATAAGCACGCTGAAAAGACCCGTCTTGATACAGTGGATCGTTACAAATGGTATCAGAGCCGACCTCTCTTAGTACGATATGGTTCGGGGACGAACCAAGCGGAAGCTGGTGGGCATGTGACGCCCGGGGCTGAAGAGGCAGGGAGTGATCGCCGGTGCCAAGAGGTTGCACGGACAATGAGCGGCTCCTGGTAGGCTTCTAGGCGGAGGGAGACATGAATGAACCGATCCCGTGCCGGAATGAGAGGGATTCTGAGACTGTGTAGGTATGGGACTACATGGTTGAGGAGGGCTTAAAAGATTTCATATGTACTATTCATATCAAGAAGGTGCATCTTCTTTTCGGAAGCTCATCACATAAGAACTCCAAAGTTAAGCGTGCTTGACTTGGGGAAATTATAGGATGGGTGACCCCCTGGGAAGTTTCTCAGGGTGCGTGTGAGTGAGGACATAAGCACGCTAAAAAGACCCGTCTTGATACAGTGGATCGTTACAGTACATTTGTTATATATTGTCTAGTAAAATCTCTAATTTTTTTAATCTTAAAAAACAAAAGCTATTTTTTGGTATATAAAAAAAAAAATTAGTTGCAATTCATTTGCCGCTTTCTTATTATTCATTTCAACCTCAAGTTCTTACTGCCTCAAAAAATGTACCTTTATTACTTTTTTCTAGAAAAAAATGTTCACATGAGAATATAACGGTAAAAACATTTATAATCATGGGGATGCACAAATTATCACACCTATGGAGTGTGATAGAGAATCTCACAAATTGTGTGTACAGTGCCGGCCCAAATGAGGCCGGTGGGATAATTTGGAGCACACTAAAATCGAACCAAGCGTATGATTGTGATGAATTACTAATTAATCTGTCCCTTATCCAGCAAACGAAACTGCCTAATGCATAAATAAATCACGACAACAGCAATGTGATCATCGAATTTGAATTACATATCACAATATATATTTAAAAATTTGAATTTTATACTTTATTTAAAAAAAAAAAAACCATCACTATTTAAAAGTAATTATGATATAAATGGATATATTTAATTAAGATCTTTAAATAAAAATACATCATGTTATAGAGTTATGTGACGTAATAAATTGATGCAAAATTATCATGTAAAAGCATAACGATGAATATTATATTTTTCCCCTGTAGAATGAAAATCAAACTATATATTACAATGGCTTTAAAACAACCAAACAAAGAAGTTGACAGAATTTCTAGAACTAGATAAAAGTATTGAAATTAACATTGAAAAACTAAGTGTCTCAAAGTTTATTATCAAACTTTAATCACATACTAGTTATTAACGTAACATGCTTGTATTCCATAAAATCATACGTACCATCCTAAATACTTGAACTTCAAAAATAAATTTATTTACCGAATAAACGTACGTACTCATCACGAACATGAAAACATGAATAAAACATTTACGGAATATAAATTTAATAAAAATTTACTGTATTATTGTAGCTTCGATTATTGCATCTCCTCAAATATATTAGATGAATCCAAACTGAAATTATAGTCATCAAAACACATATTTACCTTGCTTGTAAACTATAAATAATAGAGATATTGAACAATTTCAGCCTTATAACTACTAGGTCTCGATACATTTTCCAAAAAAAAATTAAAAAAACAAAAATGGGTTTTATTATTCCTTCGGAACTAACAACAATTTTCCTGGAATACGATTCTCCTCCAAGGCTCTATGTGCTCTTTCACGGCTTCAGTGAAGGTAAAAATTTTACCAATTATCGGCTTTATGTATCCAGCTTCTATCAGTGGCCAAAATTTAGCCACAGCATCAGACAGAAGCCGATGCCTGTTTGCAAAACTTAGATTCTGCATATCCACTCCTATATATCATCGAACATCATTAATCAAATGGGACAACACAAAAATAATAATATTTGTATCAACAAAATTGAAAAGATACCTATGATGGTAATATCCTTCTTCATGAGAACTGAAAGGTCAATATCCACCAGACCCCCAACCTTGGCTCCTAAAACGACAAGAGACCCACCTCTTGCCAGACAATCCAAGTTCTTTTGAAAATGCTCTATCCCACTGCCATCTAGTATGATGTCCACACCTAATAAAGAAAAGGATGATGATTGCATTATCGAACTAAATATTTCACACTCGGCATAATTAGATCCAAGGCCATATAAACACACGAGAATAGGATTTTGGATTCTCTTCCTCAACAAAACGTCGATGTTCTATCTTTCACATACGTCTGGCAGTCCTTATTGACAACTATTAATTTATTAGTTCCCATAAGTCATTACTACTCTGTTTTCTTTTTGGTAGCCATGGATTGATTCTTATCCGCGGGATTATGATTAACATCGTATATTACTTGCTTATGGATTGTTGCACACATTGAAATTTATTTTTTTTTTTTTTTAAAAAAAAAACCACATATTTCTTCGTGTTTTAACAAGAAATGATTTTTTTTAAAGGAAACTGATTACAACAAAGTATTATAATATTATACCCAGAAATGAATCTGAAAAGTAAAAATGCATGATAATTCGGCACACTTACCCTTTCCTTTTGTTTCAGCCTTCACTCGCTTGGAGAAGTCCTCTGTTTTGTAGTTGATGCCGACGTCAGCTCCAAGCAGCTTGGAAAGTTTCATCTTTTCAACCGTTCCTGAAAAATAGTTTGGAAAGGTTGAATCTCAAAGATGGTTCAGTTCAGACATTAATATTATGATGCTGCAGTTGGGTTAGAAGTTAAAAGTTCAGACCTTTCTGTTGCACCTACAATAATAACTAGAAAGTTCATGAGCATCGAACATGTTTTGACATGCGCTAGGATCATGATAACACATGGGAATTCAGTGGGTCAATAAGCTAGTAAATTAAATCAAACTGAAAATAGAAGTTAGGTAGATTACCTGCTACAGCAAATACTTGACAACCAATATACTTAGCATATTGAATAGCAATAAAGTCAATTCCCGCTGCAGCCCCATGTATCTGCAATCGCTTGCAGAATTAATGTTTTTACATTCCATAAATATAAATTATCAGAATTTATTGGAAAAAATGGAAATTACCAAGATTGTTTTGCCAGGTGTGACATTGGTCAATCCTGAAAAAGCAAAGAAAGTTAACCGTGACGCTTCAAGCAATGCTGCTGCTTCAACAACGGAAACACATGAAGGAATTTGGAAAGCTTGACAAGCGGGAGCCACCACAAACTCTGCATATGCATCACCATTTTCAAGAAGAAGCAAACCTTTGTATGCACAGAAAACAAAAATTAGTATGTTGTGATTTTATTTATTTAAAAGTGAGAAACAATAAGTACTAGTCGATCGATACTCCACTTTAACTTTGTCTACCTTTGGGCCAACTGCAATAACTTTACCCGAACACTCGTATCCCATATGATCTATGAAAACACTCTGATAGAAACTGCCACCCTGTCGGCGCCAAGCGTCATAAACATTTAGTCCAGCCGCCGCTACTTGTATCATTATTAGATCAATTGTAACACAAGGTGGGTTTGGAACCTCTTTTATTCGAAGCACATCGGGACCACCTGGTCTTTTGTAATACACCATCTTCATCTGCAAATAATAGCTAGACAAATATTACAAACATGTTAACAAAACAAACCCTCAGCTTCTGTATAACAATTCATAATAATTTAACCCTTTGGGGAGATCACTTTTTTTTTTTTTTTTTTTTTTTGGTAATTAAAGAAAAAGAATCAAGGAAGAATGGCTTTTATACCCTTTCGAGTATGATCCCTGAACGTCCTAGGATGAGATCAAAGACAGAACCGAGAACGCTTGTGCTCCGTTTTTGTGATTATGGTCGTCTGATTTGGGTGTCGACGAAACCGATGAATGAAAGGTGGCCGGACCTGTGTTCACTGTTCAACAGGGCTGAGGGGACAAATTAATTTATTTTTATTTTTTTCAAAAAACGGGTACTCGTGATGAGGTAAATGACTTTAAAATACAGTTTTTCAAATCTATTGATTATTAAAAATAAGAATTCTCAAAATTTTCAATTATCCAAAAAAAATTATGTATTAAATTTTTTTTAAAAAAACTAAAACAAAATCAGCCATTCTAAATCAATAATTCAATATTCAATAGATATAAAATAATAAAACTTTGCAAATGTGAAATACCGAAATATGATAAGTGGTTCATGGTCAATAAAATCTTTCTAAATTAACTCAAAATAGGGCCGGCCCTGGGTGTTACGCAACTCAAAAGTTCTCAAATTCTACTCATTAAACTCAAAATAGGGACGGATAAATCCGTCGTTGTTGGCGAGTTTTTTTGTAGTGTTCATATCTGACAAAATCTATCTAAATTAACTAATCATATAACGCATAACATAAATAATTATAATTAATATTAAAAAAGTTTTAATTTTAATAAAATCTCTCGAATTCAAAAAACAAGACACCCAAAAAAAAAAAAATACTAACATATATTAAGATTTCTTTTGCACAAATACTTATGAAATGTTTTTATATCATCACGTTGCGCACCCAAGAGCAGTTGTCCGCAAATAGTATAGTTCAGACCGTATCCAAATAAAATTTTTATTTTTTTTACCTTTCTTTAAAGTTGACTATTATGTGTTCAAATTTTAATCTATGTAGTGGATATTAGAGAATCCATTCTTGGTATTCTAATAAAGTTGGCATTAATGAACAAAGTTGAAATCCATTTGATAAAATTGTTTCAATAAATTAACTATTATTTATAATATCTTATATATTATACTCTTGTAAGTATATTTAGTACACCAAACTTTATACATATGCCCACCTTCATGTCCACCTATGAGGTGACACTCATCAATTGGATGAACCACTAGAACTAATTATAACTAGTATTCGTCATTCCTCGGATCACATTAATAACTTAGGACTTTATTTAGCACTAACACTAATTCCCAACGGTTTAAACACTCACTATGCGACTACGAGCCAAATTTCTACACAAGAAATCAAATTGGTAACTGAAACTGTGATCCATCCAAAATTCTCATCATGATGGATCATGAAAGAAAACAAACATACAAGTAATGTTGCTCGATATGAAATGAAATAGTGCAAGCATTACAAACAAACGAGCTGAAAATAAAAATCTAGATAAGTGAAAATAACTCACTCAAAATTCAGTTCTAGGGATGAATGAATAATAATGGAGGCTCCTTGAATAATGAATATCAGCCAACAAGATACAAATCTCGTGATCATTCATCCATGAGTAATGAAATCATGCTCAAACAAGCAAAACACAATTAAAATCAATCGATGCGACTTCAGTCGAGAGAAGTCCACACATGTCAATAATTAGGGAAAACAACGGTCTAAAGCAAATAAAATCAGATGTCAGCCGCTCAAAATGATTACATTACCAAAAAGAAAAAGTGAATCTTACTCACATCAAATGTGACTCTAGAACCGAAGGAAAAATTTTAAAAAGTGTGAAATATTAACAAGATTTTACTAAGAGATTCTACCAATGCCAAAGTGGCAGAATTCAACGCTGACTAATGTCATACAAATACATAAATGCTCAAAGGAAGTGCAAAGAAATTTTGGATATTCGAAACTAGATGTTGCAATGGATACAAGCACAAATGAAGAATAAGAAAATTAATGATCGGATTAATAGTTCACATAATTGAAAGACTTATAGTAACCGACTCACTAGTTCACAAAATCATATTTGCCCAAATAACAACAGAAAAACTAAAACTATCCATAATATTATAAAACTAAGTTCGTATCCCAAGTCTTCACATGAGTTCTATTCATAAAATTAACTGACTAAACGCATGTCTAGAAATTCCTAAGTAAATTATTCACTTAGTTTTATCCGACTAGATTCCATCCATAAGAGAATAAATTACAACGAGAACACTTCAATTAATATCTCCTAATACGCGAGTTTAATATTTTCAGCAAACTCCTACAATCTCATCAAAAATTGTTAACACTACCAATAACTCAAACAATATCCACGTACTGTCTAAAACTGGAAGAAATTTTGGTATACCAACTTCGTTTAACTTGAAGTCGCATGCTATAAAAATAAACATTTGAATTGTACACTTTAAACTATTAAAAGAATTTTTTTTTAAACAAAAATAAACACCTAGTTACATGCTTAAATAAATTAAACGGCTAGTTTTGAAAATATTTTTGAAAAGTATGACATCAAAACATTTAAAGCAATAAATTAATTACGACTACCATATAAAATTCATTAAAACTTACAGACCTTGATGTGAGATCCCTTGAGTTTTGGCAACCGGCAGTAGGCTCAGCCCAAACCAAGACCGTGCTCTGATACCAACTGAGACGACCCTAACCTCTATACTTAATTTAATAATAAAAGAAAATGCGGATTTTTAAAAATTTCGTCATGACTTGTTTGAAAATAAACAAACTACCCTGTCTCACGCAGCAGTTCTAACATAAGGACTAAAAGTGAAATAAAGAAACCCAATCCGCGATAACAAACTTCAAATCATAAGGAGAATCGAGCACAGGAAAAACTCATCCTGGCTATTACTCAAAAGTACACATGTTTAAAACTCTTTATTACAATCATAACTTAGTGCGGAAACATGAAATAGCAACGGTCGTAGGGCCTTGCACCACCGGAGTGCCTCATCTCAAAGGTCCTGCCCCTCGGTCCCTACGATCTCATCCTCACCTGGCAAACAAACAAGCGTAGTGAGTCTAACAACTCAGCAAGCATAAGCAGTATAATAACAAGGGTTAAAATATACAGGCAGTCATACTCAAAATACGGTACATACTATACTTTTGAAAGTTAACTAAACATGCACATGATGCATGAGAAAAAGAACAATCTCCAACGACGAACTCACGCCAACACACGCAATGCAACTTTAAATCTTTCCTTTCTTAACTATTCATCATACTTTACTGTAAACTAAATAAATTAAGACGAGTCAAAGCAGTCTTGAATCTGAAACTTCAACTTTAAACTTAAACTTAGCTTCTTGAATTGTGACCCTCTGTTTTTTGATCAATCAATGGCTGCAGTGCACTATGACGGAAACACGTTGAGATTTCTCCCAACGCGACTTACCCCTTTAACTTTCATTTGGTAGGGATCCCGAGATTTCTCCAGATCTCACTCTACCCATCTAGTTTGGTAGGGATCCCGAGATGTCTCCCGGTCTCGCTCTACCCATCTATTCGGCAAGGGAGTGAGGCATCCCCCACTCCACAATACCCGGTCCCGTCACAATCAAATCACTTCATTCATAAGAAAAATATTTTCCTCTTTTTTTCTTTGACTTCGACTCAAAATACTTAGTATGCAATAAAAAAAATGTCTTTCTTTATAATCTTTTGCTCGACCAAGGCCAAGCCTTTTATAAGAAAACACGTGCATGCATTTACATGAATGAATGCTCAACAAATAATGTGGGTAATGGGTGAGTAAGGGGCTGCCCCTAAGTGCCAACCCATTCCTTAACTCTACATCTCACATTCGAGGCAACCACCCGAGCAATCGCACCAAAAATCTCTTAACTCTATAACCCCTTAACCAAAGTCGACTCCGCTCGAACCGACACTCTTCGAACACTCCAAACTAACCATATGACCAGGTTTCAACCTCATTTGACAACCTATGCAACTTGCAAACAAACCCATTCCAGAAAGCCACAAACACATTGGCAGCCCTCAAACTCCCCTCAACTTCACAATCTCAAACATCAATGTTTATGCACCAAAATGATTTAAATTCATGAGCAACCAAAGAAACCAATTGCCATTCAATAAAACACACACCGCATGCTTCAAAAACAGCCCACATACCATGAGCATTTCGAAATATAAGCTGATTTGACCTCTGAAATTTTTCAAAAATTCTAATATACATTCAAACCTCTCATGCTTTCACATCACAATTCACCATGCATCATCTAAGCATCAATGCCCAATCAAATTTCAAAAATCACCAATAACCCTACTAAAAATTTCATTAAAAGCGAACCCTACATGTGAAAAATCATGTGCAAATTCGAAATAAGTCAAGGAACAAGAAAGAAAACTATGTAGCTAACTTGTATGCCCAAAGGAAAGCCAACACTTGTCTTCTTGCCCAACAACCCAAAGAAATGGAACAAAATCAAGCTGATTCTCGACCCAACAGCTAGCTTGAGCTTCCAAGGTGGCTTCCCGGCGACGGCAGCGGCGGCTGGACTTGAAAGGGGGAGGGAGGGCCGATCGATTTAGGGAGTAGAGGGAGTGAGAGGCGTGTAGAGTGAGAGGGGGGAGGGGGGGGGGGTTGGGTGGCTAGGGTTTTAAAATTTGTTTTGTGTTTTAATCCAAGTGTATAAGTGTGTATATATGTGTGTATCTATTGGTAGGTGTGTGAGTGTGTTTTAAAAAAAATGCTACTCCTAATAATAAAAGTGCTACTCTAACTTTTCAACTAGCACCTTTAAAACACTTAAGTTTAAAATTATTTAGTCAAGGTATTTAAATTTAATCTTTACTAATCCGGGTTTAATAAAATTTTAAATTTTGAAATGTTTAAGAATAACCTCAAGAAAATGGTAAAAACGGTATTTAACACTCGGAAAAATTCAAAAAGTCAAACTCTCGGCCCAAACCTCCATTTTTCTTATCTAAAATTCTAAAAATTAAAGTCTTGGGAGTTTACCGCCGAAATCCACCTTCGTCGCTTGCCGGAACCGGAACCCACCGAAATCTAGAATCTCAAGAATAATTAACTTAATAACTAAACAAATAAACGTCTGAAGGAATTTAAACACTAACTTAGAAATTAAAATCAACACTTTAAATATTTTGATGTCGCAACGATAATTAAGATTTTTAAATAATAAACTGAGCGATTAAAATAATTTAAACAAACTAGACGAACATTTAAAAATAATTTAAATAAATACACGAGCAGAAATAAAAACCTTAAAATGATTTGGACAAATAAAATCTTTTAAATAAAATAAGCTAATCATTAATTTAATTTTAAGTTAATTAGTTAATGGGCCTAAATTATGTTTTAGTGAGTCCATTAGTTTTCCATGGGCTTGGGGGCCCATTGGGCTTTTGGGTGTTTGAGTCAGTCTAGGAATTTATAGGTTTAAGTTAAGTGGTCAGCAGCTCGAACAAGTCCTTGGCAAAATAAACGTCCGTAAATATATATTTAACTCATGCATGCATTTTTATTAGATATATTAGTATGATTTTTAAGAAAATAAATTAAATATATATTTACGGGCAAATTTTCATGAAATAAAAAAATAAATGGGAATTTTTAAGTTCATGCATCATGTAAGTATTTTTATGATAATTTTAAATTCATGTTAAGAAAAATATATTTTTATGGAAGTTGAAGTGAAGGTGGAAAGTGATGTGGTTGGAGGCCGGGATACCTGGGCCCGGTGACCTTCCTAATGATGTATAAGTATGATGAGCTTATGAATCCAGCTGAGAGAGCTGGTGAAGTGGCAGCACAGAGGTGGAAACCCCACCGCCGCGTACGTTGGTTTAAGATTGATCAATCGCTTAGTATGATGCCACCGGCATGGATACGACCTGTTGAGAACTAAGAAATGATGATAAGTTATGTTATGAGATTCATTAAATATGATGTTTATGTTTAGCATGATGATGATGCAATATAATTATTTATTCATGTTTATATGCATATAATTTTAAGATCATGCACGTATATTTATATTCACGTATTTTATATGATGTGTGCTTGTGTGTGGTTTCATTTTGTTATGTAAGGATAGAACGTGTTGAGCCTCTAGGCTTACTAGATTTAAATGGTGCAGGTGAGCAGAATGTTAATGAAGATAATGTGTTCCCGACTGGCGGCGAGGGCGTATGAGTATCCAGGCAGCTAGAACCCGTGACCATCGCTCTAAGATGAATTTTATGTTGAGACTAGAACGTTTATTTTCGCATATGTTTTATTATTATAAATTTTCATTATATGCATGGAATTTAGATTTGAGTATTTATTTCTAAGTTTTCATGAATTTTTGTGAAATAAATATTATTTAGGAATTTTATTATGGCATTCTTATAAATTATTATTTAGTAATTACTTTTAAGTATTTAATTGCATGTATGTACTTTTATAGTATCTTTTGTGTATTTTTATTTTAAATTAAGTAAAGTTATTTTTAAGTATGATATATATATATATATGTATGGCATATATATATTTATATTTATATTTTTATAGTTAAAGAGTAAAAAAAAAAATCAGTAGTAGTTTTAGGATGTTTCATTTGGTATCAGAGCCATGGTCCTTGGAGGGTGACTAGCCTGCTGCTCAGAGCTCAGAAATCGCACTGTTAGTGTGTAAGTTTTAAGTGTTTTAAATTATGATTCATGCATGGGACATATTAGTTATGTTTTTAATGATTTGTGAAAATGAGAATTTAAAGTTACGACAGTTTTAAAGTTAAAAATATTAGTTATACATTGCGATTTATGTGGGGAAACATGTGGTGGTGCAGAATGCCTCCGAGACAGATAAACAGATGCGGGGGACCTCCACCTCCACCTCCACCTCCGCAGAACCCACTTACGGCACTGGAGCAGGCCAATGCTAATATGATGGCAGGAATCACCGCATTGCTGGAGCAACAGGCAGCACGACCCCGACTTACGCGTGACGAGGACGTTGCGGAACGGTTCCAGAAGAAGGGACCGAAGGAGTTTTCTGGTGCCACTGATCCACTCGTGGCTGAGGGGTGGATCCGTTCCTTGGAGACCATATTTGCTTATATGGGACTTACTGATGCCGATAAAGTAAAGTGTGCGGTGTACATGATGAAAGACGATGCAGCCCTTTGGTGGGAGGGCGCAGTTCGAGGTGTGAACCCACAGAATTTGACGTGGGAGGAGTTCAAGCGGATGTTCTTCGCCAAATATTTTACTGAGGATGTGCACAGCCGAATGATTCGAAAGTTCATGAGTCTCCGGCAGGGGGGACAAGATGGTGGTTGAGTATATCAAGCAGTTCGAGAGGGGGTGTCATTTTGTGCCCCTGATTGCTGATAGTGCGCAGGAGAAGATGAGACAGTTTATCGATGGTCTTAGGGAGGACATCAAACATGATGTACGCATGATGGACGTCACCACTTATGAGGCAGCGGTGAGTAGGGCACTACGATCCGAGGATGGTAGGAAGGAGATCTTGAGGGAGCAGCTGAGGAAAAGGCAGTTCCAACCATCGTACCACGAGTCGTATCCACAGCAAGATGCAAAGAAGCAGTCCACTAGGCCATCGAAGGGCCCAAATCCACCGAGACAGCAGGGAGCTATCGTTCCTCGTGCAGAAGCACTACCTCTCTGCCAGAAATGCCAGAAGCCCCATCCAGGACCGTGCATGAAGGGATCAGGCATGTGCTACCATTGCAAGGAACCAGGACACATTATGCTGCACTGTCCCAAAAGAATGCTTCCGGACGAATCTATGTGATGCAGGCGGAGGAAGCAGTACCGGATACTTTGCGCATCACTGGTAATTTTATTTAACGCATTAAATTTGTCGCATTTGGATTGCTCGATTCGGAACTACACGAGAAAACCTGTTCTTGCCTAGAGTTCGATTCTATTTTGAGGACGAAATTCCATTTAAGGGAGAGAGAATTGTAACGCCCAGAAATTCGTCACGTAAATCCACATGCATAACTAGGGGATTTAATAATTTTGAAATAATGTTAAAATGTGTTAACTGAAAGAGTGGGTGCCCAGTGAGCCAACTTGTGGCTATGGACTTTGATGACTCTTTGTATAAACAATCTTTTGTTTAATATTATTTACACTTTTATTAATGGCAATGACTTTATCTTTCTTCATATTGTTATATTGTGATATACTATTGTTGTTTTGATAAAGACCTTGAATATACTATAGTGTATGTAAGATGTGGTAGAACATGGGGATGTCTATCATGAAATACATCTTATAGTCACTGTATATTCTAAAACCGTTCCTAGTCGATTGAGCCGTCCGATAATAAGGATAAGGATCGCTCGAGTTTGAGACTAGCATTTGCGATGCGGAGTACCACGTTTCATTGGTAGGGAACATGGAGATGTTCGAAGCATGCAAATGGATATTCATAGGATGAATAATCGAACTACCCTATCCGGACTTTCCAAGTGGTTATCACTTATCGAGTGGATAAAGTCCGCGGTTTTGGTTGTACACCATTAGTCCTTACTACTTGAAACATCATGGAGACTCTATATGCTAGTACTGTGCTTTGACTCATTTACCGACTCTGAGGAGGTCATCAGGTGTCGAGATTGGGTACAGTTACAACACATATAGGAGTCGATGCATTGTTGTCAAGGATTCACCACATACTTGCGAGTGTGGATATTCTATGCGATCTGAGGAGATATTAGTGTGACGAATCTCTGGCCAGAGTACTTGATGTGATTTAAGAAATGGTTTCTTAGTAGCACATGCGATGTCACTAATTTGATCTTCAAGATGTATTGCATAGTTATCGAATCTTGAGCGACTCTCGATATACCAATGGTTGTTGATTCGATCGGGATATATGGATGAAGGGACCGTACTGTACGCTAACCAAAATATACTGGTTCTTGTAGGCACTATCAGTGATACCTAGGGAATCATGGGGCGATGTTGCTAGGCGCTTTACCATGATTCGTTGGGCAAGTCGAAAAGTGTTGTTCCGAGTCACAAGGAGTTGTGAGCCCACGGCTAGCTGTATCCCTGAACCATTGAGGGTCACACAATGTAATGGAGTTTTAATCCCCGTTGAGATAGTTAAATTTAAAGAGTTAAATTTAATGAATAAAGAAGTTGGACTTCTTAATTAAGAGTAAGGGAGTAGGATTTCCTAAAATGACATAGGATGGACATTTTTGGAAACCACTGAATTCGGATTCAGGAAAATTTATCTTGACTTTAAAATGTGCAGAAATGGTTTCTGTGCACATTGGTGAAATCGGTTCATCAATCGGAGTCACGATGAATTTTATATTAATTTCTGAACATGCGGGCTTTGCTTGTCGGGCCTCAACTTATGACTAATGGGCCCTAAGGTGTTAGTGGCCTGCATTATAAATAAGTTATTGCAGTACAGAAATTACGCACAACTGGTCATAATTTTGAGACAGAGTTTTCGAAAACCCTAGCCTCCTCTCTCTCTCAATTCGGCCGAACACCCTCCCTCTCTGTCAGAGATTTTCCGGTCTGTGATTTTGAATTGCAGACAGGATTAGCGAATCATATTCGTTTATTCTCTTCGCAGAAAACTTCTGATAGATTTTCTAGTGCAATCTATCAGAGGGATTAAACCTCCATTCGTGGACCTGATTGAAGGAGAGATTGTTCATCAGTTCCAGGGAGAGACAACAAGAGCAGATTAAATCTGTTGGTGTCCAGAATCTCGATTCGAGATTAAAGGTAAAATTTAATAATAGTTATTTAATTTTACACACACAAACAATTTAATCGTTGAAGGTTTGATACCCACACTATGGAATCGTTCCATATAAAAATTTTAAACTTCCGCTGCACTGGGTATCAATACCGATTGATCTGAGAGCCGTGTTTTTCCAACATTAACTTGTTATTATGAGTGATTATTTAAATTATGTGATTTATTTACATATTTTAAATATTTTTTTCAGCATTTAAATCTGTATGATGTGATTTATGAATTTATTTGAGAAAGTTTATTTTATGATCGCGTAGGCGGGAGCGTGGACGGACGAGATGTTTGTTTTCACCCAAAATATTTTATGAAATTTTTTTTGGAGCGTTAAAATATTATTTTAAGGTATAATTTGAAGAAAATTATGATATTTAGATATATATTTATTTATGTGCTAGTTTTTACCCAAAATAAGTTATTTTAATGATTTTTATTAACCTTTAAAAATCTCCTATTTTATTATTTCGAGAATATTAAGTTTTAAGCAAATTATCATTTTTTTTTAAAGTTTAAATTATAGTATTTTTCTATCTTAATTATTTATTAAATAATTAACTTAGTTTATCCTAAGTATCTACACCAAAATCCCTCTCAAACCTACGTTCCTACTCCCTAGCCGCCTCCATCACCCTCTCTCCACCATCTTCATTGTTCCATCATAGATTTCTTATCCCATAGCCGAGCGTTAAAAGTTTTTGGTGTTTTTAGAAGATCTGTTCGTTCCAGCGAGCCCGATACGCGTCGTTTACGTTGTTTCGTCTAAATAATTATCAAAGCACGTTTGATTTCCTTTTTGAACACAATTTACATCATATTATACTGATTTTATGCATACAAGATCTGATATTGCATGTGTATGTGGTTTAGAATGATAAACTTCATGGATTTTGCATGTTACTCACGTTTTTTTGCAAATATGGCACAGTTTTGAGTTGTTTCTGGCCATGCAATGTTCGAACCTGCTGTACCTTGGTTAGGGGTCTGATCTAGGGTCCCTTAGGGTCAGTTTACGTGAGTGGTTAGGGCCTGAAAGTGGCAGGTTGAAGGCTGGGTTTGGGAAGGACAGAAGCTGTCGCGCAGAATTTAAGGGGGGAGAAGATGAGTTCGTTCGAAACATTTAGCTGCTGGTTCGAGCTGGGGTTAGGCCTCTTAGGATCGGCAGGACCTTGGGGTGGTCCTGCCAGTGGTGCTCCGGCCAGGGGTGGTCGGAGCTAGGCAGTCGAACGACCAACTTGGGACTGCTCACGTGAGGGATGAGAGGAGAGGCTATGTTTTTGGCAGATGTGGGTGGGTTCCTGGTCGAGAGGGGTGGATTCCTGATCAGGCCGGGTCGGGTCTAAAGTGTTGGGTCAAATTATGTTAGTTCGGGTTTAGATTTTTATTAATTAGGCTTGGATATTTTATTTTAATTAATTAAAAGTTTAAGTTAGTAAATTAATGGGTTGGGCTTGATTAAATTAATTAACTAGACTAATTTAATGGGCTTTAATAATTATGAAAGTGAGCCATTAATTTTTCATAGGTAATGTGATCCATGAGAATTATTGGGCCAAGTTGTGTTGGGTTTAATAATTTTATCAGTCTAAATTATAAGTTATCGGATAGTTAATAACTTTATTAATTTAATTTTAAGTTAATTAGTTAATGGGCCTAAATTATGTTTTAGTGAGTCCATTAGTTTTTCATGGGCTTGGGGGCCCATGAAACTTAATGGCCAGGTCAGGTTGGGCTTTTGGGTGTTTGAGTCAGTCTAAAAATTTATAGGTTTAAGTTAAGTGGTCAGCAGCTCGAACAAGTCCTTGGAAAAATAAACGTCCGTAAATATATATTTAACTCATGCATGCATTTTTATTAGATATATTAGTATGATTTTTAAGAAAATAAATTAAATATATATTTACGGGCAAATTTTCATGAAATAAAGATATAAATGGGAATTTTTAAGTTCATGCATCATGTAAGAATTTTTATGATAATTTTAAATGCATGTTAAGAAAAATATATTTTTATGGAAGTTGAAGTGAAGGTGGAAAGTGATGTGGTTGGAGGCCGGAATACCTGGGCCCGGTGACCTTCCTAATGATTTATAAGTATATATGATGAGTTTATGGATCCAGCTGAGAGAGCTGGTGAAGTGGCAGCACAGAGGTGAAAACCCCACCGCCGCGTACGTTGGTTTAAGATTGATCAATCGCTTAGTATGATGACACCGACATGGATACGACCTGTTGAGAACTAAGAAATGATGATAAGTTATGTAATGAGATTCATTAAATATGATGTTTATGTTTAGCATGATGATGATGCAATATAATTATTTATTCTTGTTTATATGCATATAATTTTAAGATCATGCACGTATATTTATATTCACGTATTTTATATGATGTGTGCTTGTGTGTGGTTTCATTTTGTTATGTAAGGATAGAACGTGTTGAGCCTCTAGGCTTATTAGATTTAAATGGTGCAGGTGAGCAGAATGTTAATGAAGATAATATGTTCCCGACTGGCGGCGATGGCGTATGAGTATCCAGGCAGTTAGAACCCGTGACCATCGCTCTAAGATGAATTTTATGTTGAGAGTAGAACGTTTATTTCCGCATATGTTTTATTATTATAAATTTTCAGTATATGCATGGAATTTAGATTTGAGTATTTATTTTCTAAGTTTTCATGAATTTTTGTGAAATAAATATTATTTAGGAATTTTATTATGGCATTCTTAATTATAAATTATTATTTAGTAATTACTTTTAAGTATTTAATTGCATGTGTGTACTTTTATAGTATTTTTTGTGTATTTTTATTTTAAATTAAGTAAAGTTATTTTTAAGTATGATATATATATATATATATATATATATATATGGGCATATATATATTTATATTTATATTTTTATAGTGAAAGAGTAAAAAAAAAAAAAACAGTAGTAGTTTTAGGATATTTCAAATACTAATGCATACAAAATGCACTTATCAAAGCCCTTAGCCATTGTCGTGAAAATTTGTCCTTTCCCAAGTAGTGCCAACGTTTTCTTTTATATTCTCTCATAAAACCCTATTTTCCTCATTAATTTGTGCTCAAGATTCATGAATGTCCAAAGACCGACCCCAATCAAAAGTTTTCATAAATTCCGAAATTCTGCTCGTAAAGAATATGGGATTTTTATACGAAAAGCCACAGGGTTTGTTCTTGGTCCGGAAGGTGGTTTGTGTCACGTTCTAGTCCAGACGTAGGTAGGTTCGTGTATTAATTTTTCAGCAATTTTTTGAGATTGATTTTTTGAAAGTGCATGGACCCGTGTCCAGACCTATCAGAGGGTTTGAACACCTATTTTCAAAAATTCTTTTGCATTCTTTCTTATAATTCTTCCTCATTTTCTATATGAATTTCGACGTGTTATTGCAAAGTTTGACCTTCTTTTCTGTTTTTAAGGTTTTTCCAACTTTTAATTAAAACCCCGAAACAATTAAAATATGACGATTAAAGTTCAAAACTCGGAATAAAAATGTCAAATAAACATGGAAACGACAAAATAAAGTTTTAAATATACTATAGGATTCGTGTTTATCCAATTCTAACCATTATGAAACTTGAACCAAATGCAGATGATGCAAAGATTGTGTTGAATTTTATCCGTCGCATTTTAGATACGACATACACAGTTGATTTGTATATATATACCATATTTCATCATTTGATACTTAAAGCATCGAATTGAATCAATTTGGATTTATTTGTTTTTCTCTCTCTCTTTTTTGTTGAAAAAAGGTAGATATTAAATTTGGGGAGTTACAATTAATATGTGTCAACTGCACCAGAAAAGTAGAAACCAACCTGTAATAAATTAAACCTTCAAATTAGTTGTCAAAGACTCAAAGGTAAATAATTTTTGTAAGATCCTAGCCTAGCTATTTGAAAACATGCACAAACAAACCCTTAATATAGTAATTTTGTATTATGAGTTTCAAGAAATTCAATATGCAAGGAATCTATTAAACTGTTCATATTTCTATGTTTGAAATTGAAATTTTATTTTGTTTCTTTCCTGTATATACATTTTTAATGGCAATTGTTTTTTCTTCCACTTATTTTAGATCGTAAAATCTAAAAGTATGAGTATAAATACACCGGAGTTTCTATGAGATCGTCTCATAGTCAATTTTATACAACGGATTTCCAACCGGTCGACCTAGTTCATGAAAATATTGATTTTGACATATTAATTTTTATGTCAAAAACATTAATATTTTTCACTATAGATAGATCTATATGTTTTGCAGATATAAATATGTGAGATCGATGCACACATAAGCATTAGGCGACGGATTGATGATTATAAATTCAACATAGTACTATATATTTTTGAATAACCATGTTCTATTAATTAAATCACTTCAACCGTTTATAATAATAACAATAATAATAATAATAATTGCGGGTTCGATTCTCGTATGAAGCATATTTCTTGCTGAAATATTGTAAGGGTATGTTCTGGGGAGTTGCATGGATTATGTTGCTCCCTCCTTCAGGTTTTTGCCGCTCGTGCACATCCCTCGATTTAACTACTACATGAGTCAATGAGTCTCTAACTCATGTGGGATGAGTACCATTAGGGTCAATCTTTTTTTTAATAATAATAATAAATTGAAATCATTATATTTGATTATCATTAGCATGGGGCAACATCATTTTTAATATTAATAAATTGATTGTCACGTGCCAACTGCCTACACAAAACTTAAAGACGAGAAGTCTTAATGAATACCCCGGTCCCCATACCATTACTCGTGTAAACACACCAACTGGCAGATAAAATTATGCTTGTTCTTTCCATAAGAAGATGGAATCCAAATCCAACAGTAAGTTTTTTTGTTTTAAGGAAAAAAAGTTCGAATCAAAAATTTAAAAGTAATTTTAATCATGATTTTAGTGTATATATATAAACAAAAACTTTTTTGTGACAGTATCAATGTTAGTTTTGTATGACAGATCTCCTATCCGATTCGACTTGTGAAAAGTATTACTTTTTCACAAAAATTCATGTGAGACGGTGACATAGATCAAATTTTCAAGACATATCTCTTATTTGAGTCATCCACGA
Organism: Henckelia pumila; assembly: GCF_033568475.1. Classification (NCBI taxonomy): domain Eukaryota; kingdom Viridiplantae; phylum Streptophyta; class Magnoliopsida; order Lamiales; family Gesneriaceae; genus Henckelia; species Henckelia pumila. Next base: position 227,901,748 of record NC_133123.1, on the reverse strand, counting down.
AAAAGTATTATTATTGATATCAAAGTATAATTTGTTTAATATAAATATGAGAATAATTGACTTATCACATGGATAAAGTTCAGTGAGATCATTTCACAATACACGTACTCTTTACTTTTTATGCTAGAATATTACTTTTTCACTTGGATATAAAACTGAATCAATATCATGAATATTGATCTGTGTAATCAACTCACAACTATCAGTCTATCCTTAAACAGGTTATACTCTAGAAATGACCACACCAATCCAACCTCTTATTTATATATTTATATATACGCGCACACACACACACACACACACACACACACACACACATATATATATATATATATATATATATATATATATCAAGTGCCCACCTATCATGCCCACTACCATGCCCACCAATGATGTGACACTATTCTATTGAACCTACAATTTATCACATCCAATAGAATAGTGTCACATCATTGGTGGGCATGGTGTGGGCATGATAGGTGGACACTTGAAAGAAACTCTATATATATATATGTATATATATATATATATATATTATTGATCTCATGTACCCTAGTATGCAGGATTTTTGTGAGCGACTAATAAAACTCAATATTATGTTTTAGTGGTTTATAAAAAACAAAAAACAAATAACTAAAACACACTAGTGGGTTAATGATCGCTCACGAAAATCCTGCACACTAAGATACTTGAGATTTCATCCAATTTTCGGCCATCTTCACGATTCCGGCCACTGAAATTGAAATTTATATCATAAGATACATTGTTGGATTCGCATTTTCGAGACGATCCTATCGTAAAAATTTCAAGGCAATCGAAGTTGCTTTGGATACGGATGCACGTGGATCCCCGCATCCTAGGATGCGTGGGATCAAAACTATATATATGTGTGTGTGTGTGTGTATGTGTTTTGTTATGTTGCCCACCAACCATACCCAACTATGTGTCTACCATGTACAATGGGTGAGTTGACCTGTACAATAGGTGAGTTGATTTGTACATAGTGGACACAGAGTTGGGCATAGTAGGTGAACAACATAACAAAATTCTATATATATATATATATTTATTTATATTTATATTCTTGATTTTAATATATATACGTTTGTGTACATATTTGTTTCCACCTAAAATCACATTCCTGTCATGATCTTTAAAATTCAGAAGCAGACTCTCTGAAACAGTGTCTTATGAGATCCATGAAACTTGTAAAATTTAATATTTATTGCAACACAAAAAAAGACTAATTTGTTAGTCAATTAGTTGAAACATATCTATGTGTAGATGAAAAAAATATTATTTTTATATTAAAAATATTAATTATTATTATAAATTTAGATCATGTCGACTTATTGCAAAAATTTTAACTTTTCTAAATAAATTACATATATTAAATTAAAAAAAAATTATCCTCAATATAAACACCCCGTTTGCTCGGAGAAATAAAGAGATAATCTTAAAACTTATAAAGTTTAGTTCAAACACGGGTTTTTTTTAAATGGTTTTAATTCAATGTTCTTAAAAGCTCTCTTAAGTAACGCTTAATTTTGCTTAAGTTTTAATACAGTTAAGTTCGATTAAGCGACCGCTTTTTAGAACGGAAGATTTTATTTATTTTTTAAAATAAAAATATTTTTATAAATATGTATATTTATAGTTTAGAACTTGAATTATCTATTAAATCATATATTTATGGTTAATCTAACATTTAATTTAATGTTTGTCTTAAAAAATTAAAATTATAGTAAAAATTGAAAACGCTTTTTCACGCTTAAACTCATTCTAAGCTCGCTTAAACATGAAAAGCTTGAAACTTGATCTCCACGCTTTGACGAGCTTCACGCTTTTTAGAACCTTGGTTTTTATATATAAACTAAAATTTCTAAATTTTATGCTTTTGTTTCTAACTAAATTTAAAATTAAAATAAAACAAATTTTCAACATTATCTAAACATCAAAATCGTTTTTTTTTAAATAAAACATTTAAAAACTGAACTTATTAAAAATTATATTTAATATAGTATAATAGAAAAACCAATTGGAGAAACTAGATTTGATCATTTTAATAGATTTCCAAATTTATCATTATCAGTCATTCAACATATTTAATAATTAAAAAATAAAAAAATAATTTATCATTCAAAAACTTCTCTCCTCCTTTTTTCATTATCTCATTATCTTAATTTTTAATTATCACTGTCTGATTATGTATTTTTTCTTTTTTTAAAAGGGTTGACTTTGAAGAGGACCACATCTCACATGATTCAGAGGCTTATTGACTAATGCGAGGTTAAATCGAGGGATGTGAACGGGATGTGCACGAGCGGCAGAAACCTGAGGAGCAACATTACCCACCCTTAAAGCATACTCCGCAATATTTCAGCAAGAAATATGTTCCATACGATGATCAAACCCGCAACACTGGAAAATATCTTCCCACGTTACCTCAGATATTAACAATTCACCAATGCTCATGTGGGCATCTAATTATGTAACCAACCTGATCAGTTAGAATGAGAGATGCGAAGTCCGGTTTGTACTCTCTAAGATCTTTATTAATTTGTTGGGTTATTATAATTATTATTATTATTATGTTAAATTGTGAACTAATTAAATAATGTGGTCCAGAAGGAAAAGTGAAGGCTTCTTTATTTCATCAATGAAGGCCCTGTGATTGTGTGACAGATTGCCGCAAATGGGCTGTCCTCTTGTCACTTTTCCAACACATTGATACACTTAAAAAATGATTTTCTACAAACATGTCATTTTTTTTTTCTTTTTTTCAAAAAAATTATTTTTTTACAAAATTAAAAATGATATTTTATTTGATCAAACTTATTCAATAATTTTCGATTTGGTACAATCGGGATTAATATTGGTTGATATATATATATATATATATATATATATTCTCATATGTGACGGTTTCAAGAATATATATTCGTAGAACGAGTCAACTTGATTCATATCTGAAATGAAAAGTAATATTTTTTATATAAAAAAAATAGTTCTTTTTCATGAGACTAATCGAATATAGAGCAAATAAATTTATCTAGATACACAACATGTTCTCTTGCTATTCATAAATTATTGAGTTTATTTGTACAATTAAATACGCAATTACTATATAAATTATTCGAAACAAATAAAGAAGTAGTCCGTAGTCGAACTGTAAATCATTAACATTTCAGTACAGAAAAACACATGGGTTCAAATTTAGTTCAGAAGTTTCAATGCTTGGAACATAATAATTAACTTGCATGTTTACACACACAACGTACGTGAAAATTGATTTTTTTTCAATTTCAAAAAAATATATATAATAAATTTAAGGTAGAAAAAATAAAATTATTTTGGGTTAAGAATGCTAACCATAAAAAACAGTTAAAACATATTTAATTTCTATTGGTTATTTCCAACTCCATTTTTTTTCAAATAATTTGGAATTTGAAATAGATTAATAAATATAAATTATTATTAATTTTGTGTTGTCATATCAAGAGATCATATAGTTTTTCTAAGGCTCTTTTGCTTAATAAATACTAGTAAATATATGCACACGATGCTTGTACATAAGTTAAAATTTTTATCTAAAATGTAGTTTTTTATTTGTGCGATATAAAAAAATTTATATGAAATATAATAATATTTGAGTAATTTATATTTAATGTTATGTTTTTTTCAATTAGATTCAAAAATAATTATGGTAGTTATGAGGTAAGGATATTTTGGAAATAAAAATTGGTATGACATAACCTACCAAAAGTAGTTATTATATATGCCTCAAGCTTAATAATATAGAAAAGATAATACTGTTAAAAAAAATAATATAGAAAAGATAGAAGAGATGTATAGTTTTATATAACATCACATACTATAAATAATTAGCTTTTAATGAACATTACTTATTATGTCGATAAATGATGAAACATTGCAATATTGATTTTGATAAAAATTGAACGGAATGTCTCTTTTAAAATTTAGTAATCTATCATAGTTAATATTCTCAAACGCCAAATAAATATACAATCGTGTTTATATTTGAAATATTTATTTAAACATGATATTTTTTTATTTTCGAATTAATATTTATTTTTATATATTTTTTATGAGGAGTGATGACTATCTAAATTTTTTGTAAGAAAATTTATTTTAGGAAATCATTAATAAATTAAATTATATAATGAGCTCATACTGTAATTATCGTGTACTTGTGCAGAGCCGGACCTGATATGAGTGGAGTGGGTCCATCACCTTAAGCTCAGGTTTAAAAGAGAGCCAAATTTTTTTTAAGATGCTAGGTTGTAGGTAATGCATGTTTGTTACTTATTCCTCATCTTTCATGTTATGTTGAAAAATAATTTCAAATATATTTAAAAAATTTATCTACGATGATTTTCATGAAATGATACATGCATGCACATACACATAATATTTTGTTAGGTATATATTCAGTAAACAATATGTCACTAAATTTTTGATTTTATAAAATAAATCTATGCGTTATAAATTTAGTTTTATGAAATCATCTTTAATAAATAAATAATTAACAGACGTTATTATCTTGAGACCCAATTTCTAGAATTGGACCCAGGCTGGAAAATATCAGGAACGACACTGAATACATGAAGGAAACTATTTTAAGTTTAAAAAAAATATTGTCCTTATGAATAATATCAAGATGGGAATTATTGTGATAATTTTTATATGATTGTCCACGTGCACGGATATCTATGTGATTAAAAAGAGACTAAAATTTAACCAACGAACCATTCAACCATCGAAAGTTAAATTAAACAAGTTCGATTATTTCTTTTTTTTTTTAATGAGATGAGAATTGATGGTCGTTATTTTTTGGGTGCATCTTGAGAAAACTCTGAATTAAAATAATAACCGCAAAATTATTTTCAAAACTACTACAAGCTAGAAAGCTCTCGCTACACTGACAAAATTCGGATCCAAAATTTTGCTTGGGAAATTTTATTTTATTTTCAAAAATGGAAACCATAAATATCGTATAAGGTCCTAGTTGGAATTTAATGACGTCAATTTTGTATGTTTGACCAATAATAGGTGAAAATGGAGAGGCGCCATTGGGTCCATCACTCTCCTGCGCCCCATTCTAGGAAGAAAATAATATATAACGTATATATATAGTTGCCTTGCCTTATAAATCATTTGTAATTATTTTTTTTCAAAAAAAAAAAGAAAAAAAGAAAACAAAGTCATTTGTAATGAACTGATCAGTTTCATTGCTTGGAACATTATTAATATCACCAACTTTAAATTTTGAGAAAACGACAACAAGCAATCTAAAATGAAGCTGATGACACATGAAAAATTACAAACATGCATTTGAACCAACCCTAGCAAGAATACGAATTATAAGGTGAAAGAAATCAAAGAGCTTGCTGGAGTTATTGAAAAGCAGAAACAAAAAGTTAAGACATGCAACCACGAATATATAAGCTAGCTAGATGTGTATCATGTATGAATAATGAATATATTTTGATGAATTAATACTAGCTATGGGTTGATGATGTCGGAAGCAAATATGCAGTCCTCGAGCCTGAAAAAGCTCAAGTGTTGGTCGTTTATCCATCCATATTTGTCAGTGAAAGGATTGACGAGTGTTTTGGGAGGATACATGTCGATGCAATCCTCCCAAACATTGGGATCATCCAGGTCTCTCATCACTTCCCACACGCAGTTGTTGCATTTGAAACCCGCCCCGAAGCTGATCATGAATATCCGATCACCCTTCTTCAGCCTCTTCTTCGCCTCCATGTACCCAAGAACATACCACAGCCCACCCGCCGACGTGTTTCCGAATCGATGCAGTGTCATCCGAGCCGGCTCCAGGTCGTATTGGCTCAGCCCCAGGCTCTTCCCCACTCCATCTATTACCGCCCTGCACCATATAATATATCACATGCCAACATCATCATCATTATATATCACAGACGTCACATCATATATAATTAATGTTTTTTCGATGTGCAAGCAATTATTATAACTAATTATTCATGATGACATGACCTGCCACCAGGATGAATGCAAAAGTGTTCCACACCAGACTTGAGATTCAACCCTTGCCCAACACCTTCCAGCATGGGATTCTTCTGCTTACCCCATCGCAGAGAAACCACAACATAACGAACTATCTCCCACGGCGGCAATATTTTTGGCAGCAACACTTTCAAGTTTATGATGAAAGCCTTGGCCGCCGCTTTCGTCAGCTTCTTCGTCAGCCGAAACCCTCTGTATCCTTTGTCATCCTCCACTTGAATGCAACATTCGTACGCTTCGTCGTCCGAACCGAAATGGGTCCTCACCAGAGTCTTCAGCTTGAATTTCCCCCGGTTTTTAAGATCCGGGTTGTTGGTGAAAAGCATGGAACACCCGCCCGAACGGAACAGGCAGTTGGAAAGCATCATGGACTTCTCTTTCCCGCAATACCAGTTGGGTCCCAGCGACTCAGTGCTTACCACTATACCAAAAGCTTGTTTCTGGACCTTGAAAACCTGTCGGACAAGGTCGATGGCGATCAGGCTGGCACTGCAGCCCATCCCGGAGAGATTGTAAGCCTTAACATCTTCTCTCATCTTGTACCGGTTGATGATCCGGGCCGCCAGAGACGGCTCGGGGGAAAGAAGGGACACGTTCACGACTAGTACGTCGATTTCTTGCGGGGAGACACCGGATTTCTTGAAGACTTGGTCGAGTGTGGAGAAGAAGATGTCATCCAGCTCGTCGATGGAGTCGCGTAAATCCGGGCAATCTTCTTTCCCGTCGATCACGTTCTGCGGGCTGTAGGTCTCCTCGCCGATGCCGGAGTTGACCATGGTTTGCAACAAGAACTTGTACTCTTCCCATCCCAGTTTCTTGTTGCGAAGCACCACTCGGCAAGACGATTCGGTGTCGACTTTTCTTGAGTCGGCGGTGGGTTTGTAGCACTCGTAGTTGAGCATGTAGCAGCAATCCTCCTCTCGATCCCCGAACAGCCAGTGTAGGAGCTTGAGCAAGGGGAATACCAAGAGGAAGAGAGTGAAGATAGTAGCCATATTGAAGAGATCCATATTATTATTAACTAATAATTCAAGATCCATCAAATATTATTATTGTGTATGGAATGGATTGCAACGAGACAAGGAGATATATATATATATATATATATAATATAAGCCCAACTTAATTATCTCATTTTAATGTTGTGAAAACGGTTGTGTATTTTGATCTTATAATTTTTTTCATTTTTTTTAAAATTTTGGTAATTTATGTTATTAAATTTTAGTTTTAATTATGTATTTTTTTTTTGGCAATTTTAGTTTTTTTTATTTATATTGTTGATGTGACATTATACACATAATTACATCACATCATAATTACATCACATCATAAATGCATTTGGTAATGGAGAAGAAAAACTAAAATTGTCTTTGAAAAATAAAAATAAGAAACTAAAACTAAAATTTTGATTACATGGCGCAAGAAACAAATTTATAGGATAAAAAAAACAATTTTCACTTTTAAGTTTTGGTTGTTTTCGAATTTTGGTTTTGGTACATCACGTACGTATTAATTTTTGGATTTTGGTCCAACCGTAATGTGGCATGAAATAAATTTGTAATTTTCAATGTCATGTCAAAATAACGTTATTTTTTCGTCAATATGACGTCAACACGCTGATGAAATAAGACAAACAAATCAAAGTTACTTCACCAAAACCACACTTTTTAAAACAACTAATAGAAAAAGTTAGCAGTTTCACCAAACATATATAACAATGTTGGAAGATTGATGGGTAGATTTTCTTTATATGATCGACAACACAAATCAATATTAATGTTTTGTAACCACCAAGTTGAAAATATCCCATGCCTAGCTCAACCAATTATGTTCAACGATCTATTTAGAGCGAGGGTCCCCACCATTTTCAAATCACGAACCTTCTTCTTTTGTGATTATATTATATTATATGGTATACGGGTGGGTGGTTGCTTGGATTTTCAGTGTATTAAATGTATCGGCCAAGGATGCTCAAAACGAAAGTGATGGGAATTGGCTTCTTCCAATTAACTTTGCGACATCATATATATACATGATTATGTAACAATTATTATTATTATTTTTATAACGTGGGAACTCGCAACAGCTATCTTTTAGTGTATATTAGATAAATCATTGAACTAATATAATCGTCTGCGAACTACGTTAAAGAAAATATTGATAAGAAAAATCAAACAACTGATCATTTGTCAAAGGCTTACCTACGACTCTACCAACTCAAACACTCATTTTGAAAGCAACTATTATTATTAATTATTTTTAAGAAGATGAATCGAGGGGATTGGAAGTACTGTCTGAATCCAAATGAAAGGAATTGGTAGTCATTGATCATATCGTGCCACCTTGTGGATGTGTATCATCACATTCAACCACTAAAAAGCTTAATATAATTTGTCATTATTCTCAGCAAACTCGTAAGCATATTATACATCTTAGATATTCTTGGAATCAATAATTGTTCATATTAGTAAGAAGAGCTATATATTGAAATGTTGTCTTTCAAATATCATACGGTTTAAAACATTGATTTACAATGTTATAATCATGAGTTATAAATTTCGATAAAATTGTAAATACTCGATCGATGAGAACCAAAATCACGTATTTGATTCATATTCATAGTAGGAAAAGTGAGATTAAAACGAGGAACCAGACTAAATTAAATTTTAGCAACGTTATATATATAGTTATTAATTGTTTACAAACTCTAAAAATAAGTGATATTTTGGAGATTTTCTGACTAAATCACTTATTTTTAGAAGTTGCAAACACTACCATATAACTTTGACTCATATACAGTTTTTCTTAATCTTATTCTGTTATTATTAATTTCAAAATGAATAGTATAATTATATATATATATTATTCGTATTAGTTTAATTTAGTTGTTTCACGATTAGTTAAAATATACAATTTATTGTGTCATTTTATAACTCCTGAATAAACATCATTTTTAAGATTAATTTGTTATCTTATGTGTTATAGCTAGTTAATCTACTATAAAAAAATAGATTATTTATTTATGAAATTTGAATTGATTACATAACTTACTCAACTTTAATTTAATATATAAATATATTCATAACTTTACAAGTATATTTTTGATGGAATAAAATAATTGAAAATTTTAGAGAATATTCGGTAGCAAACGAGAGGCATTAATTCATGGTTTAGAAAGCACGACGTACGTATAATTGTTGTGGACGTAGACTTTAATTTTTCCAACTTAATTTCATATACTGATTTTAGAATAAAATATTGAATTGGTTTTTTTAAAATTTTATAATATTACCAATAATTTTACTAATGGTACTCATGCAATATATATGCTCGAAAGTAAACTTTTTGATATGTCACATCATAAAACTTTTCGTTTAACCTTCAAACTTTTTATAGTGTATATATACATATAGACATGATACTCATTACTCGACAACCTTGTACCATTTTGCATCTCACATATATAGACTTATAAAATGTCGTATGCTACGAATAATTTCTAGAACGTCATAGTTATGTATCAGTATCAATTTCATATGAATGCAGACAGTTGAAAAGGGAAGTGGTTAGATGTATAATAATTGTAAAACAATTATTATTTTTAAGTCACATAGTCATAATTTAATAATGAAAAAGGTCAGAAATTATTTTGATAATAAACCCGTCAAGTACAACATTCTTTAAAAAAATCATTTTGATAAGTTTGGCTCTTTGCACGATTTTATTTAACAAACTTATATGTAGTTTTTATTTACGAAAAATTGTTTTTTTGGTCGTATATGTTTATCACTTTGCGATATCGGTTCTTTATATTTTCAGATTCAAGTTTTAGTCCACTTTTTTTGTTTTTTTTGACAATTTTAGCCATTTTTTCGATGTGACACGGATACGACATCGATGCAATGCTGATGTAGAACTGACGTGTATAGTGTCACGCAAGCATTTTCGAAGAAAAATGACAAATTACCAAATATTTGAACATACAGAACTAAAACTAAAATTTGAAAACATAGAGAATCGAAATCGCAAAATGATAAACATTTCGTACCTAAATTACAGTTTTCTCTTTTTATTTATTTATTTATTTATTTTGAATTGGACGCATCATGAAGATTTCTTCAAGATACCGAGGGATCCTCATCTCAAGTTTCAGTAGTTGTACTTGGCGGGTTCCCCCAGGCCCAATCAAAATGTGATTTTGTCGACTAAGAATAAATACAAGGTGCAATTGTAAATGAATACTCCTCGAAAGATATACTTTTCAGATTATGTATTCATAGATATTTGATGGATAAAATACAGAAAATTTAAAAGTAAGAGCTACCACAATTAAAAAGGGAAAATGTAGGTGGCATCAAAACTAAGTTGTGAATTCTCCACTATCGTCTCGTTTCTTGCCAGCAAAATTCTCCTCTTCTATGTTACCCTGCTTCCTTTTTTTGTTCTTTCCCGAATACTTGGCAAACGCAGCCTCCAAGGCCGATCTTACACTTGTTTCAGCTACCGTTTTTCTCTGTTTCCTGGCATCTGGGACTTCCTTCTCGACCTCACTCACAGATGCGGGTTTAGGTTCAGAAATGTGGTCGCTTGGATTTTTTATAGGAGTTGCGATGTTGGGAGCAGGAGCTACACGTTTGAATGGCTCATGGAAAGTATCATACAACCGTTTCACCTGATGACGGGCAAAAATTTCAAAATAAGGCTCGGATTTAACGGATGGTTAATTGATCTTCACATTAGGTGAAGCACGATATGATCACAAATTCTCCAAAACAAATGGACGGGACAAATAAGAATCTAAAGTTTATTTCTAAATTATAAGTATTTTAAAAAATACAGCAACTTGTGGGATGTGCAAGATCCACACTACAAAACCTGTGAATTTGTGATATATTTTTTGAAGTAGAAGTACAAAACGCGTCAAGGAATGAATACCTTTCTTTCTCCTATGCCAGGGCAACGCGCTAAATCTTCCATTGATGCGTCCATGATATGAGAAAGAGACTGGAAGTAGTAAAATTTGGCTCAGCACAAAACAGGAACACAACCCGCAGTATGCAGTCAACATTTAAAGACAAATCACAGGCTTACCCCAAATGTTGACCCCAGAGTAACAACATCCGTTTTGTTAACATGACGTACTGCTGTGAGTGCATGATTCAACTATATTGGAGAAATCAAATGTGGTCACGTGATTTCAATGAGGTAGCTCTTAAATCTTCTAGAGTTAATATTTCAATTATTATTGTATATATAATGGTCAGATATTATTTGGTGTACGTAATAAGCAACAAAGTTCATCGATAAACCAAAATATATACAAATATATACCCGTGACAGATAGTCCATATCCATTTGTCCCTGGATAAGATCTGCTGGTTTGTTTTCATATACTTTAATAGTCTCCAGGTAACGGCCACATTCCTCTAGGCTAAATGATAAAGCCAAGAAATGGTCAGCTACAGACACTTGGTATCACTTGGATAGTTGGATATCAGATTGGCATAGCAAATGAAGTTGCTTATTTCAATGCTTTCACAGGACAATTGAACCAAGTTCAAGAAAAAATCACTAATATCTTTTCTCTCCACCCGTAAATAAAAATTAAACTTGCAAAAACCTTTCAATAATCAATTTCCCTTAACATCCAATACAACACTTTGAAAAGTAAAAACTACCAGTTTTTCTCTCCATCTCTTGGTTTAAGAGACACTCTCACACACATTTCTCTCAATAGTAATCTAATCTTTTAAAATCTCATCACATCGGTCAAAAAAATCTTTGAAATGCATCAAATATGCAAAATGATACCTCCAGCCGCATAAAAGAGTGCAGTCATGAAGTAGAGCTGTTTTTGTGACTTCAAGCAAGGGCTTAACAACATCTTCCTGGTAACAAAAGTGAAAGCATCTGAGAACCAGAGAGTGATTTATGTTCTATGATTGATAATTTACCAAAAAAAACTTACCACATCAACATGGCACAAAACAACACAAAGCTTGAAGTTTTTTTGCAGTTCTCTAATCCGAAAATATAGGTAGTCTGGATGCAGTAGATGATACCGTAGACTGTCAAAATAGAAACCACTTAAGATATTTGTTAACTTCCATGGCAAGAGCCGCAGAAGAGAATCAATTTGCTAACAAAATGCATCAACAGATGGACATTAAAGTGACTGTGTTAGTTTTTTCGGGTAATAGTGGGCTTGGGTTTATGGGTAATAGTGGGCTGGATCCAAATAGAAAGTATGTGGAATAAACATGTGTGAGTTATTTCGCAGTGTGAATTTTATGATGGTTTTGAAAGCCTTTGCTAGGGAGAGTTTTTTTTTTTTGAAGATTTTATACACTTTAAGGGGCGCCATTATCCTTGTGAGGATAGGTCATTTTTTTTACAAATTTTATTGTATTTACTGAATGTCATACATTGTGACATTCTATTTCCTTTTATTCTCCTTTGATACTGGTTTTGCTTGTGTTTTGTGGTTTGAATCGTAACAGAATGTCTCAATCTGCATGGCCTGAAATACACTGCCCCTTTTCATTTCAACGGGATGTGTAACCGTTCATTTGAGAGATTGAAGCATCAGGAATTGCTCAAAGAAGTAGATTGTCTACTTAAATCTCTAAACATGTTGAATAAAAAACAAGGATTGAAGCAATCCTTCAAAGGATAGAAGTATGAGGTAAAGAAATGAACTCCAACCGGGGGAACCTTTTAGACAAAATTTAGGATAACAACTGCTAGTATCTTAGTATCTGAAAAAGTTCAATTTTGAGAAAGACAATATCATGTATTAAAATTTAAAATTGAACTAACAAGCAAACATTTTAAAAAGATTAAAGAAAGAACTGAACCATCATAAAGCTATACATTTAAAGTTTTTAATTAACTTGTTTTTACAAAATACTACAAGGTAATTAAAAACCTAATTATTACAGACAGCAACTTACAAATCTAAAATATTTATCACATGATGAGTTTGAACTATAAATTTTCTTCATGTCTAAACAAAAAAACCAAGACTAGCACTCAAAACTCAAAGCAAGCAACCTCAGGGAAGGAAGTAGGAACACAAATCAAATTGATGTGTATGCATCCTGCTTCTGCTCTCATAAAAAATTGAACTAATTTCATCAGTTAAAAAGGTTTTAAGGTTAGATTACAGGTTCGGTTCGTTCCTGCATCAGTTAGAAATGGGGAAATGGCTAATCCCATGGGTGATAGAAGAAAAGACCCAAACCAAGTGTAAATTTGAGATTTTGGACCAACGGTTGTTCCTTAGGATAAAGTATACCACCCAAGTAGAAGAATGAATGAGGCGGTATCCCCTAGTCACTAAAGTAAATTCTTGAATCATATCAGCGATTTGCAGAGTAATATTGTTAAAACAAAACTTAATCAACAGACTTCAACAGTATAGATTTCGAAGAATATGAAAGTGACATTAAAATTACTAAACATGTGAACCTCAAAACTACTTCCATTTTCCTTGTCGACAGTTACTGAGTGCAAAAAGAGGAGCTCATAATCTTACAAGCATATCTTGCAATAAAACTCACATCCCTCATCATCATATCAAGGGAAATTGTTATAAGTGTCCATCAAGTTCCTAGGCTTTCCCAGATAATGCGATAATAAAAGAAGGTGTCTATCTCAACTCTCGTCCAAAAGTGGAGAAAATAATCCAAATCTCTAGATTCTCCACCAGTACGATAATGATTAGATTAGTTGATCTATACAATGTAAAAATCCTATCAATTGAGAATTTAACATTCCAACCTCAAATAAAGAGCACAAGAACTTTGTCCCATCAAATAATCACAAATAATATCAGCAAAAGCCCATCGCACATTCCTTATATGCTTCAGCAATGGGTTTCCCTTCTGCACGAAAAAGCAAAAACAATTAAACACACTGAAACTTTTTTGAAGTGAAGATGACTTGAATCCCTCAAAAGTTTTAGGGAACTACAAAAAATATCCCACCAAACATCGAAGCAAAAAATTCAAAGTTATTTGATTTTGAAATTTCAGAAACAAGTTAGGTTCCGGAAAATAATATTATTGTTAAAAAAATGCCCTTCAAACACATTTATAAGCTGCAAATGCATAGGCATGCGGCCAAGAACTTACATTTTTTTGTTAATTATAGCCACCAATCTTCTCTAACTACTAAAGAGCACTCCCATCAAACTCAAAAGTACAACAGAACAAAATGTAGTATGCTGGTGAAAGAAGACAAATTTATCAGCTACTTCAGTAAGTTAAATTTGTAGCAGGTTTAATTAGCATAAAAGGCATTATCCTAGTCCTAGCATAAAAGAGCTCCAATTACCTAAGAATACATCTATGTGTTAAATGGAGACGAAAGCAACGGACTTTACAAAATGCCACTAGTAACAATATGCAATAAACATATACCTGTCTATGGCTAACAAGGATGCAATTTCGACTAGGAACAGGAGCCGAAGCAGATGTGGATGGAACTTCCGATAGTCCAATCCCCCTAAAAACCCAGAATTGAAAATACAATCAGCCATAATAACAAGTCTCAATCAAAAAAGAATGTGTGTGTGTGGGTGGGACAGAGGACAAGAGACCACCTCGGGACGGCTGAGGGAGATTGATACGGCGGCGGAGGAGCCGGGGCGGAGTAGAATTCTGAGTTCTTGACGAAATTGAAGGCCTGGGAAAAGGAAGACGAAGGATTGAAGAGGGAATGGTCGGCAGTGGTGGGCTGTACCACCTCCTCGTAAGAAGGTATCTCGATGTGAAACGATGAAGTGTGCGGCGGCTGCCGGTGGCTTTCAGGTTCGCCGCTGTCTTCCATTTTTATCACAATCACGGTTCCGGATCCGGACACTCTGGTCAATGGTCAGGGTTTCCCCATTTTTAAAAAAAATTTATTTATTTATAAATTCTGAAAATTATTTTTTTAATAATGTAAAATATTATTATTAGTAGTTATATATATATATATATATATATATATATATATGTATGTATCTTAGAGAAATCGAGCTACTTTAATGTTTGATTATGATTTAATGAAGATTGTGGACCAATATAATTGTTGGGATCGAATGGGGGAAGCGAAACTACTACATAAACTTATCACTTCAAATTATTATAGCAGTTGATCTCCAAAATTTTTAGTTTGGTTCAGTTGATGTAACGCCCCAATTTTATCTTAATTGAACTTAATTGAGTTAATTGGAAATTATAGAGTTCATGAGCCGACTTAATTTTGATCAGGGTTCTTTTTGCAAATTTTGAAAATTTCAGGGACTAAAATGCAATTTTGGACTTTGTTAGATATTTATAAGGGATTTGACTTGGTCTCCTCCATTCTCTCTTCCCCAACACGCCAAAGACTCCATTGAAGAACCAACGTGAGCTTCCAAGCTTCCAGATTTCTTTCCGAGTTCGATCCGTCCGTTAGAATTTATTTCTGAAGGCAGATTAACGATCACGGCTGCGAGAGCTTCGTTCTATCGTAAGTTTTTCTACAATCACATACATTCTATTTTTCGGATGTTGTTAGAATCGAATGAGTTTCGAGTATATTGTTCTTGGACTAGTAGAGATCGTTTATTCTCAGTCGGTTTTGAGATAGAGCGTCATTCGAAATTGTTATGATTTTTGAAGTGATTTTCGAGAATTGGAGTGTTGAGATTTGGTTGATTTTAGTTGTTTTGATGATATGGAAGTTGTTTTGAGTTGGTATCGATATTGTACTGCTGTCTGTATTTCCGGTTTGATCAGAATATAGCCGTTACGCCATCAGTTTGAAGTTTGGATATCGTTTCGTTGTTTTGATTGAACGATGTTTGATTGAACAATTGAATGCCGATATTGATCTTTATGACCTCTTTGATAGATTGGTTTGAAGCCAATGGATTTGCGAGATTGCAACTTTGAACAGTTTTGAAGATCGAAGCCGGTATAGTATCGATTTTTTTTTTTATCGATCGAGGAAGTTTGATTGAATCTGAATGAGTATATTGTTGTTGTTTTCAGGTTGGAGCATCGACTTTAGAGAAGAGGTATAAGACGACTTACACTTGAATGAAATGATTAACTCGAATCCGACTTGATTCGAGGGTTTCGGAGAAATCACATACTTGCATGTTTTTGTGAACTATTTAAATTATGATTGAATGCATTAGAATTCATATGCATTCATATTGAGCCAAATGATTGTTTTCATTTTGAATTAGACGTTCAGGGATTATAGTTCAGTGGATTTTTAGGCGATTTACTATAATTGCAGATTGATCTCCCTATAATTCTCCGGAGTCTAGAGGATTGAAGTATACATCCTCCACCTCGAAAGGTGAGTTCGGTGTTGTTTTGATACTTTATCCTTGGGATCCCAACCGAAGAAAGAAGAGACGAAATGCATTTTGATTATCAGAGTTGATAATCTAGAGATTTTGAAGTCATGCATATCATTTTTATTCCGCACTTGAATTGATTTGATATATGATGTGGAAGTTGATATATGTCATGATTTGATATGTTTACGTGATATTTTATGTTAGTCTCTTTTATTGGAAATATCATTTTTCACCGGATTTATCCGGCTGTTGTCTTTGTTTGTATGTGAACTTGGCAACAGGTGGGGCAGGACCGAGTCAGAGACCGCATGGCTAGGTGGGTGAGTTGATAGAAGTGAGGACTTGTTGTTGTAAAAGTCGAATATGTAATCGAACTTAGATTGTATTCGAACTCGTTATGAGTTATTGTGTATTGGATAAACTAAACTGAAACATGTTCTTCTAGTTGAGATTGTATAACTCTAGAATTACCTTTTATTGGTTTATGCATGTTGATTGGATTGAGGTTTTAATGCATGTTTATGTTTGGAATGGATTTTTGTTTGAGTTGGAAATCGTTTTTCTGTTTTTTTGTTCTGGTGCAGGGGGCGACCGATCTGCTATTTTTAGCAGACCGAGCGCACCCCCCGTTGAGCAGAACAGTAGGGCTGTGATTTTGGAGGCGTCCGGTCTGCAGTTTTTAGCAGACCGAGCGCACCCCTTTTTTTTTAAAAAAATTCCTTGATTGCTTTTAATTCTTGGATCTTGTTTGATTAATGATTTTTTAACCGAGATTAGATGTTTAGAACCGAGGCCTCACATTAAATGGTATCAGAGCGATAAGATTCTTGGACTGAATTAGAGTGAGCGGGATAGATCGAGTCCGCATGAATTGAATTCTCGCATGTGTTTGAGTTATTTAATTGATTTATTAAATATCCTGCGAGCATGCTTTATTGATTGAGAATTAATTAAATTACATGAGTTATGTGATTTAATTTATAAAGCATGGACTACTTGATATATAAATTGTTGGTTCTCGATTGGATCCGAATTCCTGAGAGGTGGAAGGCACCGAATGATAGAGATTGAGGTATCTTTGTGTCCAAACCTCTTGATTATCAGATGGCACCTCGAATAGTGTTGATCAGGAGACGACCGGTAGTAACTCCTACTACTGATCAGGGTAGTACTGGGGTTGATCAGATGGATGCGACAGTGAATCCAATGGAAACCTTGCTGAATAGGTTTCAGTCGTTCAAGCCGCCGACTTTGAAGGGCACTGAAAATCCGGTTGACTGTGAAAGTTGGTTGGAAGACATAGACCAGCTGTTTGATTCTCTAGATTATTCTGACGACCGCCGAACCAGGTTAGTTGTGAGGACTCGGGCACTAATCTCTCAGATCATAACTATTAATACAAGATCAAATAATAAACCTTTAATCTAATACATGAATTAAGAACATGCAATTAAAGGAATAAATTTTTTTTTAAAAAAAAAATCAAAACCTCGCTCGATCGGTAAGAGTTCACAGATCGAGCAAGCACAAATGCAGCAAAACTCTGCCTGCAAAATACATGGCCTCGCTCGATCGATAATAATTCACCGATCGAGCGAGAACAAACTCAGCAACTTTCTGCCGAAGAAAACAAGGCCTCGCTCGATCGGTCAAAGTTCACCGATCGAGCGAGAATGCTTTGTGCAGAAAAAAATAAAATCTGTTGTTGCTGTCTAACTCTTTCCAAGCCATATAAACAAGACATTTAAACAAGATATATCTATGCTAACATGAGTCTCATACAAGCTACCATGATATACCAATACCAATAAGAGTCTTAACATGCTACTAAATCCAAGTATAAAACAAACAATAGCATGCTCATAATTCTTGACTCCTATCCAAGGGAATGAAACATGTTCATGCCAACTCCCCTAAAATAACATCAAACTAGAAGCATAAAGCCACATCATAAAACGCTACAACAAGTAGAGTTCCCACTTTTCATATAAACAATCTTAAGTTTACATGTAGAATCTACATAAGTATCTCAACTAAACTTCAATTGTAGCAACAACATAAACTTCTAAATTAAAAGCTAGTCTCAAGCTTTAATACAACATCAAAACATGAAAAGATATTAAAGTCCCAATCAATGTTTCAACATCAAAACATTGGAATCTAAATATAACATGTTTGACAAAACATAAACTTCTTCTAACACCTGAGTCTCCACGCTAATCTCTCAATCTTTCGCTTCCCAGTCAAGTCCACTCGCTTACTCTTCAACCTGATGCAATGCACACATACAAGCAAAACACCAGCCGGATAACTCCGGTGAGAATAATCCCAGTATGAAAGACATGTATATAACATATCAACACATATCAATCTTGGCACCTTTCAAATCATAAAACAGATTAGAAAAACTTGTATATGTAAATCAGGTAAATATAACTCGAACAAGTAATTTACCATTACAATCAACATCTCCTTATACCCTTACCTGCCTGATGTCGTCAAATAAAATCATTCAATATCATACCGACTCGAAAACAGGTTAAGGGTTACGGATTCAGATCTCACAGAATCGATATTTTAAAAAAAATCATTTCGTTGGGATCTCGGGAATAGAATTGGGCCAAAAAAAATCAGGCCTACCACCTACGCTCCCGCTCGCGGTGATAATAAGCTCGTATTCCCTGGACTGTGAACACTATACTGAGAATCGTAGAGCCAAGGAATTGAGTCAGACTCCTAGCCTCTCATATACAAGTTCACCACGTCCAATATTTTCTTTTCGATTCTGTTTTCTGGGTTTCGAAAGAATTGTGGCTCAAGAGGTTACTCTCAACTCTCTAACCTATCTACCACAACTCAATAATTCAAAATCATCTAAACTTATCAATCTCAAATAAATAATCAATCATCAAGCTAAACAAATAATCATGCTTGAATCATACAACTCATATATCAATCAACTAAGTCAAGTAATTCATAAGATCATATAAGATTAAGTAAAACACCTAACCATGCATGTATGTGATTTAATAAACTCAAAAACCACCACGTTCTCGAGTTGTTCTACCAGTCAAGGTTAATGTCGAATCATACCTGTAATCTGAACAAACCTCTGAAAGTCTTGCACTACTTGATCAACCATAAACTTCTACAAAATTCTGCACAACCCTCTTTGCATTTCAAACTCTAGTTGTCCCCAAACTTGAAGTTCATTTCAAGTTACTTCCGGACTCGTCGACTCGACTTCGATACCTTTCAAGCTTATTCTGAAATATATATCATTACACAATTTCATCAATGTCAAAGCTTAAGCTTAGCTCAATTCATACATCAAAGCTTTTCAACTCAAAAGCTTAAACTTCATTCGGAATTCAAACCGACGATATACCGATTTCGAAACAATAAATCTAACAACTCCAAACTTCATTCCTAAAACAATAATTCAACACTCTCTACACCATATCATCTTCATTCCATCATGCAGATTTCGAAATCAACATCCCTATTTTTCAGAATTTGTTAAACGAAAATCGACGGCGTAACGGCTCGAATTCGGTAATTCCAAAAGCACAAACACCATCAATACTATACTTCAAACCCATTTCCATACTCATTAAAATCTAATATACACGAAATCAGTAGCATGAAATTTCCAGAAATTTCAGAAAATAATCGATAATCCAAAAACATGTCCAAACGACAATCTTTTCTAAATCCGACTTAGATATGCTATCGTCGTATATACTAGAACACGTTTATACAATAAAATCATAATTCTAACAACATCTTAAAATTCGAATATGGTAGAATTTAGCCAAACTTACGTCAAAGTATAGCACTCGAAGCCGTGATCGCAAATATACGATCAGTTTTGAATTCTACCGGGCGGATTAATTTTTATCGGAGCTTAAAACCAACAAAAATGGCGTTGAAGCCTTTATTCCACCTTCTCTCGACTTCTCTGTTGGAATCTGATGGAGAGTACACACGTATACACATAAATCTCACATGTGTCATCCACTTGCAAGCCAAATTGCATTTTGGTCCTTAAGCTTTTGGACAATTGCAAATCAATCCTTGAAACTTTTATCAATCTCTATCTCATTCTTAAGACTGCTGAATGACAAATATACACGTGCAAAGTGTATTAAAAATCGCTTGTTGACAAGTCAAATTCCATTTTTGCAGTTTAGCCCCTTAAAGTTTGATATTTGCAATTTAGTCCCTGCTCGAGTTTCTTCGCCAAATTAAATCCTCTTTGTATTCAAACTCATAATAAAAATATTCAATCTCATAAATATTCAATGAGAATATTTATTCTTTTAATTTAAGAATCCCGGAATTTAATTCCCAATTATCCGTAAATTCTCAAATTAAATACTTTCGGCTCGGAAATTAAATCTATAATTTCCATAAATTCCAAATTGAATATTTTTCAAATACGAAATTTAAATATTTAATTCCGTAATTAATATTCATAATTTCAGGGCCTTACATTAGTCATTCATCAGTTACATGGTGTTGTTAAGAACTGGTGGACCACGACAAAGAGAGCCATGGAGAATCGAGGTACTGTCATTACTTGGAATCTTTTCAAAACTGAGTTCTATAAGAGATTTTTCCCAGTCTCGTACAGAAAGGACAAGGGTGCCGAGTTTGCTACTCTGAGGCAAGGAAACTTGAAAATTGAGGAGTATGTTGCCAAGTTCGATAGCTTGTTGCGCTTTGCGCCGCACATCGCTGACAATGAGGAGGCCAAGGTCGACCAGTTCATTAATGGCTTGAATCCCGAGATCTTCAACACTGGTAGGTCAGATAATTTTGTGGATGCGATGGATCAAGCTAAAGGAGCAGAGGCATGACTGTTGAGACAGAGAGGAAGTCAGTTTGTGCCTCAACAGCAGCGGGGACAGTTCCAGGCACAACCCTCTCAATACCAGAACCAATCATTCCAATATCATAATCAACCACCGATTTCTGAGGGTGATAGCAGTTGAGGTAGTAGAAAGGATTACTACCATCCGAAAGGGAAGCAGTTTAAGAAGCATGGAAGCAGTTCTTCGAGTTCTAGTGGCTCGAAGCAATTCGGATCGGGTCAGACAGGTATGTCTTGTGCCAATTGCGGAGGACGTCACCCCAGTTATCAGTGTAGAGGTATTTTTGGAAGCTGTTACATCTGTAACCAATCAGGGAACTTTGCCAGATTGTATCCTCAACGTGGATCGGAGCAAGCACATAGTGAAAATTCTTCGAGACAGGCAGCTCAGCCTCAGCAACAAGCAAATACAGTCCACTCTTTCCAACCTCAGCAGCAGAATAGACAGGAAGGTTACCAGTATACAAGCCAGCCTCCCAGACAGCAGACACGAGTTTTGTTGTTAGAGTAGATGCACTGCAAGCCAAATGTTGGTCAGGGATTTTATTGACTCAAGTGAAATAACAATATTTATTTTAATATAATTAATCATTTATTTGGAATTTTCTTTATCTGTATACCCATGCAAGCTGCATAGATAAAGACCTTGAATATATTATAGTAAATAAATATGAGGTTGTACATGTGATGGCAATCATGAAACACATATTTTAATTACTGTATATTCTAAATCAAGTTCCTAGTCAATTGAGCCGTCCGAAATAAGGATAAGGATCGCTCGAGCTCGAGACTATAATCTGTGATGATGTGTACCACGTTTCATTGGTATGGACATAGAGATGTTCAATCATACAGATTGGTGCTCATAAGATGAGTTCACTGAACTACCCTCCCTCGGACTTCCCAAGTGGTTTTTATTCATCGAGTGGATAAGTCTGTGGTTATGGTTGTACACCATTAGTCCTTACGACCCGAGACAACACTGAGGCTCTACATGCTAGGACTTTGCTTTGACTCGTTTACCGATTCCATGAGGGTCATCAGATGGCGAGGTTGGGTACAATTGCGACACATGTAGGAGCCAGTGCATTGTAGTCGGGGATTCACCGCTCACCTACGTGTGTGGATATCCTATGTGATCAAGTGAGATAATAGTGCATGAAATCTCTGGTCAGAGTATAAGATGCGTAGTATAGTAAAGTGTTTACCAAGTTACACATGCGATGCCACTATGTATTCTCAAAGACGAATCACATCGTTATCGAAATTTACATGCAACCCTCGATAACCAATGGTTGCAGTTTCAATCGGGATATATGAGATGAAGGGACTATACTGTACGTTAACCATAATCGACTGGTTCTTGCAGGCACTATCAGTGATACCTAGGGAATCATAGGGCGATGCTACTTAACGCTTTTACCATGATTCTATGGGTGAAATCTGAATGAGTTCTGACATTTTTTGATCAAAGAGTTGATGCATAGAATGAGGCTAATAAGGGTAAGTCTGGATCCACGGCTAGCTGTATCCCTGAATCATTGAGGGTTACACAAGTACTGGTTTCCCTGTTTCCGTTGAGATAATAAATTCAAAGATTTGAATTTATGATAAACAAATTTGACTGGATCGATAGATAAGCTTATAAATGGTTTATAAGAGCTTATAGAAATTTTAAGAGCGAAATTAATTAAAAGGATTTAATTAATTTTTTCGAGTTGGACTTGGATTTAAAGGACCACTAATATATATATATATATATATATATATATATATATATATATATACGATATATATATATATATGGATATATGATATATATATTTATATTGGTGGGACCTTTGTTTATAATATACATATATATATAATTGTTATATATATATAATTTAAAAAAAGAAGAATTAAATGTATGGCCGACAATAAAATTAATTCCCTTCAATCAATTGTTTTAATTGATTGAAGGGAGGAAAGAATAATTCATTCGAAGCTTAGCTTCTTCTTGGCTCTCTTCTCTCTGGTTTATTGACCTATGGAGGAAATTCATCCAGTCTTCTTTTGTGTTTCTCAACGAAAAATTTCTTCTTCTTTTAAGTGCAAATTAGAAGAGAAACAGGGAATCCGGTCGTGGACCTGATTTGGAGATTGAAGATAGGAGATATTCCAGTTGATTGTTCGTAGGGATATACAACAAAAACTATTTTCAATTTTGAAATAGTTGGAGCCATCATCAATCTTTTAAGATTGATAGGTATAAATCTCTTAACACCCTATGAACTTTATTTAAACCATACGAGTGTCCAAGAATATTTTGAACGTCAAAATAAAATTTTAACCTTCCGATGCGTCTTGGGCACGAGAGATCCGAGATCCAACAGTGGTATCAAAGTCAGGTTCTCTATATCGTATGGTTTATTTCATGTTGAATATTTTTAGTTTCTAACCGCATAAAAAAATATTACAAAATCGCTACACCATAAAATTTATTTTTAATAGAATTTAAAAATATATATTTAGATATTTGTATGTATATATATTACGATATATATATTTAATTATATATAGATATGTGTATATATATGCATTACGATAAGTATATATAAACATATATAGATATATACATATATATAATAAAATAATAATAGTAATCATACTTTGCATTAAATACAAATCATGATTGCCGAAACAACAATTGCTGACTGTCCAATTTATTCGGGCAGTGTTCGGTCAGTAGGTGTAGGGGTGAGTCTGAAATGTTTCGGGCAACATTACAAATATACACATGTTTTTGAAAAGAGTTTCGGATCCGGAGCAATTTTATAATTTTTAAATTAATATGGGATAAATTAAAATTTTATGAAAATTTGACTTATTTATCCCTATATTAATTTTTGGTAATATTATAAATATTTTCTTTTGAATAAATAATTAAAATGTGATTTTAATTATTTATAGTAAAAAGGTTTTACAAGAAAATCAATTATTACTGAATGAATTAAAAATTAAATAAAGGAGTTTATTTATTTGTTAATTAATTTAATAATTATGGCAGTTAGTGATAAAATTACAAGATACATCAAATTGATGAATTATATAATATGTGATATTATATGCATGAAGGATGATCGAGAGCCATGATCAATGTGCTAGGTGTATGTTAGAATATTTTTCATGTCTCAACTTGTATAATTTTATTTGATAAAATTAAAGTGGGTCTGGTTTATGGCTCATTCCCACCCTTGATATGTATCCCTTATGTGTCATGGCTATTCAAATGTAAATATTTGTAATAGTGGGAGATCAAGATTGGAAGATGGTAGACTCAATGATCAAGATGACGCCATGTAAAATATTGGAAGCTTATATAATAAGTTGCATTTGCATCCCTGCATTTACCTAGGATTTGGACCTTGATCCATTCTTGGCTCGCATGGATCAAATAGTATTGGCAATAGATCATCCTTATTTAATTGTCATATCATGATATATGCGATATATAGTAATATGCATGTATGTATATTATTCGATAATATAGTTTCATTGTAACGCCCGAGATTAATTGAGTTAATTTGAGAATTATTTAATTTTAATCCGAGTATATTTTCTAATATTCTTAAATTAAATATACTCGGATTAAAATTAAATAATTCTCGAATTAAATAATTAATCCCGGGCGTTACATGCATGAATCCCGCAAACATACAAAATCATGGCACGCGATTTTAAATAAAATGATGAGACAATTTCAAAATTAAAATCCCTCATTTTGAATATAATTCAAAATTTATATCAAGCCATAAAAGTACAAATTAAAAGAGTTTAATTTATTCTTTTCTTCCATCAACGGTGGTTGCATGATGAACGCTACCCGCGGTCATTGTCTGGATCATGTTATTGGGGAAACCTGGACGCCGGAAAGCTGTGACTTTCACTGACATAGGTGATGTGAGTTGGGTGAAACTCTCATGACTTCGGCTCATATTATTGAGGGAACTCATGGCGACCGTCCACTACGATTCAACATTGATGGGTCGGCTTGACACTCGAAGATAAACGACGTCATATTATTGGGTCCTTATCAATAGTGAGACAAAACACGTAGTGGTTGAATGGGGATGCAATTGGGCTCTACCTTTTAGAAATTATGATTGGCTAATATTATTCGGGATCATAGTTGTCTAGATTGGACTCTACGTGCTCACTAAGGAAATACGATTTCTCGTTTTCATCAGAGGGTGGTGAAAATGTCAAAATAGTGGGAGAAAATTTATAAAATTAAAGTCCATATTTTATATCTTAAATTTATTTTTAAATAATCAGTAACGATTATCTGTTTTCATTTTCGTTATGTTTAAGATGTCGACACGCAATCCAATTTCTCTATTCTCGATCAAAATAAGCTAACCGGACCAAATTATCAAGACTTGCTAAGAAATCTAAAGATTGTTCTGAACTCATAGAGGATTGCGTATGTGCTTGAAAATAAGCCACCAAAGGAAGCAGCTCCTAACATCAGTGTGACTGAGTTATCCAAGCTTGAGAAATGGTGGGACCATGATCTCCAAGCTAAGAGCTACATCCTTGCTTCTATGTCGAATGAACTGCAAAGACGGTTCGAGGATGCTGTGAATGCTGCTGACATTCACTTTTATCTGAAAGAGTTATACGGTGTTCAAACTCGATCAGAAAGACATGCAACTGTTAAAGAACTCATGACTACACGCTTGCAAGAAGGGGCTTCGGTCCATGAGCATGGTGTTAGGATGATTGGGTTAGTTGAGAAATTGATGGGACTCGACGTGGTTATGCCTAGTGAGCTCTCGAATGATATTCTCTTGATTTCTTTACCTTCCTCGTTCGACAGATTTGTAGTTAATTTTAATATGAACAAGGAGGCCACCCTTGAAGAGTTGGTTAATATGCTTGTTACTTATGAGGCCACAATCAAGAAATAAAAGTCTGTTCTGTTTGTAGGCTCGTCGTCTGGGACGAAAAAGGGAGCCCAAAATAAGGAAAAGAACGTTCTGCCCCTCCAATCAAGAACAAGCCCAATAAGAAGCCATACAAAAAGCCTGCTCAAGGGCACAAAAAGGATGATAAATCAGAACAAGTCTGTTTCCACTGCAACAAGCCTGGACATTGGAGGCGTAATTGCACTGAATATCTAGCCCAGAAGCGTTCTGGCCATGGTATGTTTTATATTGAAATTAATATCTCAATTAATTCTTCTTCTTGGGTATTGGATACCGGATGTGGTTCTCATCTATGCAATGATTTGCAGGTGATGACAAGAAGTAAAAACTTAGAGAAGGTGAGAATTTTCTGAGACTTGGAAATGGAGCAAGGGTTGCTGCCAAAGCCATTGGAGATATTATTTTAATATTAGAAAATGATTTTAAGTTATTTTTAAGAGATGTTTTGTATGTTCCTGATTTGGTTAAAAACATTATTCTATTTCTATGCTTGATAAAGATGGTCATTCTTTTGTTTTTGCAAAAGGTGTTTGCAATATATATAAGAATGAATGTTTGATTGGAACTGGTGAATTACAAAACGATCTCTACAACTTAAAATTAAAAGATATTCCATTAAACAATGTCCAAACAATAACAACAACAAACAAAAGAAAACAAGATAGTAAAAACTCTGCACATATATGGCACGCTAGACTATGTCATATTTCCCAAAGAAGGATGCACAAGCTAGTGGGAGAGGGCATGTTTGACATGTCAGATATAACATATCTTCCTACTTGTGAATCTTGTCTGAAAGGAAAAATGACCAAGACTACCTTTAATGGGAATGTAGAACGTGCACATGGTCTTTTGGATTTGATCCACACAGACGTATGTGGCCCGCTAAATGTTAGCACTAAATATGGGCAGTCCTACTTCATTACCTTTACTGATGATTTTTCAAGGTATGGGTATGTGTATTTGATGAAATACAAGTTTGAAGCATTTGAAAATTTCAAATAATTCAGATCTGAAGTAGAAAAACAATTGGGAATTATTAAAACACTCCGATCTGATCGAGGTGAAGAATACTTAAGTACTGAATTTTTGGACTATCTAAAAGAGAATGAGATTCTCTCATAGTGGACTCCACCAGGAAAGCCACAATTGAATGGTATTTTTGAACGTCGAAATCGAAATTTGATGGACATGGTTCGATCTATGATGAGATTCACTGAATTGCCTAGATCGTTTTGGGGCTGCAATGTTGTTGAACAATGTCCATACAAAGGCAGTGAATAGAACACCATATGAGATATGGATGGAAAAGGTTCCCAAATATTCTTATCTGAGAATATGGGGATGTTCTGCTTACGTGAAGTAGACAGTGGGAGACAAATTGGATAGTAGATCCATTTTGTGCTACTTCGTGGGATATCCAAAGAACTTTGTTGGATATTATTTTTATCATCCAAAAAAAGCAAATGTGTTTGTTTCTAGAAATGCCACCTTCTTCGAGAAGGAGTTTCTATTAGATAGAACAGGTGAAATGATAGGACTCGAGGAAATTCGAGATTCAACCACGACTATAGAAGTTGAACCCAATCTCCAACAGCCAGTAGTTGAGTCACACATACCTAGAAGGTCTGAAAGAATAATCAGACCGCCTGCAAGATATACGCTTCTTCATGAACAAGGCCATGATGAGCCTAATGATGGATGCGATCCACGAAACTTCAAAGAAGCAATATCTGATGATGAATCATCTAAATGGCTTGAAGCTATGCAGTCCGAAATGGACTCCATGTATTCGAACCAAGTATGAACTTTAGTAGATCCACCTGAGGAAATTGTTCCCATAGGATGCAAATAGATTTACAAGAGAAAACTTGGGGCAGATGGGAAGGTATTTACCTTAAAAGCAAGACTAGTGGCTAAAGGCTATACTCAAAGACAAGGAGTTAACTATGAGGAAAACTTTTCACCAGTCGCTATGTTCAAGTCAATTAGAATATTGCTAGCCATAGCTGCATGGTATGACTATGAAATATGGCAGATGGATGTGAAACAACATTCCTCAATGGAGACATTAAAGAAAAAATCTATATGTCTCAACCTGAGGGTTTCACATCAATGGGAAGTGAGCATAAGATATGCAAACTTCAGAGATCGATCTACGGTCTAAAGCAGACATCTAGGAGTTGGAACCTCAGATTTGATAGTACTATCAAAGAATTTGGTTTTATTAAAAATTCTGAGGAACCATGTGTGTACAATAAAGTTAGTTGGAATGCAGTGACATTCTTAGTACTTTATGTTGATGATATCCTCCTCATTGGGAATGACGTAGGATTATTGAAATCAACTAAAGTAAGGTTAGCAAGTAAATTCTCCATGAAAGACATGAGTGAAGCATCTTATGTATTGGGAATACAAATCTATAGAGATAGATCAAAGAAGATGTTGGGGCTCACCCAAGTCACGTATATTGATACCATAATTAAAATATTCTCTATGGAAGAGTTCAAGAGAGGATACTTACCAATGTGTCATGGTGTTACTCTATCTAAATCAATGTGCCCTAAGACTGATGAAGAGATAGAGATGATGACACGTGTTCCTTACGCGTCAGAAATTGGTAGTATCATGTATGGTATGATATCAACGCGTCCTGATATAGCATATGCTCTGAGTGTTGCAAGTAGATATCAGGCTAACCCTGGTCCATTGCATTGGAAAGCCGTGAAAGATATTCTTAAGTACTTAAGAAGAAATAAGAATTTGTTCATGGTTTATGGGGGTGGAGAATTAAAATTGGAAGACTATACTGATTCTAGCTTCCAATGTGACGTGGATGATTCGAAATGGACTTCTGGTTTTGTATTCATGCTTAATGGTGTTGCTGTCTCTTGGAAGAGTTCCAAGCAAGACACAGTTACAGATTCCACCACTGAGGCCGAATACATAGCAGTATTTGCTGCAGCCAAAGAGACAGTTTGGATGAGGAATTTTGTCCAAGAGTTGGGCGTTATTCCAAATGGAGTTGATCCAATCCCGGTATACTGTGACAACACTGGTGCCATTGCTCAGGCAAAGGAACCAAGGTCTCATCAGCGATCCAAACACATACTGAGGAAATTCCACATCATTCGGGAGATTGTGGGAAGAGGAGACATATCAATCGAGAGAGTTGCCTCTACAGATAATGTTGTTGATCCACTAACAAAGCCCTTGCCAGGACCATTGTTTGAGAAGCATCGCGAAACAATGGGATTAAAACTAATGAGTAGTTGGCTTTATGGCAAGTGGGAGATTGTTATAGTAGATGTCCTGCAAGCCAAATGTTGGTCAGGGATTTTATTGACTCAAGTGTAATAACAATCTTTATTTTAAAATAATTAATCTTTTATTTGGCATTTTTTTTATCTGTATAACCATGCAAGCTGCATAGATAAAGATCTTGAATATACTATAGTAAATAAATATGAGGTTGTACATGTGATGGAAATCATGAAACAAATATTTTAATTACTGTATATTCTAAATCAAGTTCCTAGTCGATTGAGCCGTCCAAAATAAGGATAAGGATCGCTCGAGCTCGAGACTAGAATATGTGATGATGTGTACCACATTTCATTGGTATGGACATAGAGATGTTCAATAATACAGATTGGTGCTCATACGATGAGTTCACTGAACTACCATCCCTCGGACTTCCCAAGTGGTTTTCATTCATCGAGTGGATAAGTCCGTGGTTATGTTTGTACACCATTAGTCCTTACGGCCCGAGACAACACTGAGGCTCTACATGCTAGGACTTTTCTTTGACTCGTTTACCAACTCCATGAGGGTCATCAGGTGGCAAGGTTGGGTACAATTGCGACACATGTAGGAGTCAGTGCATTGTAGTCGGAGATTCACCGCTCACCTACGGGTGTGGATATCCTATGTGATCAAGTGAGATAATGACAGATCAGGTAACATTCGATTTTGGGTTTTCTATTCTTATTGGATTGTTAGATACTGGTGAGCCTCTTGCCATCTTATTGAAGAATTTGTTTAATGTTTATCGTGCCTCTAAACTTTTGTTGAATAGTTCGAATTGACGAATATTCCAGTGGCTTTGTTAATTTTTCTATTAACCGGATCTCTCAGAATATTAGTTGAAGTTAGGAATTCTTATCGACGATTCTTATATTTTTGGAATAAGAATTGCGCTGATCATTCAGAGCTTTTGAGGATCTTATAGCAGATTTTGTGCTGAGCAGTTGTATGTTATTCTTTGATGTCTGAATTCTGTTTGGATTGAGTTGTCTTCCTCGATTTTATGATCTGGTGATGGAATTTTGTTGATCAACGCTTTAGTATTCTTGAATTTGATACGGATGATCTTTTAGTGCTCATTATTTCTTCTTATTGAGATTTTGCATAGACTCTTATTCGGAGGAAATCGCGCTATAGTCTAGACATCGAGACAGCTGAAGACGCTCGAGACTCAATGTTTGAATATGGACTTTGAGCTCGCAGCGATCTTATTGATTAGAAGATCTGTTATCTATTGTCTTATGAGGAGATTTCCGTGATCTTTTCTAATCTTAAGAGTTGGAGTATTTGTGTTGCAGACGAAACCGAGTATGATGAAGAGAAGAAGGTTAGATTGTATGAAATTCTGACTGCGAATCTTTTATCTGAGAAATTGAATGCAACAGCTGATATTTTGAGCCGAAAGTTTTGTATTATTTTATCTACTATATGATTATGAGTGACCAAGTGACGAAATATGCTACCGTTTTCCGTACAAAATGACTTTTAGTCAGAATCAGAGGATTGATATCTTTTCAGAGGTCGTCAGATGTCATGTTTTGCTAAAGTCTGTCAGTTGAGACAGAGATCCTTGATGCTCTCATTCTTTCGACATAGACTTTGAAGATATTTACGTTGTTTGATTTCAATTATTTCAGTTTAATATCCTCAGAACGACGGACAGACAGATCAGACGAGTCAACTTTAGATGATATGCCATGTGTTGTAGTGCTCGACTTAGCACTAATTGGCAGAATTTTGGATTTCTGTAGAGATGAATTTTCTTGTCACAATGAATTGGAACCAAAGATGGTTAGATTTGTGACCGAGCATAGAAGGATTTTTCTAAAGAGAATGAGTCGACTTAGATAGACGGACTTGAAGGAGTATTTTGAGATTCAGATTTCGAATTGGAGCAAAAATTTCTGGACTTATTCTGAGGAGTGAATTCTTATTGCAGTCTTGTGATTCATCTTTCTTTCCTTGTGATGGAACCATGTTTGATTTCGAGGAAGAAATCTTTTATAAGAGGGGGAGAATTGTAACGCCCCGATTTTATCTTAATTGAACTTAATTGAGTTAATTGGAGATTACAGAGTTCAAGAGCCGACTTGATTTTAATCAGGGTCCTTTTTGCAAATTTTGGAAATTTTAGGGACTAAAACACAATTTTGGACTTTGTTAGATATTTATAAGGGATTTGACTTGGTCTCCTCCATTCTCTCTTTCCCAACACGCCTAAGACTCCATTGAAGAACCAACGTGAGCTTCCAAGCTTCCAGATTTCTTCCCGAGCTCGATCTGTCTGTTAGAATTTATTTCTGAAGGCAGATTAGCGATCACGGTTGCGGAGCTTCGTTCTATCGTAAGTTTTTCTACGATCAGATACATTCTATTTTTTGGATGTTGTTAGAATCGAATGAGTTTCGAGTATGTTGTTTTGGACTAGTAGAGATCGTTTATTCTCAGTCGGTTTTGAGATAGAGCGTCATTCGGAATTGTTATGATTTTTGAAGTGATTTTTGAGAATTGGAGTGTTGAGATTTGGTTGATTTTATTTGTTTTGATGATATGGAATTTGTTTTGAGTTGGTATCGATATTGTATTTTTGTCTGTATTTCCAGTTTGATCATAATATAGTCGTTATGCCGTCAGTTTGAAGTTTGTATATCGTTTCGTTGTTTAGATTGAACGATGTTTGATTGAAGAATTGAATGCCAATATTGATCTTTATGACTTCTTTGATAGATTGATTTGAAGCCAGTGGAGTTACAATTGCAGCTTTGAACAGTTTTGAATATCGAAGTCGGTATAGTATCAATTTTCTTTTTATCGATCGAGGAAGTTTGATTGAATCTGAATGAGTATATTGTTGTTGTTTCCAGGTTGGAGCATCGAAGTTAGATAAGAGGTATAAGACGACTTAGAATTGAGTGGAACGATTAACTCGAATCCGACTTGATTCGAGGGTTTTGGAGAAATCACATACTTGCATGTTTTTGTGAACTATTTAAATTATTATTAAAGGCATTAGAATTCATATGCATTCATATTAAGCCAAATGATTGTTTTCATTTTGAATTAGACATTCTGGGGATTATAGTTGAGTGGCTTTGTAGGCGATTTACTACAATTGCGGATTGATATCCCTATAGTGCTCCGGAGTCTAGAGGATTGAAGTATACATCATCCACCTCGAAAGGTGAGTTCGGTGTGATTGTTATGATACTCTTTCCTTGGGATCCCAACCGAATAAAGAAGAGACGAAATGCATTTTGATTATCAGAGTTGATAATCTAGAGATTTTGAAGTCATGCATATCACTTTTATTCCGCACTTGAATGGATTTGATATATGATGTGGAAGTTGATATATGTCATGATTTGATATGTTTACGTGATATTGTATGTTAGTCTCTTTACTGAGAATATAATTTCTCACCGGATTTATCTGGTTGTTGTCTTTGTTTGTATGTGTACTTGGCAATAGGTGGGGCAGGACCGAGTCAGAGACCGCATGGCTAGGTGGGCGAGTTGATAGAAGTGAGGACTTGTTGTTGTAGAAGTCGAATATGTAATCGAACTTAGATTGTATTCGAACTCGTTATGAGTTTTTGTCTATTGGATAAATTAGACTGAAGCACGTTGTTCTAGTTGAGATTTTATAACTCTAGAACTACCTTGTATTGGTTTATGCATGTTGATTGGATTGAGGTTGTAATGCATGTTTATGTTTGGAATGTATTTTTGTTTGAGTTGACAATATTTTTTTTCGTTTTTTGTTCTGGTGCAGGGGGCGACCGATCTGCTGTTTTTAGCAGACCGAGCGCACCCCCTGTTTACATAACAATAGGGCTGTGATTTTGGAGGCGCCCGGTCTGCAGTTTTTAGCAAACCGAGCGCACCCCTTTTAAAAAAAAATTCCTTGATTGCTTTTAATTCTTGGATCTTGTTTGATTAATGATTGTTTAACCGAGATTAGATGTTTAGAACCGAGGCCTCACAGTTGAGGTTAGTCAATTGAATCATTTTCTTTTCGTGTGTCCATGTCAATTGGCAAACAAATGTATTATGCGGAATAATGTCAACTAACAGATTAGAACTTGTGATTGAATGGATTGATCGGAGCAGCAAGTAAATAAGAGTGTGCAACTGAAGTAAAGGGACACAATGATTTGTTTATGGATGTTCGGAGATTTCAAAACTCTTACATCACCTCTTTTTCCACCTCAGAAGAATTCACTCTAAAAGACTTTGATTATTACAATCAACTCGCAACAGCTCACTTCAAGACTAGGACTTACATACAATTGTCTATCTCAGAACTCCTAAACACTCAAGAACTCAACTCGCAACTGATTTTTGTTAAATGTGGTCTGCAACACCTAAACTAATAACACTAGAATTACAACACTTGATATTCAACTCAATACTTGTGCAAAATGTAATCCTAATTGATCTGATACACCGATATGTTTGCTCGTGTTATTAAGCTCTTTGATGTAATAGTTGAAGTAAGCTTCTGTTACTCAACTGATTTTGGGTAAACTGTTCAGTTTACCTCTGATACCTCTGATAGCTGTAAGTATATGTGTAAGTATCTCTAAGAATAGATGTCGTTAGCTTGTATTTTCCGCAACATTCCCTGACATTGGTAGCGCTTAATCGTGTCACACCCAAATTACCCGACTCAATCGGATAAACAAATAATACAGTAGTGTGAGTAGAGATCGTTCCCACGAGGAAAGGTAAATTTAACGTGTTCTAAATAAACTAAAAAGGGGTTTGAGTTTTGAGATTAACTACTAGAAATTTAAGCAATTAAAGAGTAATATTATCACTATCATGCAAGAATGAAAATTAAACTGGAGAAATCAATAAGAGACGAGACTTGGTATCGGTCGACTACACCCTTGATATTCATTCATTCAATCATCGAGTCCCTAAAAATAATTAATGCTATAAAATATTCATCAATAAAAATCAAATTCTTGTTTCACCTTAATTTTAGTTAATTTGAAACCAGCGTTCTAGATTAACCCTTACCAATAAATTAATCCGGATTCCAGCGATCTAGATTTAAACCTAAGGTAGCATTCAAACAAGTAAAACTGACGAATCTAGACAACACAAACACCAGCAGTTATATTTAGCCTAGTCAATAATTGATCATATGAATTAATAAATTCAACAGCAGAAAATAGCATACGTAGTTGCTTCGCAAATTAGTTGATTCAAACAATTACGGATTTGAATTCTAATTTAGCTATAGTTTGTATCACAAAATTCTAAGATGTCCAGTCCTAAAATCTCGCATACAAGTATAAAATAAAACAGATCAAATATCGATACTTAATAAGGATTAAACATTAACATCAAATCTCATGAACAAATTATATCAAAGTTTTGTCTCCCTCAACCAAGTATAAAAGTTTAGCTACAACGATTCATCACAAATCAATAAAAATTCAAAAGAAAGGAAGAAAACTTGAGAGAGAATTGAAAGAACAAAACCTAGCCGCCTTAGAGAGTCTAGAATCTCCAGATTAATCTCCCAAAAACGGAATAAAATCTTAATAAAAACTAGAGTCCAAAATAAAAGAGTTTCTAAAATTAAAGCTTCTTCTCGAACAGACCTGCTCGCTCGATTGGTAGAAAGCTGCAGCTCGAGCAAACCAATTCTTTAGCCAAATTCCAGCTTTTCCATTGCTTCAAAGATTCCTTCCATGTATCCGCCAAAATGCACAACCTAACCACAAAACCGGGAAACCAATCATGCAAACACGGAATATGCAATACGAACAAAATAAATAAATAAAACACGTAAAAATGCAAAACAACCACAAAAAGACATTAACAAACGCAACAAAAACACAACTATCAAATTCTCCCATACTTGAACCTTGCTCGCCCTCGAGCAAGTCATGCAAAAACAGAATGAAAGGACAAACAAGAATCAAGAAATACTACGGAGCACCGGCCTCAGTATTTTAAAATTTTCACATCCAACCATATCCAACACACTGACATTCTTTTGAAAGTTTTTAAGACACGGACTAATTTCACCGTACAAACTTATAAACTCCGCAACTCAAATTCAAAACACTCTCTTTCAAATTCAATTCACACATTCATAGATCATGAGGACTTCTCAAGGTTTCACAGGATCAAAATGAATAGATAATCAATTTAACATACTCACAATCGGTCAAATGCAAAGAATTCTAGTGTGTGCGTGTTTTGATCGAAAATTCATACTCATCAACAGTGTCAATCGATAGTCCATAGACAAAATTCTCGCAACCCCTCTCCACTAGTATATTGGGAGACTGTGACTCGGTCAATAGGTCTTAATCAGCTTATAATGTCAGGTTTGGCTTATGGCTACAAATGAAGGAAAGTTATTCAAAGAGGGAGTAAATTATGCTCAATATCAAAAGCCCACTCCTTTTTTCTCAAATTTCAACCTCTTTGCACTTCATTAATATTCACATTCTTTATTGCTTTTCACCAACTACAAATTTTTTCTTTCTTTTTCACCACTGCCTTTTTCATTCAATTTTTTTTTTCATTCCCTTTCACTACAATCTTTTGTTTTCAAACTCCTATCACAACACCATTCCATGTTCACAATACAAAGTAGAGGCATAAAAAGAAATAATTTTAAAATTCAACTTACTCCCTTTAAGGTAGGAATTAGTGTTTAGGCTATCGGTAGTAGTTGTAGGACCTTGAAACAATGTCGAATAGGGGTTTACCACATGTTTACACGCGTGCCACTCGTTTTTCAATTAGTCTCAAACAAGGTACTAGGGATAAATAATTCAATGAGTGGCTTTAAAAGCTCAAACGATATTCAGACAGACTGCCTACATCACTCCTAAGTCACAGTTTACCCGTATTGCGCCTCGAGGGGTGTCCAAAATTGTTCTAGGCACATCTCAATTCACCGTCGATTCATACGAATTTCAATCAGTGCAGAAAAGAGAAATCTTCAACAGTAAACGATGATTTTGCACCAAACTCAGAAGTATGCACCTCATGTGCTCATATATACTTGCAAGCTCAACAGGGCATCTAAGGATAATTCACAAAAAATAACAAAATTTTGGCCCAAATAATCCAACAATTCCTCAATCCTATCCATGTTTGTATGTTTCAAATCCAAACTCAAGCATAATCCATCGAGTCTATAAGAGTTCAACCGTCTATTTGGTTCCATGAGTTCAAAAAAAAAAATTAGTTAGATAGGCATGTGCTTCAGTGACTAAACAACAAAAATAACTCTTCATCATTGGCCAGACTACCATTTCGTTATCAATTCAGTACGAATGAAACACAATGTTATGACATGAACATGAACTAAATGCAACAATGCAACAAAAAACAAATGAAATGCATGAAATACCCCCCACACTTAAATGATGCATTGCCCTCAATGCATCAAAACAAAACAAAACAAAACAAAGAACTAAACAAAATGCAATGAAAAAAATAAAAATCAGAACTCCCCTGGTCTAGTGGGCGGCGTCCTCTTCCTCTTAAACCTCCGGAGGAAGGACAGAAGCGGCATACTAAAACGGGTAAGGCGGTGGATAAGGGAGAGCAGCAGGAATGGCTATGGTATCAATGCCCAGGTGCAAAGATATACCCCGAATGAGAGAGTCTAGAGCTTGAGCGTTGTGTGCCGCCACAGTATTGAATGCATCTTGATGATGGGCAAAGGCGGTGAGCTCGCGGATAGACTCGGCCTGGGAGCGACGATGGGGTGGAGGTGGCCTTGGCGATGCCGGTGGAAGTTGATATCGGCCGTCCCTTAGAAAGTGCTTAACACAATATGTATTTTTAGCCGCAATAGTGGCGGCATCGATCGCTCTCATAGGTGGCAACCATTCTTCATCTGGTCGAGTGGGAACACCGGCGTGGGTACACAAATCGGTGAGGATCATATGGAAGTAAAGACCCATGGAGGGGTTAGTGATCGATCGTTGAATCTCACTATGGATCACTCGTCCCACGTTAACTGGCCATTCCAGATACAGAGCGTAAAGAAGGAAAGCACGTTCAAGACTAACTTCACTCGAATGTAATATTGGCATCAGACGCCGAGTCAGAAAGATATACCAGGCGGCCAGAATCAATTGCAAGAAACGCTCCTTAAAATTCAGTGAGGACACAGGATCAACCCACGCAGCTCCAGAAAATGTCAGTTGGCGAAGAATCTCGTCCAAATCCGGGTCGACTTTTAGGCTTTGATAAAGAGAATCATCGACCTCCGGGATGTCAAACAAGGAGTTTAACTCCTGTGAAGTAAAAGACAACAGTTTCCCCTGGACAAACGCCTTATTGTCCATTCTCTCTGCGGAATTCGCATAAAACTCACGGACAATGGGTACGACAGCGGGATTGGGTTGCTTGAAAAATTTGTTCTAACCACGTTCTTGAATGAATCGAAAGATCTCACTATCACCAAATTCTAATTCAAATCCACGCTCGGGTATAGGAGAGCGGTTTACCTTGTCGTTATCGTAACGATCACGAGCCGCTTGATTGAAAAAGTGCCCGGAAAGATTGGATGAAGAACAACCCGCACCTAAAGAAGATGATTCGCCTTTAACTCGAATGCGTTTAGGCCTCATGTAGAAGTAAAAAGATGACACAATAGCAATAGAGGAAATATGTCGAGCACTTGGCGTGCAAAAAACTCCCGGTAGATTATTGAAGATACGGGAAATAAAAAACGAAGACGAAATCCGGTGGATGGGACTGAGAGGTCGGATGGCCCGAGTAAGATGATCGGCGACGAGGAGAATTTCCTTGAAAGGCTGAATCTGGCGACGTGAGTCAATTCCCTAAGAAAGAGAAGACCGGCAAAATTGATCGGAGAAGATGGTGCCCGAAGAGTCGTAGTGTTGCCCCGATGAATTCTCTGCAGATTAAGGTGAAGAAAAAATAATTAATACGAGAGAAAAATAGTGAAAGAGTTTGGGGCTTTAGGGATTTAGATAAGAAATAGAAGAGAGAATGATGAAGAGAGAAGGGGATTCACGATTTAAATCGTGTAAAAGTGGCGTCGCTCGATCGGTAAGATGTTGCCGATCGAGCGACGCAGAAGTTCAAACTTACTGGCCGCATGAAAAGTGTGCCCACTCGATCGGATAGATGTTGCAGATCGAGCGGCACAAAATGTATTAACTTTCTGCCTTGCTTCAAAACGACGCTCGCTCGATCGGCAAGATTTTGCAGATCGATTGAGCCTAAAAAAATTTCAAATCTTTTTGGATTTTTCTAATTTCCGAAAAACAAATAAACGCAAGAAAAGAACAAACACTGGGAATTAAAATGAAAGACTAGGGAAAAGAAACAAAAAACCACTGGGTTGCCTCACAATCAGCGCTAAATTTATAGTCAGTCTATAGCTCGACTACATGCCATGATTTACTCGACAATTGGCGGGGCATCAAGAGTGATATCATGCTCGCTCCCTCCGACATGTTCTTGGACTCTTTCATAATAGTGTTTAATCCGATGGCCATTCACCTTGAATGTTTTGGATGTATCCAAACTTTGAATTTCAACTGCGCCATGGGAAAAGACATTAGTTACAACAAACGGTCTATTCCAATGTGAACGTAACTTACCTGGAAACAACCGAAGTCGTGAATGATAGAGCAAAACTTTTTGACCGACTTATAATTCCCGTCTAGAGATCATCTTGTCATGGAAGACCTTTGTTTTGTCCTTGTAAATCTTGGAGCTGGCATAAGTATCATTGCGGATCTCTTCCAATTCTTGCAACTGCAACTTTCGGTGCTCGCCACTCTCATCCATCTGCATGTTAAAGTTTTTGATTGCCCAATAGGCTCTATGCTCCAATTCCACTGGCAGATGACATGATTTTCCAAAAATCAGCCGATATGGAGACATTCCAATCGGCGTCTCGAATGCGGTTCTATACGCCCACAAGGAATCATCCAAGCGCAAGCTCCAATCCTTTCTTGTAGGGTTTACAGTTTTCTCTAGAATGGACTTGATCTCCCAATTTGAAACTTCAGCTTGACCATTCGATTGAGGATGATAAGCAGTGGAGATCTTGTGAGTCACATGGTATTTTTTTAGCATACTGGCCACAGTACGGTTGCAGAAGTGAGTTCCTCTATCACTGATAATGGATCATGGAATCCTAAACCTAGAGAAAATGTTATGTTTGATGAACTCTGCAACCACTTTAGAATCATCAGTACGGGTGGCTTTAGCTTTCACCCATTTCGAGACATAATCCACAACAAATAATATATAGATAAATCCATACGAACTAGGAAAAGGTCCCATGAAGTCGATGCCCCATACATCAAAGATTTCACAAACTAAAATAGGTTGCTGGGGCATCTCCTTGCGTTGGGAGATATTACCTGTCTTTTGGCATTGAGTGCACGACTTACAGAACATGTAAGCATCTCGAAATAAGGATGGCCAGAAAAATCCGCTGTCCAACACCTTTCTTTCGGTCCTTTTTTCTCCAAAGTGGCCACCACATGGATAAGAATGACAAAACGTGAGAATAGGATTACCTCGCTTGCCGGTATACATCGTTGTATGACTTGATCAGCGCAGTGTTTCCACAAGTATGGATCATCCCACACATAATACTTTGCATCGCTTCTCACCTTGTCTTTTTGTGCCTTAGAAAATTCAGAAGGAAACCCTTTAGTAACTAAATAATTGACAATATTTGTGTACCAGGGTAATTCTGTGCTTGCTGAAAACAGTTTCTCATCAGGGAATTCTTCTCGCAAGCTCAGCTCTTCATCAATATGAACTAGACGGCTTAAGTGGTCAGCGACTCGATTCTATGTCCCTCTTTTGTCCTTGATTTCCACATCAAATTCGCTCAAAAGTAGTATCCAGCTTATTAGCCTTGGTTTTGCCTCCTTCTTCGCCATCAGAAAACGAAAAGCTGCATGATCAGAATAAAAAATGACTTTAGCACCAAGTAAATAAGAACGAAATTTTTCTAATGTAAAAACTACAGCCACGAGCTCCTTTTCAGTGGTAGAATAATTTCGTTGGGCTTCGTTCAGAATATGCGAAGCGTAATAGATGGCATGTGATGCCTTTCCAACTTTTTGTCCCAAAACTTCTCCAA
The DNA here is from genome assembly GCF_033568475.1 of Henckelia pumila. Lineage (NCBI taxonomy): Eukaryota > Viridiplantae > Streptophyta > Magnoliopsida > Lamiales > Gesneriaceae > Henckelia > Henckelia pumila. Next base: position 227,861,061 of record NC_133123.1, on the reverse strand, counting down.
CAGCATAGTCACTGGCATCACACATGATCTCAAACGGTTTACTCCAATCCGGTGGTTGGATGATTCGTGCCGAAGTCAATGAGTCCTTCAGTTTGTCAAACGATAATTTGCATGACTCATTAAACTCAAATGACACATATTTTTGAAATAGCGTGCACATGGGGGATGTGATCTTGGCAAATCTTGAATGTACCTCCTGTAAAAACCTGCATGGCCAAGAAAAGAGCGCACTTCCCGCACACATGTGGGATAAGGGAGACTGAATAATATCAATTTTAGTCTTGTCTACCTCTAATCCCTTAGATGAAACAACATGACCCAACACAACCTCTTGCCCAACCATAAAGTGACATTTTTCAGAATTTAAGATTCAGTTGGTTTCGACACACCTCTTGAGGACAAGAGCAAGGTTAGACAAACAATTTTCAAATGAATCACCATAGACAGTGAAATCATCCATAAAAACTTCTAAGATATGCTCAATGAAGTCGGAAAAGATACTAACCATACACCGTTGGAAAGTGGCCGGTGCATTGCAAAGTCCAAAGGGCATGCGTCGATATGCAAAGGTGCCGAACGGGCAAGTGAATGTCGTCTTTTCCTGATCCTTTGGGGCAATAGCAATCTGAAAATAACCAAAATATCCATCAAAAAAACAATAGTAAGGATGACACGCTAACTTTTCAATCATTTGATCAATAAAGGGTAAAGGAAAGTGGTCCTTTCGGGTTCCGACATTCAGCTTCCTATAATCAATACAAAAACCTCCACCCATTTTGAATACGGGTGGGGACCATCTCGTCATCCTTATTCTTCACCACATTAATTCCGGTTTTCTTGGGTACCACTTGGACCGGACTGACCCACTGACTGTCAGAAATTGGGTAGATAACCCCAACTTCAAGTAGTTTCAGAATTTCAGCCTTTACCACCTCCATCATTGGTGGATTCAATTTTCGTTGCGGCTGAAGTGAGGGATTTGCTCCTTCCTCCATCAATATTCGGTGCATGCATGTGGAAGGGCTAATTCCCATGATGTCTGCTATAGTCCACCCAATATCAGTCTTATGCACTTGTAGAACTTTGACCAATTATTCCTCTTGATCGGCTTCCAAACTATTGGAGATGATGACTGGTAATGTTTCTCCTTCTCCAAGGAAAACATACTTGAGATGTTTTGGAAGTGTCTTTAGTTCGACCACTGGTGCCTGAAAAACAGATGGAAGGCGTCGAGTATTAGAAATTGGTAGTGATATATAGGATATATTACCTGACTGAGGTAGCTGAGGAGCACTGTTCAGAATTTTCTCAATCTCTTCCACTTCTTTGCTGAATCCAATTCCATCATCCTGCTGAATGGGTGCAACAATGGCCACCTCTAGATCATCTTTTCCTGCACGATCACAATATTTTTTTGCCAAGTAATCCAAAATATCAACAGAAAATACGCAATAATCACTGTCAGGAAATTTCATGGCATCATAAATATTAAATTTCACAACCTCGCCATCAAATTCTATAGTGAGTGTGCCACTGTGAACATCAATTTTTATCATGGAAGTTTTCAAGAATGGTCTGCCTAACAAAATAGGACTATTATGATCACCGTTTTCCATGTCTAGCACATAAAAATCTGCAGGAAATACCAAGTCATTCACTTGCACTAACACATCTTCTACTATTTCCCTAGGGTATGCATTAGACCTGTCAGCTAACTGAATAACAATTCTAGTTTTATTCAATGGGCCAAGTTTCAAGGATGCATAGATGGAATATGGCATAACATTTATTGATGCTCCTAGATCTAACATGGCCTTCTCAAGTCTAACATTCCCTATAGTGCATGAGATATAAAAATATCTGGATCCTTGCATTTTGCGGGCAGTTTTTGTTGGATCACAGCAGATACGTTCTCACCAAGTTCCACTTTTTGACAGCCCTTCAGTGTCTGCTTCCTCTTTGCTGTGCATAATTCTTTCAAAAACTTTGTGTATCGAGGTACCTACTTAATAGCATCTAGCAACGGAATATTCACCTCAAATCTACGAAAAGTCTCATACAGATCCTTTATCCCTTCATTTTTTCTAGACTCCTTAAGTGCTAAGGGAAAAGGGGCAACAGACTTATACTCAAAAAGTGGAGGAAACTTACATCTTGGTGCTTCTTCCTTAGATGCTTCTCCATCGGTCAATTTTTGCTCTTCTAGCAGCTCATCTTTGGCTGGAGCATCCACTTCTTTCTCCTTGATCTTCAACTCCTTCCCATTCCTTAGAGTGATTGCACTTGCGTTCTCTCTGGGGTTCGAAATTGTTTGTGATGGTAAACCGTTGGAATTCTGTGCTTCCAACTTGTTGATTGCAGTGGCGAGTTTCCCCATTTGGGTGTTCAAGTTCTGGATGCTTGCTCGGGTTTCCTGTTGGAAAGGAAAAGTATTAGTCGCAAGATCCTTAACTATGTTTTCAAGAAACTCACCTGGTGTTGGAATCTGTGGACGTTGTTGTTGAGGAGGATATGGTGGTCTAAACTCTTGATTGTGCGGTGGTGCCTGAGGTCCAGGTTGATATGTCTGATGGTTTCCGTATCTCAGATTTGGATGATCCTTCCAACCAGGATTGTACGTGTTGGAATATGGGTCATACTTCCGTTGTGGTGGTCCATGAAATCCTTCAGTAGCATTAACATGTTCGACCGATTCCTCTTGAAGTGTAGGACACATATCAGTGGCGTGTCCTATTGCAGCGCATATGCCACATGCCCTTGCAGTTTGTCTGTGGGGACCTCGGGTGCTAATCTCATCTTAAAGGGCAATTAATGAATAAACATCATTCATGAGAAAATAATAATTCAATCTGAATAAAATTAACAAGAACATTTGGCGACGCAAAACTATACATTTGACGACGCAAAATCACGTCGCAGAATGAACAATTTTTTTTTCAGGACCCCATGCGCGCCCGTGCCCCTCTTCAGGCATGCCAACGCATGGGTTTCGGACATAATCTGGAAAAATAATAAACATAATAGTTTTAGATATTTTTCTTAGATTTCCAATGCCGCCGACCGCACCCTAATCGGAATTTTCAGTAAAAGGTTATACCCATTCTATCAAAAAGGGTCGGTGCATAAATTTACAAAAATTACCAAAGGCTACAACAAATATCAAAGTTGCTAGGGCTATTTCAAATCTGAAAAATTGCATACATAAACTCAACATGTCCCAAGCATAAACACATGCATATCTATACATAACAATAATCGCATACATGTTTCTAAGGTGAAATACAATAAACTCAATTCTAAATTTTCAAAGCTCAAACTAAACCAACACCTTCTAACATGCATTTGACAGCAATCTATTCTTAGCACGAAGTCACCACATGCTAATCTTTCTCAATAACGAGCTATCCAAGCCACTTCTGACTCGCTCATGCCCCAAACCTGATGAAATGCACACATACAAACAAAGCAACAGTAGAATAACTTCGGTGAGAATAAATCTCAGTATGAAATACATGCATATACATCATATATGCATATTGAATCTATATGCTATAAGAATTCTAAATCATCAAAACATGTAACAACATGTAATCATAGAAATATACTTCATTCCTAAATCCTTAAAGCATAGTTATTCATCTAAAGCAATATCATATCAAGCATATCAATACATTCATATCTAGAATGACATATCACAACATTCTAGCATTTATAATTGCATATTCTAAACTATATAAATCTCTATGTTAATGCATAAATGCAATGCATGTTTCAAGGAATAGGCAATCAAATCTGATACCAATAAATCTTAGTTCTTGGGATCCCGGAAAAATAAAATCTTTAACCGACCACCAACTTACCCAATCGAGGTGGCGTTAAATATCTCAATTTCCTTGACTTTTGTGCAACTATAGTGAGTCTTTTAGCTCTAGAAGTAAATCTACATTCTGTGCCACTCAACTACAGCCCTTCAAACGTCACATGCACTCTAGGCCAATCAGCCCTCTATGCTTTTCAAGGTAGGGTTCAAGATGAATGCAACATAATACTGATGCATTAAATCATACAAATATTGATAAACATCTTGAACACACAATTTAATAATCATTCATAGCAACAATAGTAACTAATCACATAAGAGCACTTAACTAGATAAGTGTGTGATTTTAGGAAAACTCAAAAACCACCACGTTCTCGAGTTGTTCTACCTGGCGAGGATAATGTCGAATCATACCTGTATTTTGATTCACATATCTGAACTTGTGCAAGTCTTGATCAATCACAAGTTATCAATCTTTTGCTCTTCAAAATCTGCTCAATCTCATCAAGATTGTTCAAACTCTACTTGAATCAACTTTGATTCAATTTCAACCAACTCGAGCTCGCCGAATCGAACTCGATATCTTGAAATTAAAATCTGATATGTATTGGTATATACTTCAATATCAGCTGACAATATCATTTCAATCTTATATAGGCTCAAACAATCTAACAACTTGATCTCGTGACTTGAATTCAAACCGACGGCGTAACGGTTCGAAACCGGCAATTCTAATAGCATTAACATCATTAATTACATCATCTAAACCAATCCTCATCACCAATTCAGCAGCATATTCACGTATATAACAGCCCCAATATTTCAGTCTTTCGAATATTCTTTCTAAAATTGAAAACATGTCCAAACGACGATTTTTTTCCGATCCGTCTTAGATATGCTATCGTCGTATATACTAGAACACGTTTATACAATCAAATCTAAATTCTAACAACATAATAAAATTCAAACATGGTATAACTTCATAAAACTTACGTCACAACAAAGTCGTCGACGCCGGGATCGCAAAGATACGATCAATTGGAAATTCTATCGGGCAGATCAATTTCTACGGGGATTTGAAATGAAGAAAATATTGTTGGAACCCTTTCTTCTTCCTTTCCACGGCTGAATCTGATGATAATGACATATATTTACATTCATATACATTCTCACACGTGTGATTTCCCACTTGCATGGGAATTGCACTTTGGTCCTCCAATTTTGGCATAATTGCAAATCAGATCCCGAACATGCGATTTAATTAAATTTCAATTCTAAATAATTTAAGAATATTAGAATTGAATTCTAAACTCTAAATATTCTCAAATTAAATATTCTCGAATTAAAATTAAATCATTTCAGACCTTATCACATTTTAGTTCTTGAACTTCTCAATATATACAAACGGGTCCTTGCTCGGATTTCATCCTAAAATTAAATCCTTGATATTTATAATCTTGGAATTCACATCTTAAATTCCATAAATATCAATTCAAATAATTTTAATCTTTAATTTAATAATTCCAGATATTAAAATCTTACAATCTGAAAATTCTCAAATTAAATATTTTCGACCCGAAATCAAATTTATAATTTCTCAAATTCTTCAAAGTAATATTTTCTCATATTCGGAATTTAAATCTCAAATCCCGTAATTAAGAACTTAATATTTTCGGGCCTTACAATTCCTCTCCTCTAAGGAATGATTTCGTCCTCGAAATCACATTCGATCTGCTTACTGAGTCTCGTAAGCTGTATAGCTGAATGAAGTAATACTTACTTCAATTATGTGAGCTTTAGATATCTATTCTCATATCTTTTCTTCTATAGTATCTTATTCTTTTTTCTGATCGCTTCTGCAATCATATCTATTCTCATTTACATATAATCACTGAGTCAACTTATATCTAAGTTGCTCTTTCTCGTGATCAACATTGCATCGGTTAGTTTGCTTCTCTTAAAATATTATCGGCTTCTGCTTTATCTGAATTGAATGCACATGCATATTCTAGCTGCTATACTTCAGCCGATGCATATGGATAACAATTCATCTATCTGACAATTCGAGATTGAGTATTAATCAATAATCTAGATCAAATACTAACAGGGATCAATTATTGATTCACTTCTGAAATCTCTTTCTAAACCTAATGATGCTCGGGAAAGAACTTCTTTGCTGATCATTCGGTTCAGGCTTCAAAATCTATATATGTTGCTCATTTTCTAACTCTGTCTATGCTGCTTTGTTATTATTCTGTTCAAATAAATCTTCACATTCTCTATCTTTTCTTGACTCATATCTGGTGTGATAGCTGATACTTCTGAAATATTGTTTCAATCTAAAGATAATTCTGCTTTTCTTATCAATCAATCATCAAAATACTGTCTCTATATCTATCAGATAGCTATCACAGGAATTATAGTAATCAAGTGACAAATAATCAATCAACTAGTACCGAATCTAGTACTATAGTTTTGAGCATATCCTCGGAAATCTGGATAATCATATCTGATATTCCACTAGTCGGAGGATGGTATAATGAAATCTCATACATCCTAACACTCAGAACATCTGACAATCAATGTCACACTCTAGAAAACAAATCTAAAGTCTCTATCTCGACAATAGATTTCAATAATTCCTGTAATCTGATCATCTTGCTAACTTCGTAACAGGTATCTCTTTATGTCTGTATCATGTCTAATACAACATATTCTTAAATCTGTCGAAATTTACTACAATCTAAATCACAAAATCATGACGATTTGAGTAGATTCGAACTAAAATCTTTCGAAAAGTTGATATGTTTTCATCTCTTATGTAACTAATCTGTTACAGAAACCACTTGGGTTATTATTTTCTGCTTCTTTTACTGGAATTTTAGTATTGGTAATGTTAATTCTATTGTATCTGCTTTCATTTCTTTCACCAATACTAATTTCCAAGTAATGACTACATGTAAGTCATACATGTTTAGACAACTTAATGGATATTAAATCTGTTGTAATATGCCTCTTTCAGAATATGATATTCCATATCTAGAATATCTGGCATACTCAAACGATTATTCACCGCAAATTGTATTTGTTCTGATATGCTGTCTTGTCTCATTTCTTAATCTAGCGTTCTCAATCGAATTTTTTTATTGCTTGATCTAATATCAATGTTGCTTTTATCTTTCCAAACCAATCAAGTTTATCTTGGATTGCAACAATTCCGATTGTTTGAGTATCTGTCTCGAAACTCAAGCACAAAAGTACAAAATTACAAATCTGTACACAATTGATCAAGCAGTCATCTAATTTATTCTTTCTATTCCCCAATTATTGGCAACTTATGCAATCAACCCATAAATCTTGCTGCTATTGGAAATCAGAATATCTATCAGTTACGAGCCAAAAACTTCAACATATACTGAATATACACATCAAAGAATCAATAATTCTCAAATTTCAAATTAAAGGAACTCGCTCAAGTCAAGGTCATCCATAATCAATTATTCTGAATGATAAAATCTGCACAATGAAAACAACTCACTTGCATATCAAAACTTAAGCGAGTAAATAAAATCAGACTCTAGCAAAGGAATAAGAGTCAATCAATATCGATCGAGGTCGAATACAAAAACCTCAGAATCGATATTAAGAAATTCAAGAATCGTTATTTCTATGATGAAATAACTTTAGAAAAATCAAAGAAAAGCTCAACTGTAACCGATTTTTCTTATTTTCTATTGATATGAGTTTCTCTATTAATTCTCAATAGACAATATTCGAATATCATCTTTTTGACTTAACTTATTGTCGTAGAATTAATAAGCATTATGTCGGTACTAGGATAATTCTTCTCTACGTATTATTCTAGCTGTTTCTGGAGTTCTTTAGCTTAAGTAGTGCTCTTCTATACGAGTTGTCATAATACCTTCGTACTAAACACCACTCTATCTCAAACTCTTTTCATTTCGTAGAAAGGTCGGACTCTTTCATCTGAATAATTGCTGTATAATCTAACCACTGACATATCTATCAATTCTAGGTTAGGTCTATACTAATTCAGTACATCGACTAGAATTATTCCGACATTCTTCTACGTTCATCTTGATATAACCAGTACCGAATAAAAGTAATCGTACTTTCTAAAACTCATATCATAAATCTCTAGTCATTTCTATTGCTGATCTAACTGAATCACTGCAGGTATTGCATAAATATCTATAATGCATGCTAGCTTAGTACCCTAAATTTTAATTATCGAATTCAATCTTATTTCCTCAAATCTGTATTGTATATTTTCTGACTAATCTTATAAATGTGTTCCATCTACTCAAAGATAAAATCTCAGCAAATACAAGTAATAAAGGCTCAACAGATAAGAATTGTAGCATAACAAATCATTTATTTATGAATGTATGTTATACAATCAATATATAAGCAGGTTAACGAGAATTAACTCACTTACCTGCAATATTCTTATCTGATACAACTTGAATCCAATCTTCTGTACTCACTTATTGCCTATAAGATTATCTGTCATTCAAATTTTCTCTTGATCTGTTTCAGCTAGGGGAGTTATGCTTATATGTCTTTATCTGCTGGCGTTTAGGCTGAATCAATCTTTGTTGTTGTTGTCACTATCTCTTATTTCATAGCTATACTACTATAGATGTTGTAGTAGAAGTGATGATCATAGTTTTTTGCAATTACAGAGGCGTGAATAAAATTCTATTCTGCTTTCTACAACCGGTTTGTAGTTTCTTTATTCTATCTCTGGCTTCAATCAACTTATTCAAGTTGTTATGCTTTTATTCTGCAAATTCTGCTTTTTCTATCTTCTCTATCATATGCGGAAAGAAACAATTCTGTTTACTTACCTGCCAAATCAGTTCAGCACATCTTCTCTTCAACAAGCTCTTCTGTATAATTTACCAACTTCTTGCTAAGTCATGGAGTGGATATAACATCAGGCTGGCTCTATGTTCATCTGAATATGCTTCACTTGAACAACTGACCCAACTTTTCAACTCAACCCCTTTCTAGACATAGCATATTTTGTATCTTTCTGAGTTTGTGATTCATAGTTCTGGAGTTGTTCAACTCACATACTCCTTAGGGCAATCATCATATCGATCGGCTCAAAACCTTACCTCAACACTGTTCTGTTCTGTCTGAGGTTCTGTTCTGTTTGAGGTTCTCATACTATCTGCACAATCTGTCTTCTTCGATAACAGAAGCAATATATAATGCAGAGATTATAAAAGACAATTTAGTATACAACATATATTCTCATGCTTCTGAATCTAACCCATGCTTGCACATTCTCATGCTTTTGCACCTATTACATACTTACACCGAATTCACTTATTCTAATGAATTCAATAAATCAGGCATACATATCAGCATATAAGCATGTAATTCTCATATCAGTAAAGCAAGCAGTGGCCAATCAACAATCAGGTTTGCATAAGTAAAGCATAATCATGCAATATCATAAATTCATGCCACTCAATCTATCCCGCTCAACTTCTATCTTAGTCCAAAACTTTATGCTCTGATACCACCTGTTGTGGGGACCTCGGGTGCTAATCTCATCTTAAGGGGCAATTAATGAATAAGCATCATTTATGAGACAATAATAATTCAATCTGAATAAAATTAACTAGAAACATTTGGCGACGCCAAATCTCGTCGCAGAATGAACATTTTTTTTCAGGAACCCATGCGCGCCCGCGCATGGGTTTCGGACAGAATCTGGAAAAATTATAAACATAACAGTTGTAGATCTTTGTCTTAGCTTTCCAATGCCGCCAACCGCACCCTAATCGGAATTTTCAGTAAAACGTTATACTCATTCTACCAAAAAGGGTCGGTGTAGAAATTTACAAAAATTACCAAAGGCTACAACAAAGATCAAAGTTGCTAGGGCTATTTCAAATATGAAAAATTGCATACATAAACTCAACATGTCCCAAGAATAAACACATGCATATCTAGACATAACAATAATCGCATATATGTTTCTAAGATGAAATACAATAAACTCAATTCTAAGTTTTCAAAGCTCAAACTAAACCAACACCTTCTAACATGTATTTGACAGCAATCTATTCTTAGCCCGAAGTCACCACATGCTAATCTTTCTCAATCTCGAGCTATCCAAGCCACTTCTGACTCGCTCATGCCCCAAACCTGATGCAATGCACACATACAAACAAAGCAACAGCCGGATAACTCCGGTGAAAATAAATCTTAGTATGAAAGACATGCATATACACCATATAAGCATATTGAATCTATATTCTATAAGAATTCTAAATCATCAAAACATGTAACAACATGTAATCATAGAAATATACTTCATTCTTAAATCCTTAAAGCATAGCTATTCATCTAAAGCAATATCATATCAAGCATATCAATACATTCATATATAGAATGGCATATCACAACATTCTAGCATTTATAATTGCATATTATAAACCATAGAAATCTCTAGGTTAATTCATAAATGCAATGCATGTTTCAAGGAATAAGAAATCAAATCTGATACCAATAAATCTTAGTTCTTGGGATCCCGGGAAAATAAAATCTTTAACCGACCACCAACTTACCCAATCGAGATGGCGTTAAATATCTCAATTCCCTTTACTTTGGTGCAACTATAGTGAGTCTTCTAGCTCTAGAAGTAAATTTACATTCTGTGTCACTCAACTACAGCCCTCCAAACGTCATATGCACTCTAGGCCAATCAGCCCTCTGTGCTTTTCAAGGTAGGGTTTAAGATGAATGCAACATAATCTTGATGCATTAAATCATACAAATACTGATAAACATCTTGAACGCACAATTCAATAATCATTCATAGCAACAATAGTAAATAAATCACATAAGAGCACTTAACCAGATAAGTATGTGATTTTAGGGAAACTCGAAAACCACCACGTTCTCGAGTTGTTCTACCTGGAGAGGATACTGTCAAATCATAACTGTATTTTGATTCACATATCTGAACTTGTGCAAGTCTTGATCAATCACAAGTTATCAATCTTTTGCTCTTCAAAATCTGCTCAATCTCATCAAGATTGTTCAAACTCTACTTGATTCAACTTTGATTCAATTTCAACCAACTCGAGCTCGCCGACTCGAACTCGATATATTGAAATTCAAATCTGATATGTATTGGTATATACTTCAATATCAGCTGCCAATATCATTTCAATCTTGTATAGGCTCAAACAATCTAACAACTTTATCACGTGACTTGAATTCAAACCGACGGCGTAACGGTTCGAAACCGGCAATTCTAAAAGCATTAACATCACTAATTACATCATCTAAACCAATACTCATCACCAATTCAGCAGCATATTCACGTAACAGCCCCCATATTTCAGTCTTTCAACGATTCTTTCTAAAATCGAAAACATGTCCAGACGACGATCTTTTTCCGATCCGTCTTAGATATGCTATCTTCGTATATACTAGAACATGTTTATACAATCAAATATAAATTCTAACAACATAATAAAATTAAAAAATGGTATAACTTCATAAAACTTACGTCACAACGAAGCCGTCGACGCCAGGATCGCAAAGATACGATCAATTGGAAATTCTACTGAGCAGATCAATTTCTACGGGGATTTGAAATGAAGAAAATATTGTTGGAACCCTTTCTTCTTCCTTTCTACGGCTGAATCTGATTAGAATGACATATATTTACATTCATATACATGCTCACACGTCTGATTTTCCACTTGCATGGGAATTGAACTTTGGTCCTCCAATTTTGGCATAATTGCAAATCAGATCCCGAACATGTGATTTAATTAAATTTTAATTCTAAATAATTTAATAATATTAGAATTGAATTCTAGCTCTAAATATTCTTAAATTAAATATTCTTGGATTAAAATTAAATCATTTCGGACCTTATCGTATTTTAGTCCTTGAATTTCTCAATATATACAAACGGGTCCTTGCTCGGATTTCATCCTAAAATAAAATCCTTGATATTTATAATCTTGGAATTCACATCTTAAATTCCATAAATATCAATTCAAAGAATTTTAATCTTTTAATTTAAGAATTTCAGATATTAAAATCTTACAATCTGAAAATCCTCAAATTAAATATTTTCGATCTGAAATCAAATTTCTAATTTCTCAAATTCTTCAAAGTAATATTTTCTCATATTCGGAATTTAAATCTCAAATCCCGTAATTAAGAACTTAATATTTTCGGGCCTTACATTGTCCATTCCCTACAGCCATCTGACGCACAAGAGACGACAATTCAATTAATTGTTATTCAAGGGAAGAAACATTTACCTCACTGTTCTTCTTTGGTGCATGGTCATTCCTGTTGGTGCCAAATTGCTGAGAATTGGCAGCCATGTTCTCTATCAAGTTCCTTCCTTGTACTGAAGTTTTGTCCACAAAAACTCCTCCACTGGCTGCGTCTAGCATGCTCCTGTCATGAGGCAACAATCCTTCATAGCAGTATTGAATTAAAAGATTTTCACTTATGTGGTGCTGCGGGCATCTAGCACAAAGCTTCTTGAACCGCTCCCAGTATTCATGCAGTGATTCTTCGGAGTATTGCTTGATTCCATAGATTTCCTTTCGGATGTTCGCAGCTCTAGAGGCTGGGAAATATTTTTCCAGAAAGATTCTTTTCATCTCCGTCCAAGTCGTGATAGAACCAGAGGTTAAGTAATATAGCCAATCCTTAGCAGCACTCTTTAAAGAAAAATAGAAGGCTCTCAGCTAAATCTGCTCCTCTGTCACTCCATGAGATTTCATACTTGTGCAAACCACGTGGAATTCCATCAAGTGTTTATTCGGGTTCTCACCTGCAAGACCATGAAAAGAAGGTAATAAGTAAATCAATCCAGATTTAAGCTCGAAAGTTGCATTATTTTCTAATGTAGGAAAAGTAATGCATAAAGGTTGTTGATTGGGATCAGGAGTGCCCAATTGTCTAAGACTCAAGTTCGCATTAGCAGTCATCTCTTTTTCTGGAAAAGCAGCTCGAGAAACTTCCTTGCTTTCTCTTGTTGTTTCCTACGAAGTTCTCTCCTTCGCCTGTGCAAAGTTCTTTCAATCTCCGGGTCGTAGAAAAAATCTTCTTCAACAAAATCATCTGAAAGCATGAACGAGAAACAACTAGAACAAATAAAAGAGAGAAGAGAGTGAGATTAATCAAAATAAAATAAAAAGAAAAAGAACACAATAAAATTAAACACCGATCCCCGGTAACGGCGCCAAAATTTGGTAGCGCATAATCGTGTCACACCCAAATTACCCAACTCAATCAGATAAACAAATAATGCAGTAGTGTGAGTAGGGATCGTTCCCACGAAAAAGATAAATTTAACGTGTTCTAAATAAACTAAAAAGGGGGTTTGAGTTTTGAGATTAACTACTATAAATTTAAGCAATTAAAGAGTAATATTATCACTATCATGCAAGAATGAAAATTAAACTGGAGAAATCAATAAGAGACGAGACTTGGTATCGGTCGACTATACCCTTGATATTCATTCATTCAATCATCGATTCCCTAAAAATAATTAATCCTATCAAATATTCATCATTGAAAATCAAATTCCTGTTTCACCTTAATTTTAGTTAATTAGAAACCAGTGTTCTAGATTAACCCTTACCAATAAATTAATCCGGATTCCAGCGATCTAGATTTAAACCCAATGTAGCATTCAAACAAGTAAAACTGACGAATCTAGACAACACAAACACCAGCGATTGTATTTAGCCTAGTCAATAATTGATCCTACGAATTAATAAATTCAACAGCAGAAAATATCATACGTAGTTGCTTCGCAAATTAGTTGATTCAAACAATTACGGATTTGAATTCTAATTTAGCTATAATTTGTATCACAAAATTGTAAGATGGTCAGTCCTAAAATCTCGCATACAAGCATAAAATAAAACAGATCAAATATCGATACTTAATAAGGATTAAACACTAAAAAACAAATCTCATGAACAAATTATATCAAAGTTTCGTCTTCCTCAACCAAGTATAAAAGTTTAGCTACAACGATTCATCACAAATCAATAAAAATTCAAAAGAAAGGAAGAAAACTTGAGAGAGAATTGAAAGAACAAAACCTAGCCGCCTTAGAGAGTCTAGAATCTCCAGATTAATCTCCCAAAAACGGAATAAAATCTTAATAAAAACTAGAGTCCAAAATAAAAGAGTTTCTAAAATTAAAACTTCTTCTCGAACAGACCCGCTCGCTCGATCGGTAGAAAGCTGCAGCTCGAGCGAACCAATTCTTTAGCCAAATTCCAGCTTTTCCATTGCTTCAAAGATTTCTTCCATGTATCCGCCAAAATGCACAACCTAACCACAAAACCGGAAAACCAATCATGCAAAAACGGAATATGCAATACGAACAAAATACATAAATAAAACACGTAAAAAAATGCAAAACAACCACAAAAAAACATTAACAAACGCAACAAAAACACAACTATCAGACATCATCTTACATTGTTGTGCTTCTGCTTTCGGCGGTGTGGGACAGATACGAGAAAGTCTATCCAAAAGAATTGCGTTGATTCAGTCTTGCTTGATCAGTCTATTGGTCAGTTGAGTCGAGCAATAGTTTAGCTTTAGGAAAACTGATTCAGTTTCCCTTTCGTAAACTAAATGCATTTTACTTCAAATCTTCAGTTGAGCTATTTGGTCAAAGGTCAACTCAGTTAATGTCTTCAGTTTAGCTCACCAAGTTTACATCTTTGCTTTGCTTTTCTTGATGTTTTTTGAGCGAGTGTAGTTTGACGGCTATGACTGATCAGTTTCGCAAACATCAAAACTATGTAATGTTCCAACAATAACATTAATATATAGAATTTTAATTTTTTTATAATCGAATTGAACTCAAACTTTATTTAAATAATATATTCATGGTTCACGAGTTAATTCAAGTTTTTATGAAGTTTACAAAAACTTTAAAATATAATTATAAATTTAAATATTCATTAAATTTATTAAATATTAAATTATAAAGTTCTAATAAATAAATTTAATTAATAGATTTTTTTAAATATATTTTTCATTACTAAAATGAAATGTTAAGAAATCAAATCCAAAATTGTTATTATTTTTGAATCTAAGATCTGACTCATTAGCCTACTAACGAATATGATCACTAGCTAAAGAGTTGAATATTGTCAAGTTTGATCAGTTTGGTTCGTTTATCTTAACAAGTCTTGTTAAACGACGCAAATAATCTTTTATTGAATCAAACTCTACATCTCTCGGTGTAAAAATTATTTTGTTTTATTTCATGTTTGACTTAATTTCTGCAAAAATTAAAAATATTTACTTTTATGTTATCATATATATGTCACATCAGCGGTGCACATAAGTGCACATGATGAGTGATCACCATATCAAAACTAATATACATATTTTTGACAATATAAAAATATTGTGGCCAAATATTGCTTGTAAAATTTTATATTTTATATTATACATATATAGTCTATCAATAATCAATTTTGAGATGATAATTGAATATAAATGAAAAATTAAATACTCCTTCATTACTCATGATGCAATAAATCTCTCTTTAAATACTACAATTTTAATCTCTTTCTTGCCCTTGTTTTTTACCTCATTTTTTCATAATTGCCAAACGAATTAAATTTTCTTATTTTCATCGTCAATCAAATTATTTTTTGGATTTTTAAGACATTCAAATTATGTTGTTAATATAAAAATATAATTTGGGTACGTAGACCTCGGTTGCCTTCACAAGTCCTGGTTCATAATTGATAGGGATGGACATGCGTTTCTTATTCAACATGCTTAATTCAGGTACACTATTTTGTAACAGTGATATACGAGATATCAATATACTTATGATATGATATTCCATTAAGATATTTAATATCTACAGGTAAGAATTTTTCTATATGACACTTGTAACATAAAATTTCCGAACATTTTGTGTCGATATTTTATAATATAGATCCAATTATCCAACTTATAGTAATAAGAAAATTTGCTCAAAAACTGTCAATATTATTAAAAAAACATTGATAAATGTTGTGCCACGTGTTCCCCCCTCCCCCCCCCCCCCCCCTCTTAACTAACAAATATAAATTGAGAAATAGGATGAGTAAAAAAAATTGTCTAACTCTCGTATCACGTTAAGATTTTCTATTTATGGTATACCAATTAATATATATATATATATATATATATATATATATAACAAATATAAATTGAGAAATAGGATGAGTAAAAAAAATTGTCTAACTCTCGTATCACGTCAAGATTTTCTATTTATGGTATACCAATTAATATATATATATATATATATAACTTTGTCTGTGTTTGTTAAGTTAGATTTATTTTTTTATATAGTTTTTTTTAACAACGCAAATAACAAAAACTAATCAATCCTCTTAACCAAAATTTATGTCATATTTATCTTATATACGAGATTTTAAATATTGTGTTGTCAAATTTAAATCCAACCACGTAATATACATGTGTTTTTTAAACAAAGAAAACTTATATTTCATGGTAAATTATACTTGTATATTTTTTTGTTTAAATAAATTATACACGTATTTACTTGAAATAAAATAATGTAATGGTTTTTTTCTTGGTAATAATATATAGTGATTTGGACCATTACTAATTAGAGGAATCTTTAATTATAGATAAACAAATTATATAAAGCTAATCAAAGAGAGAATGGCAAAGCTTTAATAAGGTTGCTTTCTCACCACTTTCCTCCACTGTCGTCTTCTTCTTCCCTTCTTCCGAGTCAGCCACCATTCTGCAATATATACGCAAGCCCTCTCACCTTTTCAACACTCATTTTGCGCACTTTCTTCCCCCAATCATGTCTTCTCCAGTCAAAATTGGTGTGTTCTTCATTTATCTATTGTTTCTTTTATTTATTTTTCTTTTTGCCAACTTGATTTTAGCTCAGAAGTGTTATCATCGTTTTTGAGGATCTTGGATTCTTGAAATCTGATTAATAAATTATGGGAATTTTATGTAATCCGAGATTCTTTGAAGTTGGCTTGAAATGATCGAAAAAAATGGTACCTTTGGTCCTCAATTTCGTGGGTAGTTTCCATTTAAACTATTTACCAAGTTAGCTGCTGGTGTGTGGATAAAGCTCAGTACTAACTAGCTGGATGTAGTTAAGAATCTGATTCTAGTGTTTTTGACATGATACTCAAGTTTGCAAAATTGAATTTAGATGCTACGGAATTAGAGAAATATTGCCTTCTTTCTTGTCTTTGATCGGTTTGGGGGAGGTGGGGTTTCTTATGATAAAGTACACACGTCCGTGAATTACTACTGAAATTGAATTTTGGTCTAGTAATTTGTCTATTCTCTTAAAATGCTTCTCAAAGATTTGGTTATGGGGAAGTTGTGTAGGGTGAAACACATGTCCTTGAATCTTGATGTGAATAGATCAGTATGTAGATGGTGCAGTTGTTTTCATGAAAGTGTGAATTTTCTGAATCTTTCTAATGTTTGTTAATGATTCATCAACTTAAATGAAAATTATAGCAGATGATGTAGACTCGGAGCAAGGTTTATCTACTCCAACAACAAGCCAAAACCCATTGGCTGAGCCTTCACCGTCACCATCACCGTCCTCGTCTACTGCACCAGCTCTGGTTCTATCAAATTCGGGGAAGCGAATTGACCAGTCAGGCAAAAAGAAATACGTAAAACAGGTGACTGGTCGTCACAATGACACCGAGTTGCATTTGGCAGCTCAAAAAGGTGATCTTGTCGCAGTGAAGCAGATACTAGATGATATTAATTCTCAAATGGTGAGGACTCTAAGTGGAGCAGATTTTGACATAGAGGTTGCGGAAATCAGGGCATCGGTTGTTAATGAGGTGAATGAGTTGGGAGAGACAGCATTATTCACTGCAGCTGACAAAGGACACATTAATGTGGTTAAGGAGCTTCTCAAGTTCTCCAACAAGGAAACACTTACTAAGAAGAACCGATCATTATTTGATCCCCTGCATATTGCTGCAAGTCATGGACACCATGGTGATGATCTTATTTTACATGAGAAATTATTACATTTATCTGTCTTATGCCTTTCATCTTTATTTGTATTTATTTTTTTAAGTAAACTCGAGCTCATATAACAAGAATTGTAGTGAAGTTTCCAAATTCCAATGCTTTGGGACCCTGTATAATTAACTTCTCCAGAAAAATCGCCGACTGAGTTTTTACTGAATTTGAGTTTGAAGTAAAGCACAATCATCTAAGGGCAAAGTTAACTAATAGGGTATGTTGTGAGTTAAATTCCTGAAAATGCTATAGGACTCAAGGCACTTTCATTGACTAGGGACCTTAATAAAAATAGATATCATTTAACTTATGGCTAGTGAAATTGCCACAAGTTTTGTATAAAGAAAGCAGTTATAGGTTTTTCTACATGTGTTTTTCTTTTTGCTCCACTATTTAAATAATGTTTGCAGTGCACTTTCATGTTATCATGTTAGATTTATTTTTGTGCCTTGCATTGATTTTACTTCTCATTATTGCAGAGATTGTGCAAGTGCTGTTAGATCATGATCCTAGCTTAATTAAAACAATTGGTCCTGCAAATGCAACTCCTCTAGTAACTGCGGCTTCAAGAGGCCATACTGCGGTGGTTAACAAACTGTTATCAAAGGATTGCAGCTTGCTAGAAATTTCTAGATCAAATGGAAAAAATGCATTACACTTTGCAGCCAGACAAGGGCATGTCGACATTGTCAAGGCATTGCTAGACAAAGATTCACAATTGGCTCGAAGGACCGACAAAAAGGGGCAAACAGCATTACATATGGCTGTGAAAGGGGTTAGCTGCGAAGTTGTGAAATTACTTCTAGATGCTGATGCAGCCATCGTTATGCTGCCCGACAAACTTGGAAACACGGCTTTACATGTGGCCACGAGGAAAAAGCGACCAAAGGTATACTATGAATTATCTTCCACTTAACATTTACCCTAAATAACGATTGCCTTTTGTTTCACTCTTCCGGTTAGTATGATTGAATCCAATCCATTTTTTAAGAGTTCGGGATGCTAGATACATATGGTCTTGTTGACATATACCATCGTATTCTTCTGGATTTTAGAAAGATCCTCAAAATGAATTTTTAATCTGTTGCAAAATTAAACTTGCTCTTGTTGAGACATACCATCATCTATGTAGTAATGCCGCCCACATGCGGACTCATATTTCGCATCGTTGCTGCGGCAAGTTACTGCAAAATTATGTGTAGATCGTAGGAAACTTTGCTATTTTTCTAAAGACGAAATTTTGTAAGCTTTTCTAAGACTCCTTATAAATGTCATTGTTCGTTGTCTTTGCTTGATCAGTTCCTGATGTGTCGTGTTTTTTTATAATTTGAAATGGTCTCTGATTATACTCTACCACTGAAGCATGTATCTGTGTGCACTTCCTAAATTTACTATTTGATCGATGTATATGTTTGCTTTGGTGATTCTTGATTCCATGCAGATAGTTGATGAGTTATTACGTCTACCTGATTCGAATGTGAATGCACTATCACGAGACCACAAGACTGCTCTAGACATTGCTGAAGATCTTCCCCTTTCCGAAGAATCCTCCCAGTTAAAGGCATGCCTATTACATTACGGTGCTGTGCGAGCCAACGAATTGAATCAACCCAGAGATGAGCTACGCAAAACCGTCTCTCAAATAAAAAAAGATGTTCACATTCAGCTTGAACAAACAAAGAGAACAAATAAAAATGTCCATGGAATTGCTAAAGAGCTTCGGAAACTACACCGAGAAGGTATAAATAATGCCACCAACTCGGTGACTGTGGTAGCTGTGCTCTTCGCAACAGTTGCCTTTGCAGCCATTTTCACAGTGCCTGGTGGGGACGACAACAATGGAATGGCAGTGGTTGTGAGTAGTATTTCCTTCAAAATTTTCTTTATTTTCAACGCCATCGCACTTTTTACGTCCTTGGCTGTTGTCGTGGTTCAAATTACTCTGGTTAGAGGTGAGACGAAGGCTGAAAGACGTGTGGTAGAAGTTATCAACAAACTTATGTGGTTGGCTTCCGTGTGCACATCGGTGGCATTTATGGCGTCTTCATATATAGTGGTTGGCCGGAGACATGAATGGGCTGCAATACTGGTTACACTTGTTGGAGGAGTTATAATGGCTGGGGTTCTTGGAACAATGACCTATTATGTGGTGAGGTCCAAGAGGATACGATCCATGAGGAAGAAGGAGAAATGTGGTCGGAGTGGCTCCAACTCATGGCATCAGTCAGAATTTTCAAATTCGGACATCGACCCAATTTACGCACTCTGATGAATGAAAATCGGGTAGCTGACTCGAGAATGGATGAATCTCTTAGTAGTAAAGATATGTAATCATGGGACTCGGGTGGTTTTAGCTGTATACACTCGAGTTGGGTACTTGATCGTTGAAAATGAACTGAGCTGCAGGTACAATGAGTTTGCTTCTTTCTATACAATTGTGCTCTGAACTATGGAATATATATACACATATGCGTGTCAAGGACTGACAATCCTCCTTTGGTGAATGGGATATATTTTACATAATATTGTGCCTGCATTGCTTTCGGTTTCTTGAAAACCTGGTAAACAAAATATGGCTCATAAGGAGATTATATTGCCGACATACATAAGTCATGGACAGCCTACAAAACCGCCCAAGGCGACCGCCTTTAGAACTCCGAAGAAGTTTAATCAATCTTTATAGATCCATCTGGTTTCTCATAACTATGAACTCGAAACAGCGGGAAATGTTTATTTGATCATTGGAAACGAAGTAATTTTAATTTCTTTCTATATTCCTTGTCCAAAGATGAACGATGTTTCTTTTCTTTCGTGCATATAAATAAAATTGTCAGCAGTGCGGTAGCCGGACGGTCATTGCCCCCCGTCTCGATCGCATGTCTAAACTTTGTTTTCATATTGACATACTAAAGTTTATTAATATAAAGTGCTCATATATTATATAATAGTAAAGTTTAAATATTTTTTTATAAGATAATAACATTAAGTGGTTTCAAAAAAAAAAAGACAATAACATTAAGAAATAATAATAATAATAACAGCAACGATTACTAGCTCTTTTGTACAAGTCTTGTGTGTATATCCAGTCGATATGCTTTATAAGTTCTCTTGTTGAAATAAAAAACAATTGATGCAACAGGTACAACGAAATTTGTATAACAAATCTTGTGTGTATATCCAGTCGATATGCAATTTTAATTTTCCATATTCCTTGATATCCTGATAAGAGAACCCGGGCAGGGAGATAGTCCGGGCAGGGAGAGAACTCGGGCAGGAGCTAGATAGTCCGGGCAGAGAGAGAACTCGGGCAGGAGCTAGATAGTCCGGGCAGGGAGAGAACCCGGGCGAAAAGATAGCCCGGGGGGTTTCCATAGATCCGAATAAAATAGCGAAAGCCAGACATCGTAAGTTGGGTTCTGTGAAACCAAGGGAAGGAAAAAGGAGGTAGGGCCCAGACTTCCTATTTTGAGATCAGGAGAAGGCCACGTCTATCTTGAGTGTGTCAGGCCCCTGCTACAGACCAAATCGTCACTGACCACGTTACAACGGTGTGGGTTTTGCCTAAAATTACGGAGGTCTATTCACATGTGGCAAACATCCCATCACGCTAAAGGTTGTCAGTTAGCCCACACCTTGTAATCATGAAAGTCTCAGCTCAACAAGTATAAATACCCGGCTTCTGAGTCTGGCCAAGGTATGCAAGAAATTCACCTATCACGAATTTATGGCACACATTCACTTTCTCTAAAAATCCCTAAGCCCACTTCATACATCTTATTTGACTTAAGCATCGGAGTGGCGACGCCGGAGAACCTCTCTGGTGCCCCACTAACGAGCTTTCTTGTTTTTGGTGTGTAGGCATTACTCCGAGGAGACGAGAGAGCTTATTACCCCATAGCCCAGGGTCTTACTCACCACCCGGGTACCCATTTTATGATAAACGCATCATTGGCGCCGTCTGTGGGAAAGTGAGTCTAAGGCATAGATATGAACGTCGTCGAGGAGCCTGAAAGTTCCCATCATGCGCTAGCAGCCATCCAGGAGCAGGTGAATGCCATGATGGAGACTGCAGTCCAAAAAGTCTTGGCTGCACAATGAGGAGAAGGAGTGGGAGAAAAAGAGAAAGAGCAGGAGAAGGAGCCCGTAAGGGAGTCACAAGGGGGAAAGGAGAAGGAGAAGGAGAAGGAGAAGGAGAGGGGAGTGCAGGGAAGCATACATCTAGAGGAGGGAGGGGAATCACATGCTGAGTCTGCGAATGTTACCATGGCAGGGGAACTAGAAGTGTTGAAACAAAAGATCTGGAAGCTAGAAAACACTGACTCGCGGGAATCTTCGCGGGTCAAGAGGCCGGGATGCCCTTTTCGCCAGAAATTATTAAAGAGTCGTTACCAACACACTTTAAGTCAGCTAAGATTAAGGAGTATGATGGTAGTGGCGACCTAGAAGAGCATATGGCTCGATTCGAAAACGTAGCCATGCTGCACTGTTACAGTGACCAAATCAAATGCAAAGTGTTTTTGAACACTTTGGTGGACTCGACCCAGAGATGGTTTGAAAACTTGGAGATGGGAAGCATTCATGCCTTCAAAGAATTCCGGGAGGTCTTCCTACAGCATTTTAGCAGCAGCAAGCAATACAGAAAGACTACCCTCAGTCTTTTTGAAATAAAGCAGGTAGGAGAAGAGTCTCTAAGGGCCTACATCAAGAATTTTAATAAAGTAGCCCTGGAGGTGCCGGCCTGCGCCCCTGAAACCCGGATTACTGCATTCACTCAAGGGCTTAAAGAAGAACTTTTTTGATCTTTGGTAAAAAATACTCCCAAGAACTTTGAAGACCTCCTAGCTCGAGCAGAGAAATACATCAACATGGAGGAGGCCCAGTGACAGAAGAGAGAAAGAGACCGCCGGGAAGGAATCAGGGAAAGAGGAAGCCGGGGTGGCCAGGGGGGAGCAAAAGGTGATCACCCGGGGAGGTTAATAACCTATGCTCCTCAAAAAGTGATTAAGGACCGAGGGGTCCACATGTGCAAGAAAAATATGCAATTGGTTCCCCAGAAAAGGCCAGGGAGATATTGCACGGTTCATCGAGTTAACACTCACGACACCAGCGAATGCAGGAGACTCCTGGCCGACACAGAAAAGCCTGAACCAGAGGAGCTGGGGCGATTGGAGAAGAAGCCTAGGGGACTCCCGTGGGCATCAAGACCCGCGGTACCCAAGTACAACAAGTCGGTACCGGAAAAGTCCCGAGAAGTCGTACCAAGACGCCTTGACGCAGGAGAACGAGAGGGGCCCTCGATGGAAGTGATTAACATGATATCCGGAGGGTCCAAGGATGGAGATTCAAATAGGGCCCGAAAATCTTGGAGCAGAAGAGAAAGCCTGGGCTTGGAGGCCCAGAAGCCCACCTTCTTCCCAATCATCACCTTCGGAATGGAATATTTGGAGGGCGTGTATGTCCCCCACAATTATGCTTTACTCATTCGGGCCCAAGTAGCTAACTATGATGTAAAACGAGTGTTTGTTGATTCTGGAAGCTCAGTGAACGTCATCTTCCAGGAAGCCTTCGAACAGATGGATTTGCAAGGGTGCGAAATTAGCCAGGTAAAAACATTTTTTACGGGTTTGCGGGTCACACCGTCCAACCCAAGGGTGAAGTATGGTTGCCCATCACATTGGGGTCAAAAAATCTGAGGAAGACAGTCATGACTCTCTTCACCATTCTAGAAGCTCCATCCTCCTATAACATTATTCTAGGGCGACCCGCCCTGAATGCCTTCATGGCTATTGCTTCAGCATACCATCAAAAGATCAAGTTCCCGGTGGGTCACCAGGTGGGCGAGGTGAGGGGAGATCAAACATCTTCTCGAAGGTGTTACACTGATACTGTCCAGGTGGATAACAAAAAAGATCGGACTGAGCAGGGGGAGAATGGTCCTAGCAAAGAGGAGGTCTGCACCGTGGAGGAAATCAAGGAGGAACACGTGGCCGTGGAGTTGATACCACATCAGCCAGGGAAGGTTGCTAAGATTGCTCGGGATTTAGAATCCGTCCTGGCTGATCAATTAAAGTCATGTCTGGCTCAGAACTTGGATGTATTTTCCTGGTCTCCAAAAGAACTGACCGGGATACCGGTCCATGTAGCGGAGCATAAATTGAATATTACGCCAGGGTCCCGGCCTGTCAAACAAAAGAAACGGCATTTTGGAACAGAGAAGGACAAGGTTATTGCTAACCAAGTCCGGGATTTAATGGAGGCAGGACATATCCGGAAAGTACAATTTACCACTTGGCTATCCAATGTGGTGCTGGTGCCTAAAGCCACCGGGAAGTGGAGGATGTGCATCGATTTCCGGGACCTGAACGAAGCTTGCCCGAAGGATTTCTATCCTCTTCCTCGGATAGATCAGCTGGTGGATTCCACATCAGGTTTTGAACTACTCTGTTTTATGGATTCTTACCAAGGATACCATCAGATTCCCTTGGCCCCGGAGGATCAAAACAAGGTTAGTTTCATCACCTCAGAAGGAACCTTCTGTTATGTTGTTATGCCTTTCGGATTAAAAAATGCAAGGGCCACGTATCAAAGAATGATGGATAGGGTTTTCCAAGTCCAGCTCGGCCGAAACGTGCATGTTTATGTAGATGATATCTTGGTAAAGTCTCGGACACGGGAAGATTTCATTCCCAACTTGGAGGAAAACTTTGGCACCTTGCGAAAGTACGGGGTGAAGCTCAACCCGGCTAAATGTGTGTTTGGGGTCAAGAGTGGAAAGTTCTTGGGTTTTGTGGTAACAGAGAGAGGGATTGAAGTGAATCCTGAAAAAGTGAAGATACTGAAAGAAATGCCTTCTCCTACATCTTTCAGGGAGGTGCAGCGATTGACCGGGAGGATTATTGCTTTGTCCCGGTTCATCGCCCGATCGGCCCATCGCAGCTACCTTTTTCTTTCAGGTGCTAAGGAAAGCCCAGAATTTTGGATGGACTAAAGATTGTGAACGGGCTTTTCAGGAGCTCTTTATAAAATAGCATCTAGCTAGTCTGCCAGTCTTGGTCAAGCCAGATCTCGGAGAGAGGTTGTGGGTATATCTCTCCACAACCGAGCAGGCTGTAAGCTCTGTGCTGATAAAGAGGAAGCCGGGGATCAGAAGCCAGTATATTATGTGAGTCATGCTTTGAAAGGACCAGAGGATCGATATATTGAGATGGAAAATATGGCCCTAGCCCTTGTCCTTACTGCCCGGAAGCTCAGACCCTATTTCCTATCTCACCCGGTCACGGTCTTAACCAACAGCTTACTTGGCCGAGTAGTGACGCATCCGGATGCTTCGGGCAGGATGGTCAAGTAGATAGTCTAATTGGGGGAGTACGACATAGGGTATCAGACCAGAGCTGCCATCAAAGCACAGGCCTTGTCTGATTTCTTAACAGAGGTCCTCACCTTTGACCAAGAAGAGGTTTGGAGGGTGTTTGTAGATGGAGCTAGTTGCCTCGAAGGGAATGGAGTAGGGGTGGTCCTAATCTCCCCTACTCAGGAAAAGACCCGGATATCCATGAGATTGCATCCTTCTAGATCCAACAATGAAGCGGAGTACAAAGCGGTCATCGCCAAGATGAGGTTAGCTCGGGAGCAGGGGCCGAGCATGTGATTGTTTACTCGGACTCTCAGTGTAGTGACCCGTATCCGTAATTAGCGATTAATGAGCATATTAATCATGTAATCATGTTTATATTAAGTAAAACATGATTAAGAAAATTCCAGATGGATTAACGGACTTCGTAAATGGATCCAGAACACTCAAAAATGTTCCAGGGAGTCCCAAGACATGAGTGGGATCGGAGCTTCCGATCTTGGTGGGTTCGGAACCACATCGGAAGCAGGGAGATCGGAGCTTCCGATCAGCGATCGGAGCTTCCGATCGGCTATCGGTGACAGGTGTGTGTTTGCATGTGTAGGGATTTGACGCGTGGCGATTGGAGCCTCTGATCGGGGAACGAAGCTTCCAATCTGCGGACGTTCGGAGATTCCGATCGAGAACGGAGGTTCCGATCGATGTCTATAAATATAGGTGTGAGGGCCTCATTTCAAAGCGCACCGAGTTTCTCTCCTTCGCCCTCGTGGCTCTATTTTAGGGCTTTGGGTACTCTTATTTTAGAGTTGGAGTAGGAATCATATTTTAGTATAGTCAGACAGTGTCTGACATAGTAGCGGAGCAGTGCTCGAGGCTTTGGAGCTGCAGCAGGGGTGTACCCCTAGTTGCGGGATAGACGCCATCAGCGGGCTGACGACGGACGCATGTATAGCTATGGTCTCATTAAGTTATTTAGGAGTATGCAATAGCTTAGTTAAGGCTTTTAGAGCTTAATGGATGATGCATGGATAATTTTCATTGTAGAGTTGATGATAGGCTTGGAACCTAGAGTGGACTGCTAGGACTGCATGTAGCAAGGTACGTAAGTACTGACTGAGATAGCCAGCGGGTTTTGCATGCTTATATGTTGCATTTGTATGTGTCATATTATTATGCAGCACGTGCATATCATATTGTGCCTGTCCATCTTTTGAGATGAGCCATGTAGGGCCGCTCAGCCCTGTTAGGACGGTTGATGTCGAGCGCCCCGCGACCGACGGGTCAGCCGACACTAGCATCTGTAAGACACGGTCTAAGTCCGTTAGAAATGAGCAGTGTACGCATGGTTTGCTCCCCGGGTTGTACCACTCATGTCCTAGGCGCCATTACTGAGCAGTGTATACAATTATCCCAGATATGGATACCCGATTATTTGCATGCATCATATTTGTATGTTTCACCCGTGCTTTCGTATTGAGCTTGGAGCTCACATCCAGTATTTTCTGTGTACCTGGGCACCCATTCGACGGGGAAGGTGTAGGTGCAGGATTGAGCACCAGGAGCTTGGAGTAACTAGTGACCAGTGAAGACAGCGGGATTAGCTGTAGGTCTTTACCCTTAGAATTATTTGTAATTCGATTGGGTTGTATATTTGTTATTTAAACCGGTTGTATTATGCCAGTCTGCTTTTATTTAAGTCTTCCGCAGCGATTTATTTAATGCATGATTAATTATGATCTTAACTCTTATTAGGTAGTGGATCCGGGTTGGGTCGCTACATTTATTGGTATCAGAGTATGCATGCAAGAGACTTGGTATATAGTACTGAAACTTTGGATTATCCTTGTAGGACGAATGACCCCTAGCGAATGGGAGATTGGTTAATCATTGCCGAGGTTGGCGTTGGTTTCTTCCATTGTGTGAAATGCAACAGTGATGAGAACACCGGTAGAGGCGTATCAGTAGATAGTATGTCTGCGATGGGTGGCTCGTCATTAAGGCATTGTATAGCTGATCGAAGATCGTCTGGATTCCAGCAGGAGAAGACTGGAAGAGAAGATCAAGTATTTTTCATCATATGCATCTGAGGACTTTTTGGAACGCATGGTGTGTAACAACCCATGTGGCTTCAGTCCGAAGCCTTCATCAGGAAATGCCCGAGTGTCTAAGGCATGGCAGGTTCCGAGCGTAAGGTCCCTAAATTCATGCAGAACATGGTTTTGCTGGTATACTTGTATCGATGCTTTTGGTAGGCATACGGGAAACTTCATGTGCAAAACATGACTTGATTACAAGAAGAAGGCTGACGGTAGATCGTGAGCAGAAGAGGTCGAATGACATGCACTGATGTTGAACATAGCTGGTTAGCTATCACGTGCCATTTCTCCGGAGTTCTTCGCGGGAGGACATGTAGAGAGACTTGGACGGGGTACGCTTGCATTGCTACGTGTGTCGATTAGAAGCTTCATGTTCAAGAAACGAAGACGAGTACGACAATTTTAAATACTGCGTTGTAATTGTAAACAGTATTCCGATTGTAATGAATCATCAGGCTGTGGTTGTATCATTTCAAGTTATTGAATGTACATTTTTATTGTATTTTGGGATACGGATTTGTATTACATGAGATTGTAATAAAGAAATTGTATATAACCTGAAACGATGATACATGTTTTTCTTTGGAAAATTGTCCAGCAATTCGTGAATGATTGCAAGTAATTTTTCTAAGTTTGGCTTGGTTCTAGTTGAGCAGTGATCAACTACGTTAGTTCTTGAGTTTTGAGTAAGCCAGCTGTAATTGTTTGACTTGTGGTTAGTATAAGTGTTTTCCTAGGATTGACCTAGATAGTCAGTGGACTAAGATAGTGTCATCGATGAGTGGACTCATCTAAAGACATTAAAGGTATTGTTCAGGATAGAACATTGAGACTTGTTCTAGGTTGTTTTCTTTGAACAGTAATCTAACCTTCATAGGTTGAGACTTGTGATGATGGGATTTCATCGGGATACCAGGTCCAGTATATGCCGAGAGTTGTGGACTATGACCATGACTAGACGTGATGGGGCGCGACCCTATGCCAGTATTACTCTGGGAGTCTTTGTACTTCAGAGGATTACCTGGGAGCCTTGGTGCTTCATAGGATTGCGGTGGGAAGGCTACTCAGTCTAGGGATGTGGTAGCAGTCACGATAGGGTATGACCTTGGATTAGATATCAGGTTTGATATTGATGGTACAATATCGTTTGGTGTGCCAGAGATAGAGGTTGAGTATTCTACTATAGGAACCAGTCTTGGAGGGATTTTCTTGACGAGTGTGTGGTCTGAGCAGATAAGGTTTTAACCTTTGGGTTACTGCTAGACGTGTAGATCTAGTAGGTGGACGAATTTCTAGCATTGATGACTAAGGATTGTCATTAGAATTTTGATTCGAATTTTCTAGCGATGGAAATCATCCAAGATATTGGATGGGATGTTATTTTAAGACTTCGACTCGAATACGAGGACTACTCCAGGATGATTGACTTTATATGTAATGGATTATATCAGATGTTAAGGATTGTACAGGGGATATTTGAGATATGAGGGAAGCGTGGCCTATAACCATGAAGCCTTGGTGGTTGTCCAGGTGGGTTATCATGGTAAGCTACCTTAGTCTTAAATTGTTGTACAGTCTTAGCGAGGGATATAATCAGGGGCGTGTCCGAAGATTGTGAGAATCCTTGGGATTATTTAGTGTAATATTCTTAGACTTGTCGAATCGTGATGTTCATTCTGAATGAACGAGGCAAGGCCGATGAGTCAAGTTTTTGCACTAAGTATTGTCTGATATTTTTAGAGGTTGAGCGTAGGATTTTTTCCATGGAATGGAAATGGGCTAGGTTGATAGATCGCGAGCGGATCTTGGGCTTAGTTCATCTTGATGTTTGTATTGGGTGAACATGACAACGATTAGTAGTGCTAAGTGGCATGGGATCTGTGCTAATGACTACCAGTAGCTATTGGCTAACTCTGTCAGAGTTAGATTGATTAAGTTCAGTGTACGAGGCAGCTGTCAATGGTAAGACACGAGGTTGTGTCGATACACTACTAATAGCTATTTTATGGTTATCAAGTATTGGCATGTTGAAACCATAGCGATTTGGGTATTCCAAGTGTTTGGTCATATTCTTCGTGGTAGCTGAGTCATGGGAATTGATTGAACCACGTGCTACCTAGGTTTAGATGATCAGTGGTTGTTTGATCGGACGAGTACGAGCGTCAATAGTTCGACGAGATCGATAGGGAAAATCCAATCAGTGGTGACTTGGATATGGCAATCGAGAAATACTTGGGATAGTATTTTGTCGCTTAGTGTTTAGGAGATGAATACTTGGTATAGTCTCGGAGCAGGTGATGCTTTGAGGTCTCTAGGTTTCCAGAGATGAATCTATCGAAGATTGCAATTGATTGGTATGGTCAAGTTAAGTGTTAACTTGACAGGGGAATCAATCGAAGAAATTGGTAGTTCATCGGAAAGTATTCCTGTGATGACGTCTAGGTATACCGTTGGGTATTGAGATCCAACGAGTCTTGTGGATTCTAATGGGTACTAGTAAATGAACATCAACTGTCGAGCTAAGTTGTTCAAACTACTTTTAGAAGTTGAGAAAATAGATTAAGTGAACTAAACTTCACTTGATCATCTTTAAAGAAAGAAAATAAGTTTCAGAGTATATTCACCCCCCTCTACCCTCTGAACCGATCCCAACAAGTGGTATCAGAGAGGGTTTTTCCTCAATTGTTGATCTAAAGCTTTGAAATCATGACTTCTTTCAACAAAATTCCTATGTTCTCTAAAGAAGATTATGATGAATGGAAAATTTGTATGCAGGCACATCTTGCAGCACAGGGCGATGACATGCTATATGTCATAACAGATGGTCCCATCAAAATCATGAAGATCAACCCAGCTCTGGCCGTTGGTGCATGTCAAATGATTGAGAAACCTAGAGCTGAGTGGACCACCGAGGACAAAAATAAGGCCAATCTCGACAATGTGGCCAGGGACATCCTCTACAAGACACTAGACAAGAATATGTTCAGCAAAATCAAGTCATGCTCCACAGCAAAGGAGATTTGGGAGAAGCTCACTCAGCTGTGTGAAGGAAATGACCAGACCAAGGAAAACAAGCTCACCATGGCCATCCAAAAATATGACAATGCCAAAATTAAGCCAGGGGAAACCATGGCTGAATTTGATGAACGGTTTAGTAGTATCATCTGTGATCTCATTGCTTTAGGTAAAACTTATACTAACCGTGAAATTGCTGTGTAGGTTATGAGAGCCCTGCCTAAAGAATGGGAGATCAAGACAGTGGCCATGAGGGAGTCCAAAGATTTAAGCAAAGTAGAACTGCATGACCTGTTTGCAGATCTCAAAGCTTACGAGTTCGAGCTCAACATTAGAACAGAAGATGAACCATCCACCTCTCAACCAACCAAGGCCTTAACCTCAACGGTGATGCGTCCACCGGTTGAGGAAGCTCCAAAAAGATCAGTTGAGAAAATCAGCAACGAGGCCATGACACTCTTCGTCAAGAAATTCGGTAAATTTATGCGTAAAAACAATTCCAAGTTTAAAACTTATCATAAATCGGACCATACACACGATGGTCCCACTTGTTTTAACTGTGGCAAACCAGGCCACTTCATTGCAGAATGCACCAAGCCCAAGAGCAATGATCAGAAGCAGTTCTTCGAAAGGAGAAGGGGCAAGGATGACAAAAGGTCGTTTAGAACGACGAGAGACCAGAAGGTTCTAGTAGCAGACGAAAGCAAGAGTAAGTGGGCTGAGTCTGACTCTGACAACCCCGATACCGGAAGCTCCTCAGATGACAGCGATGATGAAAAGGTGTGTTACGCCTTAAACGCATACAAATCTCGTGTTATGAGATTAATGTTTTTAATGCATTAACAAATCTCATATTATTATGTTTTGATGATTACAAAACTCGGTTAATTGTTACTAACCATTTAAAGTGAGACTTTGCAGATTAGATCATATTAACAATCAAATTCTTGGAAGTTACTTTGAAGTTATAAAAGAAATGGACAAGGACAAGCCAATATTATAAAGCAGAAACTTGCAAAATTCACCGGGCACTTTCTGGTCATCCAAATCAGATCTCCAACAGTGAAAATCAAGATCAGGATGTTCTCAAGCTTCTCTCCAAATTTCATAGCAATCCAACGGCTGGATATGGAGATATGATTTTTTTCACAAAGCTGCACAGTACTTACTTCTGCAAGGAATGAACTATGAAGACTCAACTTCAGAAAATAACTGGGAATGCTTCGGTTATTAAAATCCGATCTCCACCGATCACATGGATTTCCATGATGTTTTAAAGTCTCTATCCAAATTTCAAATCAATCCAATGGCTGGATATGGAGTTATGATTTTTGCATATATGTTGAACAGTAGCTATTTCTGCAAGGAGCTAACTGCTGAAGTATCGTATTCAGAAGACTACTGGAATCGATGGAGGCATCCAAATCCAATCTCCACCAATCACAATCAATATCAGGATGTTACAAAAATTGTGTGTATTATTTCAGGTCAATCCAACGGATGGATTGTGAGATTCAAATTTGTGAAAAGTAATGCTCAGAACAAAAGCGAGAACATGATTTTGCAACTTCCGAGATTTACTGGACGTGTTTGATTCTTTCAAATTCAATCTCCACCGTTCAGATTAAAGATTAAGATGTTTCAAGCGACTGTCCAAATTTGAGCTCAATCCAACGGTTATATTGAGAGATATGATTTTTCCACAAAATCTGCTTAGTGCTGGAAAAAGAAGGCAGCGGCGCCTACACTTTGTCTCTACTCCTTGGCTTCCCAATAAATGCTCCAAGCACACAAATTCAAATTCAAATCTTTGTCAACTATAAATAGAGGCTTTCCAAGACCATTTAGAGACATCCCAACTCATTTCTTCTCTCATTTGCAAGCAATATTCTCTCTACCAAAGTGCTCAATCAATATTTGAGAGTTATTTGTGAAAATAGTTTGTGAGTTGGTTGTGTTATTGTTGTAAACACTTAGTGTGAAGCCAAGTGTATTGTGAGATTGTTGTAAACACTTGAGTGTGAAGCCAAGTGTTTTTGTTGAGGCTATCCTTGGAGCCATTAAGGCCAAGTGTTCGAGTTGTATCGGCGTGGTGATCGTGTTGAGTTGTAAAGGCTATCCTTGGAGCCATCAAGGCCAAGTGTTCGAGTGCTAGTGGATCCTTGGTTAATCGTACTTAACCAAGAAGGGGAGACGTAGACGATTTATCGTCGAACTTCCATAAACAATTTCTATCTCTCTTTTACTGCTTTATTTACTTTACGCATTTATTTACCGCTTTATATTTGATTGCTTTACTAGTCTTCCGCTTGCGTTTAGTATAATCGCTTTAAATTGCTAAAGTTGCCAAAGAACCTAATACCCTCCCCCCATTAGGTTCTAACAAGTGGTATCAAAGCCATTTGAAAATACTTTTCAAAACCTTTTTATGGCAAACCTAGCAAGTGATTATGCTCAAGGGCAATCTACTAATCGTCCTCCTCTTTTCAATGGCATAAACTACGGGTATTGGAAAAATCGTATGTCCCTATATATCCAATCCGTAGACTATGACCTATGGAAAGTGACGGTGAAAGGTCCCTATACACCTATGAAATAGTTGATGGGGTTGAAATTCCTAAGGGAATGGATGGCTTTTCAAAAGAGGACATGAAATTAATTTCGCAAAATGCTAAAGCTATGAATATCTTGCATTGTTCTTTAGATATGAACGAG
Organism: Henckelia pumila; assembly: GCF_033568475.1. Lineage (NCBI taxonomy): Eukaryota > Viridiplantae > Streptophyta > Magnoliopsida > Lamiales > Gesneriaceae > Henckelia > Henckelia pumila. The sequence goes on along the minus strand of NC_133123.1, from coordinate 227,827,967 downwards.
TACAACCGAATATCGATGTGCTCATCCGCTAAAGAGATATGGAACAAGCTAGAGATATGTCACGAAGGCACCAACCAAGTGAAAGAGACAAAGATCGACTTACTCCAACTCAAATACGAAACATTTGAGATGGAATCCAATGAAGATGTTGACACCATGTTCCGAAGGCTTACTCAAATCATCAATGAGTTAGCACAATTGGGAGAACAATATCCTACCAACCAAGTTTGGAGGAGAGCTCTTCGTGCCCTACCAAAAGAATGGGATGCAAAGAGAACCGCCATCATCGAATCCAACAAAGGGGACACTGCCGCCTATGATCTTGATCAACTACATGGGACCCTAAAAACCCATGAGTTAGAAGTGTCCACAAGAAAAGAATCAAAGAAAGAAGATGTCAAGCACAAAGGGATAGCCTTGACTACACAAGTCGAAGAAGATGACGATGATGACATGGCTCTCTTCGCAAGAAAATTCAAGAAATTCATGCGAGGAAACAAATTCAAAAAGGACAAGAAACTTGAGAAAGAAGTGACCTGCTACAACTGTCAACAACAAGGTCACTATGCCAATGAATGCCCACTCAAGAAGAAAGTGGACAAAGGAAAGAAGAAAGCCCTACTAGCTACCTGGAGTGATAGCGACGACGACGACGAGGAAGCAAACCTCTGCTTAATGGCTAAAAGTGATGACATCGTCTCTGACGACGATGACGAGGTACCTACTTACGATGAACTTTTACATGCTTATAAAGATATGTTTGATATGGTTAAGGTTCTTAGAAAAGAGAATAGAAATCTTAAAAAAGAATTAGAAACTAAGGAGCATGATAACCTTAGACTTAAGGATGACTTAGATCACTTAGAAAAATCTTTCGATAAATTCAATGTGAGTAGCAATAAATTGAACAACCTACTTAGCATGCAGAAATGTAGCTTTGATAAGGGAGGAATAGGCTATGGTAAAAAGTCTATAGACTTTGCTAGTCTAATAGCTAAAGCTAAAATGAGATCAACCCCTACTTGTTCTTATTGTTGCAAATCTGGTCATGTTAGACATAAATGCAGATCATTGAAATATCAATATGTTCAAAAGAGCTATATGAAATGGAGTCCTAAGAGTACTTAACAACTCATTAGTCGGCATTATGAGATCACAATCTAAGGGAGTTCAATATAGACCGGCTTAAAAATGCCTTGACTTGCGGCTGGTCTCCCTGTTGAACGTTGCTCTGTCCAAGGAAATAGGTTTTTAAAGTGGCCATATGCCCTACCTACTACTGGGAGCACTCTTGGAAAGTGGCGATGATGTTGCTATGAGAGACTGAACTCTTAGAAGTCTATTTTGTATCTCTCTTTTCTAACATTGTGAACCCAAAAGAACTAAAGGGTACCAAAATCAATTATTTTCAGGGAAACAAGAAAAATGTTCTCCCTAGCATATGGTATCTAGACAGTGGATGTTCTAGACATATGACGGGGAACAAGGATCTACTCCAATCAGTCAAACCTAAGGAGAAGGGAACAGTCACCTTTGGAGACAACAGCAAAGGAGTCATTGAAGGCATCGGCTCAATAGGTATATCTAATTCTTGTCTAATTGATGATGTACTCCTAGTGAAAGGACTTAAGCATAATCTACTAAGCATAAGTCAATTGTGCGATAGAGGTTATGAAGTCAAATTCACTCCCCAACACTGCACTGTATCATTTATTAGTGACAAATCCATAAATTTCAAAGGATATAGAAGTGAGAACGTTTACAAGGTTTCTTTAAATAATTTATCTTTATCAAATATAAAAAGCCTTGTATCCGTGAATGTTGATGAAAACATTCTTTGGCATAGACGATTGGGTCATGTTGGTCCTAGTACCATCGAAAAACTTTTAAAACTTGACATAGTCGTTGGTATGCCAAAATTTGATTTGAAACTTGATTCTGTTTTTGTGATGCGTGTCAATTTGGCAAACATACAAGGAAATCTTTTAAAAGCAAAAATTTTGTATCCACTTCTATGCCCCTTGAACTTCTCCACCTAGATCTATGTGGTCCCTCGAGGAACGCTAGTTTAGGAGGAAAGCTTTATGCATTTGTCATTGTAGATGATTTTTCACGTTACACGTGGACATTGTTTTAGCTCACAAAAATGATGCCTTTGAGTATTTTAAAACTTTTGCTAAACGAGTTGAGAATGAGAAAAATCTTTCAATAAAACAGATCCGTAGTGACCACGGAACTGAATTTCAAAATGAGAGTTTTTCAAACTTTTGTGAAGAGAAAGGCATCGGTCATAATTTTTCTTGTCCTAGGACTCCTCAACAAAATGGGGTCGTTGAGAGGAAAAATAAGACACTTGTGGAGATTGCGAGGACCATGATATGTGAGCATTCTCTACCAAAATATTTTTGGGCTGAAGCAATGAACACTGCCTGTTACATCATCAATCGCGTATCAATAAGGCCAATTCTCAAGAAAACTCCATACGAGTTATGGAGGGAGAGAAAGCCTAACATTTCATTCTTTCGGGCTTTTGGTTCTAAGTGCTTCATTCACAACAATGGTAAGGACAACCTTAGCAAATTTGATGCCAAATCCGATAAAGGTATTTTTCTTGGATATTCTACTACAAGTAAGGCTTATAGAGTATTCAATAAGCGCACCTTACTTGTTGAAGAATCAATGTATGTTATATTTGATGAATCTTTGTTAAATATTTCTCGCACTAACAATGATGATATAGAAATACTTGAAGAAGAGATGGTTTCCTCAAGCTTAAATGATATAGATTCTACAGTTAAGGAAACACCACTTCCTAAGGAATGGACACATCACAAAGATCATCCTAAAGATCTGATAATTGGAAGTCCATCAAAGGGAGTATCTACTCGCTCTTCTCTCAATAATATTTGTAATCATCTTGCTTTTGTTTCTCATGTTGAGCCAAAATGTGTTGATGATGCTTTACTTGATGATTCCTGGATTATTGCTATGCAAGATGAGTTAAATGAATTTAAACGCAATAATGTTTGGGATCTTGTTTCTAGGCCGCATGATAGACCTGTGATAGGTACTAAATGGGTGTTTAGAAATAAACTTGATGAGCATGGAACCATCACTAGAAACAAGGCTAGGCTCGTAGCTAAAGGATATAGTCAAGAAGAAGGCATTGATTATGATGAGACTTATGCTCCTGTTGCCCGTCTTGAATCCATTCTCATGTTACTTGCTTTTGCATGCTCTAGAAATTTTAAATTATTTCAGATGGATGTTAAAAGTGCTTTCTTGAATGGTGATTTGAAAGAAGAGGTATATATTGAACAACCTGATGGCTTTGTTGATAATTTGTTATCTGATCACGTATATAGACTCAACAAAGCTTTGTATGGATTGAAACAAGCTCCTCGAGCTTGGTATGAAAAACTCTCTTCTTTCCTTATTACCAATGGCTTTACTAGAGGAATTGTTGATATTACATTGTTTACTTTATCTAGAGATAATGATTTTCTTATTGTGCAAATTTATGTGGACGATATCATTTTCGGTTCTACTAACGAAGATCTTTGCCAAGAATTTTCTAAGCTTATGCAAGATCACTTTGAGATGAGCATGATGGGGGAACTTAACTATTTCCTCGGATTGCAAATCAAGCAGTGCAAGAATGGGTTCTTTGTGAACCAAAGCAAATACATAAAGGAGATTCTAAAGAAATTCGGGATGGAGAACACAAAATCATCATCCACACCGATGAGCACAGCAATCAGACTCGACAAAGATAAAAATGGTAAACCTGTAGATCAATCTTCCTTTCGTAGTATGATTGAATCCTTAATATATGCTACTGCAAGTAGGCCAGACATTATGTTTAGTGTATGTATGTGTGCACGATTTCAATCATGTCCAAAGGAATCACATTTGTTTGCCTTAAAACGCATTTTCAAATATCTTTCAAATACTCCAAATCTCGGCTTGTGGTATTCGAAAAATTCTTTCTTTGATTTAAAAGCTTACTGTGATGCCGACTTTGGTGGATATAAGGTGGACCGGAAAAGCACTAGTGGAACCTGTTTCTTTTTAGGAAACTGTTTGGTTTCTTGGTTTTCCAAAAAGCAAAACTGTGTTGCGTTATCAACGACCGAAGCCGAATATATGGCTGCCGGTAGTTGTTGTGCGCAAATTCTTTGGATGAAGCATCAATTGCTCGACTATGGCGTCTCTTTTTCAAAAATCCCTATTTTCTGTGACAACACTAGCGCCATATGTCTTACAAAGAATCCGATTCAACATTCGCGCACCAAACATATTGACATTCGTCATCATTTTATTCGTGACCACATCGAACGAAATGAAGTTGAACTTCAATATGTTGACACTAAAAATCAAATTGCCGATATTTTTACAAAACCACTAGATGAAAATACTTTTATTCGTTTGCGTGGTGAACTTGGCATGATTGAGTTGTAATCACTTATGGACATAAATAAATTTAATGTCATATTAAGGGGGAGCTTAATATAAAATTTGAGCAACTTAATTTTGGATAATACAAATTAATTGTATTTATTCAAAGTTATAAAGCTCACATTTTATGTGAAATTTATGTGTTGCTTTTTAGAAATCATATTCAATTATCATGTTTTGCATTTACTTTTCCAGTTTTGATTATCACAAAAAGGGGGAGAATTAGTTTGGTTAAATACTTTAACTAAGGGGGAGAGTTAGTTTGCTTAAAAGCATAGAGAATAAAAAAATTGGTTATTTGATAAACAAACTCTTCTTAACTAATTGTTTAATTTAGGAGGAGTTTTATTCATGCAATTATATTGTGCAAATTTAAATTATTTATTTAATATTGTACATTTATTTATCCTATTTAACCAAGTTTTGTGATCATCAAAAAGGGAGAGATTGTTACGCCTTAAACGAATACAAATCTCGTGTTATGATATTAATGTTTTTAATGCATTAACAAATCTCATATTATTATGTTTTGATGATTACAAAACTCGGTTAATTGTTACTAACCATTTAAAGTGAGACTTTGCAGATTAGATCATATTAACAATCAAATTCTTGGAAGTTACTTTGAAGTTGTAAAAGAAATGGACAAGGACAAGCCAATATTATAAAGCAGAAATTTGCAAAATTCACCGGGCACTTTCTGGTCATCCAAATCAGATCTCCAACAGTAAAAATCAAGATCAGGATGTTCTCAAGCTTCTCTCCAAATTTCATAGCAATCCAACGGCTGGATATGGAGATATGATTTTTTTAACAAAGCTGCACAGTACTTACTTCTGCAAGGAATGAACTATGAAGACTCAACTTCAGAAAATAACTGGGAATGCTTCGGTTATTAAAATCCGATCTCCACCGATCACATGGATTTTCATGATGTTTTAAAGTCTCTATCCAAATTTCAAATCAATCCAATGGCTGGATATGGAGTTATGATTTTTGTACATATGTTGAACAGTAGCTATTTCTGCAAGGAGCTAACTGCTGAAGTATCGTATTCAGAAGACTACTGGAATCGATGGAGGCATCCAAATCCAATCTCCACCAATCACGATCAATATCAAGATGTTACAAATATTGTGTGTTAATTTCAGGTCCATCCAACGGATGGATTGTGAGATTCGAATTTTTGAAAAGTAATGCTCAGAACAAAAGCGAGAACATGATTTTGCGACTTCCGAGATTTACTGGACGTGTTTTATTCTTTCAAATTCAATCTCCACCGTTCAGATTGAAGATTAAGATGTTTTCAAGCGACTGTCCAGATTTGAGCTCAATACAACGGTTAGATTGAGAGATATGATTTTTCCACAAACTCTGCTCAGTGCTGGAAAAAGAAGGCAGTGGCGCCTACACTTTGTCTCTACTCCTTGGCTTCCCAATAAATGCTCCAAGCACACAAATTCAAATTCAAATCTTTGCCAACTATAAATAGAGGCTTTCCAAGACCATTTAGAGACATCCCAACTCATTTCTTCTCTCATTTGCAAGCAATATTCTCTCTACCAAAGTGCTCAATCAATATTTGAGAGTTATTTGTGAAAATAGTTTGTGAGTTGGTTGTGCTATTGTTGTAAACACTTAGTGTGAAGCCAAGTGTATTGTGAGATTGTTGTAAACACTTGAGTGTGAAGCCAAGTGTTTTTGTTGAGGCTATCCTTGGAGCCATTAAGGCCAAGTGTTCGAGTTGTATCGGCGCGGTGATCGTGTTGAGTTGTGAAGGCTATCCTTGGAGCCATCAAGGCCAAGTGTTCGAGTGCTAGTGGATCCTTGGTTAATCGTACTTAACCAAGAAGGGGAGACGTAGACGATTTATCGTCGAACTTTCATAAACAATTTCTATCTCTCTTTTACTGCTTTATTTACTTTACGCATTTATTTACCGCTTTATATTTGATTGCTTTACTAGTCCTCCGCTTGCGTTTAGTATAATCGCTTTAAATTGCTAAAGTTGCCAAAGAACCTAATACCCCCCCCCCCCATTATGTTCTAACAAGGTGGAATGTCCTATGGCTGAAATCGAAGAAGAAACTGAGGAGGTATTTGACTTTGGTTCACCCGAATTCACTCATAGCGATCTAGTCACTGCTTTACACGAAATGGCTAATGAATACAAAGCATTATCCAAGGAATTCGAGAAAGTAAAGGCAGAAAGAGCTGACCTAAAAGATAAGTCAAGCGAATCTAGCTGCATGCAGCGAAAGGAGCTTGATGGTCTTAAGGTCAAGCTAAATCTGCTGGCTACCGAGAATGACACCTTGAGAAGAGTATTCCAAGCTACCTTGACTGAAAACAAAAAATTACTTGAAACCATTAAAGATTGGAATAAATCTTCTGCAACCATTGACAAGATTCAAGAAATCCAAAGGCCGGTACATGACAAAACCGGTCTAGGGTTTGGAACAAATGAACAGTCTATGGAACCTTGTATTCAGTCGAGTCTGGACAAAGGAAGTCTTAACAAAATAAGATTTGTCAGGTCCAGCACGATATATGAACATGATGAGTGCAGCGTTGATAAAAATCAGAAAATATCCAATGAACGAAGCTCCAAGCATAACGGGCTGGGATATGTGGATCCCCAGACCTCTAATCGAAGAGAAACTTGGAGTCAACCAAAACCTAATGAAAGAAGAAAGGGAAACCAATCTAATTTCAAAAGGCCAGGGAATGAGTCCAACTACTCTAAGAGAAGATGGTCAAAGGAGAAGCCTTACCAGTACTTCAATTGCAGGCCAGTTCAAAAGAGATATAGGCTAACTGATAAGGATCAAAAAATCAAGCAGCACACAGCAACTTCACAAGCACACACATTTATTGCTTATCGACCACACAGATTTCTGGACACACACACGGGCAAACCTGTAAGGGTGTTCCAGGTGTGGGTCCCGAAAGGGCTAATCTGACCTGGACCCTACTAGATATGGGTACCAAAATTTCTTCTTTTTTAACAGGTACTCAAAGTTCAAACGGGCGAGAAGATCACTTCAATCGAGGACACTACCTGATACCTGGATAGTGGCTGCTCACGGCACATGACAGGGAATCCAGATCTCCTAACAGAGGTTGTGCAATGCAAAGGACCAAAGATCATCTTTGGAGACAACTCCAAAGGTAAAACCATGGGTAAGGGTAAGATTATCCATGGTAACATCATTATTAAAGATGTTTTGCTTGTTGACAACTTATGCTATAATTTGATAAGCATTAGCCAACTGTGTGACAATGGTCATTCGGTCGAGTTTCACAAGCACACTTGCATCCTCAAAAATGACAAAGGTGAGACTCTCATGACCGGTGTAAGAGACCTAAACACCTACAAGGTAAACTGGTCTTGCTCACATATTTCATCACCTACTTGTCTTACTGCTCATCATGATAAACATTGGTTGTGGCATAAGCGGTTAAATCATCTAAATTTTAAGTCCATTTCCAATTTGAGGAAGCACGATTTGGTTTCTGGTCTGCCTGAAGGAGATTTTGTAAAAGACAAAGTTTGTCCTGCTTGTCAACTAGGAAAGCAGGTGAGAGCAACTTTTAAAATTAAAGGGTGTATGTCATCTTCCAAAACATGGACCTCTTTGGTCCTATACTAGTGAGAATCATAGGGGGAATGAGATATGCTCTTGTAGTGATAGATGACTTTTCTCGATTTACTTGGGTCATCTTCCTTCCTTCAAAAGATCAAACTGCACCTCACCTGATTAAGCTTTTTAAACGCTTGCAAAATGAAAAATCTACTGTGATAGATTGTTGGGATCGGTTCAGAGGGTAGAGGGGGGGTGAATACACTCTGAAACTTATTTTCTTTCTTTAAAGATGGTCAAGTGAAGTTTAGTTCACTTAATCTATTTTCTCAACTTCTAAAAGCAGTTTGAACAACTAAAGTAGTGCGGAAACAGTTCAAAGCTTTTAGTGATGCACAAGCAAGTTAAAACAAAGATGTATGAGCAAGATGTATGGGAAGTATGCAATAATAAATGAGGCACGGTTTATAGAAGTTCGAAGGATTAATCCTTCTACGTTTTCCCTTCTTCCACTTAGGAAGGAATTCACTAGAAGACTTTGGTTATTACAACGTCTTGCAATACACCCACTTCAGACTTAGGACTTATCCAATGCCTAATCCGAAACTCCTAGATTTACACAGATAAGATTCTCAGTTCTTATCAGACTGGTGGAAGCTTTCAGAGTAGCTTCAAGTCTCTTCAGTAGTGGACGAGGTCCGGTTGAGCTTCTCAAACTGCAGAGCGGTCGAGAGGTTTGGAAACCCTAGATTGATCCTTGAAGATCAGATATGTATTATGTAGGCGAGGGTTGATTTGAGCAGTAAGTGTATGATCGTATAAGTGTGCTCAGATATTGCTTCAGTATATCAGATGAAGGATTCTGATAATATTCAAATGATCGAGTTGATTGTATGTTTGTCCACTCTGTCTTTTCGTCTGCGTTTTGTTTTTTTTCGTTCCAATGTTGAGAAATCTTCTCCTTATATAGGCTCATCAGCAACGTCTTTATTTTGAACGTTCCGAGACTGCATTGAATGCACATTTAATGCTTCATAAATGCATTGATGATTCTGCATGAAGATCGTACACTTCTTTAAATGCAGATAACTTCCAGGGTCCAAATATGGAATAACCGGTCGAATGCTTTATCTGTAGCCATTCTGCATTTTTGCCATTTTAGTGTAACCTGCTGTCTTGATGCAAGAACCAAGAAATCTTCTGATACGCCGGTTCTGCTTTTGATAAAAGATCTTGCAACGAATGTCTTGTCTCAATTATTTGACTTGAATTATCTTGATAAGCGGTCAGCATCCTACCGGTAGATAGAGTTTCACTCTGCTGGTTTGAGTAGACAGTCGATAGACTTAGTAACTGCAACCGGTCGATAGACAATGTAGCTGCAGTCGGTCGATAGACAAAGGCGGTTGACATGTTTCCGGTAGATAGATGAAGGACTAGATGGTTGCGGTAGCACTTGCAGTTTTGGTAGTAGTAGCAGTTGCGGTAGATACCTGTGATACATAAAATTGGTAGCAAACTCCTATACAATGAGTCATTGTTTGTTATAACCAAAATGTCGGATTCAACAATTTCTCCCTTTTTGGTGATGACAAAACTAAAGTGCTCCGAAGCAAAGTAGGAAAGCAGTAAAATGAACTTCATTGAGAGAATGAATTTCATTAGTACAAGAAGCAGTCTTATTACACCTACTGAAGTACAATAAAACGGGAGACAGTTTTGACAAGTATAGAAGAGACAAGTAGTTCATCTTTTGAACCAACTAGCTCCTCCTGACCTAGCTCCTTCTCTCTTTCTTCGATCAGCTTCGTCTTTTCTTCTAGACTCTTCTTCTCTTCTTCTTGCCTCAGCTGCTCTTCGTTGCTCTTCTTCCCCCTTTTTGGCATCACCTTGGTTGAGTCGGATGGCGATCTCGGTGAGTTGAGTGCCAAGGCAGGCTTGCATGGTGTCAATCTTTGCATCCATTCGAGCAATCAGAGCAGCTTGCATGGTGTCCATCCGGGTGTTCATCTGCTGATTAAGCCATTGTTCGGACTTGATGATTTGACCCGAGACGGTAGAGATTGAGTTAATGTGAGTGCGATGATGGGCATTGATTTCTTTGGAAAATAGAGCAAGTTCTCTGGACACGGTTTCAAAGTGCCGGATCATCGTCTGTCTGGAGTTGTCAACCCCTGCGGAAGTGCCTGCGAGGGATTGCGAGAAATATTGAACAGTTTGTGATAGATCCTGAAGCCTGGTCACGAACGTTTGATCAGGAGCTGCTGCCAGGGCTTCAATAGAGGAGTCGTCGAGCTGAAGCATTGGAATCTCTGGCTCATCCTTTGTTGAAGCTGGGCTAAGCTCGTGGTTAGTTGATACTGGTGAGCTGGCTGGTGAGCTGGATGAAGGACCTTCCAGCAGTGGTACAGTAGGAGATTTGGTGGTCTCTACTGCAGCCAAGATGGTAGGCGGAGTTGCAGGGTCAGCAAACGGTGTGTCCATCAAGATGTCTTCCACAAATTTGTCAATAGATGGAGACGATTGAAGCGCTGGTTCAGAAACATTCAGTGGTTGTTCTGGAAGTTCAATTGATACAGTAGTGCTTGGTATCACGGTGGAGGGCACTACTACTGCACCAATGCATTGAGTCTCTGTCACAGAGGTGACAGGAATTTCCGGTTCAGCAACCTCTAATAACTCTTGAAGACGGATTGGAGAGGTGTGAGCGGTAGCAGCTGGAGATGAAGGATCATCAGTGGCTTCCGGTTGAGGTGACGAGATGGCTGCTGGTGCTGCGGTTGAGGTGGGTTCGACCGATTGTGATGAAGATGCTGCCACGAGCGATCCGAGAGCGGATGATTGAAACAGGTCAGCAGTAATGAGACCGGTGAGAATCCCATCTGAGAGAGCGTTGGCAGATACGTCTTCTTCACCCTGATCCTGGGTAAGGAAGGTCTACATCATCGCCTGAGCCTCTAATCCATAAGATTTTAAGCAAGCTGCAGAAGTCGTCGCTTGTACGTTATTGATGGATTGGTAGTTCTGAAGCAGGTAAGTGACTTGACGTAGGCTATGCTGTAGGCCAGACAAGATTACAAAATCATCACTTGCGGCAGGACTCTTGGCATTGAAGTTTTTCACTCGCTCAGAGATAAGCAGAGACGTCAGGCTTCCGCGAAGCTTTAAGTCAATAAGCTGTCTTCTTCCCAAAGCCACCACAATGTATTCAGTGTCGGCGAGAAGGAACATCTTCTGCTCAATAGTGCCGAGAGCTTTCCACTTGGGATAGATTTGAGCGTAAGTCAAGTGAGTGCGGGAGTGATGCCACTTGTCAAAGCGTTGTAGGTGGCGCTTGACAGTTCGAATAGTGTGAGAAGTAATCAAATTAAGCTCCATGGTAGCTGCTGGTAGGGCCTTGGGTGAATAGATCATCACACCTTTCCCTTTGTCGTTGAGATCAGATGGAGTGATCTTTGCAATAGAGGTGGCACCTTCAATAATCATCACGCCCTTGGTAGGACGTGGAGCAGCAGTAGTGGGCTTCTCTGTTGGAAAAAACGCGGCGATCAGATCAATAATGATTGATACCCGGTGCAGCGGAAGTTTAAAAAATTTTTATATGGAACGATTCCATAAAGGGTATCAACCTTACGATTAAATTGTGTGTGTGTAAAAATTAAATAACTATTATAAAATTTTTACCTTCAATCTCGAATCGAGATTTTGGACACCAACAGATTGCTCTGCTCTTGTTGTATCTCCCTGGAACTGATGGACGAACCTTTCTTCAATCAGGTCCACGAACAGAGATTTAATCCCTCTGATAGATTACACTAGAAAATCTATCAGAAGTTTCTACGAAGAGAATTAACGAATATGATCCGTTAAACCAGACTGTAATTCAAAATCACAGGCTGGATTTTCGAGCAGAGAAAAGGGAGAGGGGTTCGGCCACTTTGAGAGAGAAAAACTTATTTTTTTCGAAAATTGTGGCCTGTTGTGTCTAATTTCTGTACTGCAATAACTTATTTATAATGTAGGCCACTAACAGCTTAGGGCCCATTAGTCATAAGTTCAAGCCCGACAAGCAAAGCCCGCATGTTCAGAAATTAATATAAAATTCATCGTGACTCCGATTGATAAACCGATTTCACCAATGTGCACAGAAACCATTTCTGCACCTTTTAAAGTCAAGATAAATTTTTCTGAATCCGAATTCAGTGGTTTCCAAAAATGTCCATCCCTATGTCATTTTAGGAAATCTTACTCCTCTACTCATAATTAAGAAGTCCAACTTCTTTGTTCATTAAATTTAACTCTTTAAATTTAACTATCTCAACGGAATTAAAAATCCATTACTCTGTGTGACCCTCAATGGTTCAAGGATACAGCTAGCCGTGGGCTCACAACTCTGTTGGAAAACTCGGCGTTCAGATCAATCAGAATTGATACCCGGTGCAGCGGAAGTTTAAAAATTTTGTATGGAACGATTCCATAGTGTGGGTATCAAAACTTACGATTAAATTATTTGTGTGTAAAAATTAAATAACGATTATTAAATTTTTACCTTCAACCTCGAATCGAGATTTATGGACACCAAACAGATTTCTCTGCTCTTGTTGTATCTCCCTGGAACTGATGGTCGAACGTTTCTTCAATCAGGTCCACGAATAGAGTTTTAATCCCTCTGATAGATTGCACTAGAAAATCTATCAGAAGTTTTCTACGAAGAGAATAACGAATTTGATTCGCTAAACCAGACTGCAATTCAAAATCACAGACCGGAATTTCTCAGGCAGAGAAGGGAGGGGGGCGACGGCTACCAAGAGAGTGAAGGCTAGGGTTTTCGAAAATCCTCACTCAATTGTGACCTGTTGTGTGTAATTTATGTACTGCAATAACTTATTTATAATGCAGGCCACTAACAGCTTAGGGCCCATTAGTCATAAGTTCAGGCCCGACAAGTAAAGCCCGCATGTTCAGAAATTAATATAAAATTCATCGTGACTCCGATTGATAAACCGATTTCACCAATGTGCACAGAAACCATTTCTGCACATTTTAAAGTAAAGATAAATTTTTCTGAATCCGAATTCAGTGGTTTCCAAAAATGTCCATCCCTATGTCATTTTAGGAAATCCTACTCCCTTACTCTTAATTAAGAAGTCCAACTTCTTTGTTTATTAAATTTAACTCTTTAAATTTAACTATCTCAACGGGGATTAAAAATCCATTACTCTGTGTGACCCTCAATGGTTCAGGGATACAGCTAGCCGTGGGCTCACAACTCCTTGTGACTCGGAACAACGATTTCCGACTTGCCCATCGAATCATGGTAAAACGTCTAGCAACATCGCCCCATGATTCCCTAGGTATCACTGATAGTGCCTACAAGAACCAGTAGATTTTGGTTAGCGTACAGTACGGTCCCTTCATCCAAATATCCCGATCGAATCAACAACCATTGGTATATCGAGAGTCGCTCGAGATTCGATAACTATGCAATACATCTTGAAGATCAAATAGCGACATCGCATGTGCTACTAAGAAACCATTTCTTAAAACACATCAAGTACTCTGGCCAGAGATTCGTCACACTAATATCTCCTCAGATCGCATAGGATATCCACACTCGCAAGTATGTGGTGAATCCTTGACAACAATGCATCGACTCCTATATGTGTTGTAACTGTACCCAATCCCGACACCTGATGACCCCAATAGAGTCGGTAAACGAGTCAAAGCACATTACTAGCATATAGAGTCTCAATGATGTTTCAAGTAGTAAGGACTAATGGTGTACAACCAAAACCGCGGACTTTATCCACTCGATAAGTGATAACCACTTGGAAAGTCCGGATAGGGTAGTTCAATCATTCATCATATGAATATCCATTTGCATGCTTCGAACATCTCCATGTTCCCTACCAATGAAACGTGGTACTCTGCATCGCAAATGCTAGTCTCAAACTCGAGCGATCCTTATCCTTATTATCGGACGGCTCAATCGACTAGGAACAGTTTAGAATATACAGTGACTATAAATGTGTTTCATGATAGGCATCCCCATGTTCTACCACATCTTACATACACTATAGTATATTCAAGGTCTTTATCAAAACAACAATAGTATATCACAATATAACAATATGAAGAAAGATAAAGTCATTGCCATTAATAGAAGTGTAAATTATATTAAACAAAATATTGTTTATACAAAGAGTCATCAAAGCCCATAGCCACAAGTTGGCTCACTGGGCACCCACTCTTTCAATCTCCCACTTGCTCTATAGCCAACTAGTCATACTACGTAGACCTATTGCTTCGCGATGTTTGTCAAATAATGGTCCTGGCAAGGGATTATTAAGTGGATCAGCGATATTGTCAGCAGAGGCCACTCGTTCGACAGTGATGTCTCCTCTTTCCACAATCTCCCGGATAATGTGGTATTTCCTCAGTACGTGTTTGGATCTTTGATGAGACCTTGGTTCCTTTGCTTGAGCAACGGCACCCGTGTTGTCACAGTACACCGGGACTGGACCAACAAATTCAGGAATGACGCCCAACTCTTGGACGAAATTCCTCATCCAAACGGCCTCTTTAGCAGCAGCTGATACTGCAATGTATTCAGACTCAGTGGTGGAATCCGCTGTGGTGTCCTGCTTGGAACTCTTCCAAGAGACAGCACCGCCATTGAGCATGAACACAAATCCAGAGGTTGACTTCGAGTCATCCACGTCACTTTGGAAGCTAGAGTCGGTATAGCCTTCCAATTTTAGTTCTCGTCCTCCATATACCATGAACATATTCTTAGTCCTTCGTAAGTACTTAAGAATGTCCTTCACGGCTTTCCAATGCATTTGACCAGGATTAGCTTGATATCTGCTCGTGACACTCAGAGCAAATGCTACATCCGGTCTGGTAGATATCATCCCATACATGATACTACCTATAGCTGACGCATATGGTACATGTGTCATATTCTCTATCTCTACATCAGTCTTGGGACACATAGACTTGGATAGAGAAACTCCATGACACATGGGTAGATGTCCTCTCTTGGACCCATCCATTGAAAACCGTTTCAATATGGTGTCGATGTAGGTTGATTGAGTAAGTCCTATCATTCTCTTAGATCTATCTCTATAGATCTGTATCCCAAGAATGTAGGATGCCTCACCCAAATCCTTCATCGAGAATCTACCTGATAACCATATCTTTGTTGACTGCAACATCCCTACATCATTCCCAATGAGTAGGATGTCATCAACATAAAGTACTAAGAATGTCACAGCATCCTTAACTACTTTCTTGTACACGCATGGTTCCTCCGGGTTCTTGATGAAACCAAAATCTTTTATTGTTTCATCAAATTTCTGGTTCCAACTTCTTGATGCTTGTTTTAGACCATATATTGATCTCTGAAGCTTGCATACCTTATGCTCACTTCCCATGGATGTGAACCCCTCAGGCTGCTTCATATAGATTTCTTCCTTAATGTCTCCATTAAGAAAAGCAGTCTTCACATCCATTTGCCATATCTCATAGTTATACCAAGCAGCTATGGCAATAAGGATTCTTATGGACTTGAACTTTGCAACTGGTGAAAAGGTTTCATCATAGTCAACTCCTTGTCTTTGAGTATAACCTTTTGCCACCAATCGCGCCTTGTAGGTAAATACCTTACCATCAGGCCCTAGCTTTCTCTTGTAGATCCATTTACACCCTATTGGAACAATTCCATCGGGAGGATCTACTAATGACCAAACTTGGTTTTTATGCATCGAATCTAATTCAGACTGCATAGCTTCAAGCCATAAATTTGAATCCGCATCAGAAATTGCTTCCTTGAAGTTTCTTGGATCACATCCAACATCGGGTTCATCTTGATCCCCTTCAAGAAGAAGACCATATCGAATAGGAGGTCTAGAAGTCCTCTCGGATCTTCTAGGTACAGGCGTGTTCAGCAATGGTTCCTGATGTGTAGGATCGTTATTTTGTATTTCGGGTTCTTCTCGAACTTCTTCGAGTTCCATCATCTCGCCTTTCTTATCCAATAAGAACTCCTTCTCCAAGAAGGTGGCATTCCTTGAAACAAACACCTTTGTTTCAGCAGGATAATAGAAATAATATCCGATTGAATTCTTCGGATACCCTACAAAATAACATAAGCTGGATCGACTATCCAACTTATCTCCCACTGTCCGCTTCACGTAAGCAGGACATCCCCAAATCCTCAAGTACGAATACTTAGGAGCTTTGTCATTCCATAACTCGTATGGTGTTTTGTCCACTGCTTTAGTGTGGACGTTGTTCAACAACAGTACCGCCGTTTCAAGCGCATAGCCCCAAAACGAAGGTGGAAGCTCAGTGAAGCTCATCATGGATCGAACCATGTACAACAAAGTTCGATTACGACGCTCCGATACACCATTAAGCTGTGGTGTCATAGGAGGAGTCCACTGAGATAGAATCCCATTCTCTTTCAGATAGTCCAAAAACTCGGTACTTAAGTATTCTCCACCTCGATCCAATCGAAGTGCTTTAATACTTTTACCTAGCTTGTTTTCTACTTCAGCCTTGAATTCTTTGAACTTTTCAAATGCTTCAGACTTATATTTCATTAAATATAAATACCCATACCTTGAATAATCATCAGTAAAGGTAATGAAGTAGGTGTGGCCATATTGAGTCCCAACTCTAAATGGACCACAAACATCTGTATGGATCAAATCCAACAGATTTTGACTACGCTCAGGTTTCCCTTTAAAAGGAGATTTAGTCATTTTTCCTTTCAGGCAGGATTCACAAGTAGGTAGAGAGTTAATATCAGACATATCAAACATGCCCTCTCCCACTAGCTTGTTCATCCTCCTTGAGGAAATATGACCTAGCCTAGCGTGCCAAAGGTTTGCTGGGTTTTGACTATCGATTTTCCTTTTGTTTGTTGTTGCCGGTTTATCAACATAATTTATTGGAACGTCTTTTAGTTTTAAGTTGTATAGATCGTTTTCAAGTTGTCCATTTCCAATCAAACATTCATTCTTGTAAATATTGCAAATCCCATTCACAAAATTGCAAGAATAACCATCTCTATCAAGCATAGAAATAGAAATAATGTTTTTAATTAAATCTGGAACAAATAAAACATCTCTTAAAAGTAACTTAAAACCATTCTGCAAAATTAAACAAACATCTCCTATGGTTGTAGCTTCAACTCTGGAACCATTCCCGAGCCTCAGCTGGGTCTCACCCATTCTAAGCTTGCGACTTCTTGTCATCACCTGCAAATCATTGCAAATGTGAGATCCACATCCGGTATCCAATACCCAAGAAGTAGTATTAAGTGAAATGTTTATTTCAATATAAAACATACCCTTCGCAGTTCCCAACTGCTCTAGATATTCCTTGCAGTTGCGCTTCCAATGACCGGACTTCTTACAGTAATGGCAAACATCCTTGGATTTTTCCATTTTTGAAGCCTTTGTCTTGTGCTTCTTCTCGGGTTCGATTTTCTTGGGTGGGGCAGAACGTTTCTTACCCTTCGTACTTGGCCCCTTCTTAGCAGAAGATGAGGAGCCCACCAAGAAAGCCGGTTTATCCTTCTTTAATGTGGATTCATATGTCACAAGCATATTGACCATCTCTTCAAGGGAGGCCTCTATCTTGTTCATATTGAAATTTACCACAAATCCGTCAAACGAAGAAGGAAGAGACAGAAGCAGTAAGTCCACGTTGAGTTCATGCTCCAACACCAAATCAAGGGTTGCCAACTTCTGTATGAGCCAAATCACTCGTACCCCATGATCACGGACCGAAGTCCCTTCACGCATGCGACACGTCATTAGCTCCTTGACAGTGGCTAACCTTTCAGCCCTCGATTGAGCCCCAAAAAGTTCCTTGAGTTGAACGTGAATGTCAGCAGCATTCACGGTGTCCTCAAATCGCCTCTGGAGTTCATCAGACATCGAGGCTTGCATATAGCATTTGGTCTTCATATCATGGTCCCACCATGTATCAAGTTTGGCCAACTCCTCCGGACTTACGTCAGCTGGTGCTTCCTTCGGAGGAGATTTATCTAACACGTAGAGCATCTTCTCCGAAGTCAAGACAATCTTCAACTTCCGGAGCCATTCGGTATAGTTTGCGTCAGTCAACTTGTTTTGTTCGAGGATCGAGAATAGTGGATTACGCGAATTCATCTTATGAAATACTGAAAAGAAAACAGACAAATATCAATGATTGTTTAAGCAATTTACTAAGACATAAAATAGGCAAAATTTAATTTTATGAATCTCACTCCCACTATTTTAACGATTTCACTACCATCTAGTGAAAACGGGAAACTTTTTCCTTAGTGAGAACATGGAGTCCAATTGACAAACTTATGGTCCCGAATAATATCAGCCAACCATAATTTTCAAAAGGTAGAGCCCAATTGCTTCCAAAGCAACCTCCATGTATTTACTTCATGTCCAATAAGGGCCCAATAATATGACGCCGTTTATTGTGACATGTCAAGATGACCCATCAATATTAAGTTGTGATGGACGGTCGCCATGTGGATCCCCCAATAATATGAGCCGATCCCATGGGAGTTCCACCCAACTTACAACATGTGTCGATCCAATGTACAGCTTTCCGACGAACGGGCCCCCCCAATAATATGAGCCGGACCGTATCCGCGGGTAGCATCTCATATATTGATCGTTGATGGAAGGTAGGAATATTTAAACAAATTTAAATATCTTTTATTTATCTTGATATCAATTTTAAATAATATTTAAAATGAGGAATTTTTAATTATGAAAATTTGTCTCATCATTTTCAAATATTGTATGCTTGCCGGATTCACACAATTATGTCTAAAACATGCATACAATCATAATATCATATATTATATAGGATGATCGATTCCATTTCTAATTGACCCGTGGTTGCCAATCACGAGTCTTAGTCCAATCCTAGGTAATATGCAGTATGCAATGCAATCCTATTACATTAGCTTCCAATTTACATTTTTTCTGTCTTTATTGTCTGCTGGGCCCACCTCCATCTTCAAATCTTGATCTCCCACTAAATCTAATGTATTTACAATAAATAACAATGACAAGTAGGGGATACATTTTTAGGAGTGGGAACGGGCCATAAACCAAGCCCACTTTTATTACATATGACATTCATATTGGGCCATAAACCAGGCCCATTAATAAAACCAACAACAATAAAACAAATGTAAATTCCTAACATACACCTACAAAATTGGTCATGGCAATCGATCATCCTTATCCAATAACATTTAATTCAAAATTAATTTATTGGATAACATGCATATGGCAATTTAAATTTAAAAAGGATAA
Source organism: Henckelia pumila (assembly GCF_033568475.1). Lineage (NCBI taxonomy): Eukaryota > Viridiplantae > Streptophyta > Magnoliopsida > Lamiales > Gesneriaceae > Henckelia > Henckelia pumila. The sequence continues at coordinate 227,808,583 of NC_133123.1, read as the reverse complement.
AATCATATTTTATATATAAAATCATATTTCACATATAAAATCATATTTTATATTTTTATCAAATAAAATCATATTTTATCTACAGAATCCAATTTTATAGATAAAATCATATTTTACTCAATATATCCATAAGATCAAATCTTATCATCAATTCTACCAAAAATAATTGATTTCAAAATTCAATTTAAGGATAAAATATTAAAATTTTCCAAAAATTCAAATTTATCCAAAAATCAATTTTAAAATTTTTCGGACTCGAACAATTTGATCCGATGCCTCATGGACCAATCAAAACAATTTTCGATCGGACCAAAAATAGAATTTTAAAACATTAAAATTTAATTTTAAAAAATAAAAAATAATTATTCCCGTGGGCCGTCCGGGACATTCCCGGGCCGCCCGCGCCCCCGTAGGGTGGGGCCGGGCCGCCCGGCTGCCTTCTAGGGCGGCGCCGTGCGCCGCCCTGGGCAGCGATCACATCGCTGCCCATGGGCAGCGCCCTGCGCTGGGCAGCGCCGAGCGCCGCCCTGGGCAGCGACCATCGCTGCCCCACCGGGCAGCGATCCAATCGCTGCCCGGGTTTTGCCCGAAATTTTTTTTTTTTAATTTTAAAATATTTATTTTGTTTCAAAAACCGAGGCCTAAAAAATTTTTGTACAATCGATTAATTTAATCGTTTGATCTGAGCAACCTGGCTCTGATACCACTGTTGGAAAACTAGGCGTTCAGATCAATCAGAATTGATACCCGGTGCAGCGGAAGTTTAAAAATTTTGTATGGAACGATTCCATAGTGTGGGTATCAAAACTTACGATTAAATTATTTGTGTGTAAAAATTAAATAACGATTATTAAATTTTTACCTTCAACCTCGAATCGAGATTTATGGACACCAAACAGATTTCTCTGCTCTTGTTGTATCTCCCTGGAACTGATGGTCGAACGTTTCTTCAATCAGGTCCACGAATAGAGTTTTAATCCCTCTGATAGATTGCACTAGAAAATTTATCAGAAGTTTTCTACGAAGAGAATAACGAATTTGATTCGCTAAACCAGACTGCAATTCAAAATCACAGACCGGAATTTCTCAGGCAGAGAAGGGAGGGGGGGCGACGGCTACCAAGAGAGTGAAGGCTAGGGTTTTCGAAAATCCTCACTCAATTGTGACCTGTTGTGTGTAATTTCTGAACTGCAATAACTTATTTATAATGCAGGCCACTAACAGCTTAGGGCCCATTAGTCATAAGTTCAGGCCCGACAAGCAAAGCCCGCATGTTCAGAAATTAATATAAAATTCATCGTGACTCCGATTGATAAACCGATTTCACCAATATGCACAGAAACCATTTCTGCACATTTTAAAGTCAAGATAAATTTTTCTGAATCCGAATTCAGTGGTTTCCAAAAATGTCCATCCCTATGTCATTTTAGGAAATCCTACTCCCTTACTCTTAATTAAGAAGTCCAACTTCTTTGTTCATTAAATTTAACTCTTTAAATTTAACTATCTCAATGGGGATTAAAAATCCATTACTCTGTGTGACCCTCAATGGTTCAGGGATACAGCTAGCCGTGGGCTCACAACTCCTTGTGACTCGGAACAACGATTTCCGACTTGCCCATCGAATCATGGTAAAGCGTCTAGCAACATCGCCCCATGATTCCCTAGGTATCACTGATAGTGCCTACAAGAACCAGTAGATTTTGGTTAGCGTACAGTACGGTCCCTTCATCCAAATATCCCGATCGAATCAACAACCATTGGTATATCGAGAGCCGCTCGAGATTCGATAACTATGCAATACATCTTGAAGATCAAATAGCGACATCGCATGTGCTACTAAGAAACCATTTCTTAAAACACATCAAGTACTCTGGCCAGAGATTCGTCACACTAATATCTCCTCAGATCGCATAGGATATCCAGACTCGCAAGTATGTGGTGAATCCTTGACAACAATGCATTGACTCCTATATGTGTTGTAACTGTACCCAATCCCGACACCTGATGACCCCAATAGAGTCGGTAAACGAGTCAAAGCACAGTACTAGCATATAGAGTCTCAATGATGTTTCAAGTAGTAAGGACTAATGGTGTACAACCAAAACCGCGGACTTTATCCACTCGATAAGTGATAACCACTTGGAAAGTCCGGATAGGGTAGTTCAATCATTCATCATATGAATATCCATTTGCATGCTTCGAACATCTCCATGTTCCCTACCAATGAAACGTGATACTCTGCATCGCAAATGCTAGTCTCAAACTCGAGCGATCCTTATCTTTATTATCGGACGGCTCAATCGACTAGGAACAGTTTAGAATATACAGTGACTATAAAATGTGTTTCATGATAGGCATTCCCATGTTCTACCACATCTTACATACACTATAGTATATTCAAGGTCTTTATCAAAACAACAATAGTATATCACAATATAACAATATGAAGAAAGATAAAGTCATTGCCATTAATAGAAGTGTAAATTATATTGAACAAAAGATTGTTTATACAAAGAGTCATCAAAGCCCATAGCCACAAGTTGGCTCACTGGGCACCCACTCTTTCAAAATCCTTGTGACTCGGAACAACGATTTCCGACTTGCCCATCGAATCATGGTAGAGCGCCTAGCAACATCGCCCCATGATTCCCTAGGTATCACTGATAGTGCCTACAAGAACCAATAGATTTTGGTTAGCATATAGTACGGTCCCTTCATCCATATATCCCGATCGAATCAACAACCATTGGTATATCGAGAGTCGCTCGAGATTCGATAACTATGCAATACATCTTGAAGATCAAATAGTGACATCGCATGTGCTACTAAGAAACCATTTCTTAAATCACATCATGTACTCTGGCCAGAGATTCGTCACACTAATATCTTCTCAGATCGCATAGGATATCCACACTCGCAAGTATGTGGTGAATCCTTGACAACAAAGCATCGACTCCTATATGTGTTGTAACTGTACCCAATCCCAACACCTGATGACCCCAATAGAGTCGTTAAACGAGTCAAAGCACAGTACTAGCATATAGAGTCTCAATGATGTTTCAAGTAGTAAGGACTAATGGTGTACAACCAAAACCGCGGACTTTATCCACTCGATAAGTGATAACCACTTGGAAAGTCCGGATAGGGTAGTTCAATCATTCATCATATGAATATCCATTTGCATGCTTCGAACATCTCCATGTTCCTTACCAATGAAACGTGATACTCTGCATCGCAAATGCTAGTCTCAAACTCGAGCGATCCTTATCCTTATTATCGGACGGCTCAATCGACTAGGAACAGTTTAGAATATACAGTGACTATAAGATGTGTTTCATGATAGACATCCCCATGTTCTACCACATCTTACATACACTATAGTATATTCAAGGTCTTTATCAAAACAACAATAGTATATCACAATATAACAATATGAAGAAAGATAAAGTCATTGCCATCAATAAAAGTGTAAATTATATTAAACAAAAGATTGTTTATACAAAGAGTCATCAAAGCCCTTAGCCACAAGTTGGCTCACTGGGCACCTACTCTTTCAATCTCTCACTTGCCCTAAAGCCAACTAGTCATACTACGTAGACCCATTGCTTCGCGATGTTTGTCAAATAATGGTCCTGGCAAGGGCTTAGTAAGTGGATCAGCAATATTGTCTGCAGAGGCCACTCGTTCGACAGTGATGTCTCCTCTTTCCACAATCTCCCGGATGATGTGGTATTTCCTCAGTACGTGTTTGGATCTTTGATGAGACCTTGGTTCCTTTGCCTGAGCAACGGCACCCATGTTGTCACAGTACACCGGGACTGGACCAACAACTTCAGGAATGACGCCCAACTCTTGGACGAAATTCCTCATCCAAACGGCCTCTTTAGCAGCAGCTGATGCTGCAATGTATTCAGCCTCAGTGGTGGAATCCGCTGTGGTGTCCTGCTTGGAACTCTTCCAAGAGACAGCACCGCCATTAAGCATGAACACAAATCCAGAGGTTGACTTCGAGTCATCCACGTCACTTTGGAAGCTAGAGTCGGTATAGCCTTCCAATTTTAGTTCTCTTTCTCCATATACCATGAACATATTCTTAGTCCTTCGTAAGTACTTAAGAATGTCCTTCACGGCTTTCCAATGCATTTGACCGGGATTAGCTTGATATCTGCTCGTGACACTCAGAGCAAATGCTACATCCGGTCTGGTAGATATCATCCCATACATAATACTACCTATAGCTGACGCATATGGTACATGTGTCATTTTCTCTATCTCTTCATCAGTCTTGGGACACATAGACTTGGATAGAGAAACTCCATGACACATGGGTAGATGTCCTCTCTTGGACCCATCCATTGAAAACCGTTTCAATATGGTGTCGATGTAGGTTGATTGAGTGAGTCCTATCATTCTCTTAGATCTATCTCTATAGATCTGTATCCCTAGAATATAGGATGCCTCATCCAAATCCTTCATCGAGAATCTACCTGATAACCATATCTTTGTTGACTGTAACATCCCTACATCATTCCCAATGAGTAGGATGTCATCAACATAAAGTACTAAGAATGTCACAACATCCTTAACTACTTTTCTTGTACACGCATGGTTCCTCCGGGTTCTTGATGAAACCAAAATCTTTTATTGTTTCATCAAATTTCTGGTTCCAACTTCTTGATGCTTGTTTTAGACCATAAATAGATCTCTGAAGCTTGCATACCTTATGCTCGCTTCCCATGGATGTGTACCCCTCAGGCTGCTTCATATAGATTTCTTTCTTAATGTCTCCATTAAGAAAATCAGTCTTCACATCCATTTGCCATATCTCATAGTCATACCATGCAGTTATGGCAATAAGGATTCTTATGGACTTGAACATTGCAACTGGTGAAAAGGTTTCATCATAGTCAACTCCTTGTCTTTGAGTATAACCTTTCGCCACCAATCGCGCCTTGTAGGTCAATACCTTACCATCAGGCCCAAACTTTCTCTTGTAGATCCATTTACACCCTATTGGAACAATTCCATCGGGAGGATCTACTAAAGACCAAACTTGGTTTGCATGCATCGAATCTATTTCCGATTGCATAGCTTCAAGCCATAAATTTGAATCCGCATCAGAAATTGCTTCCTTGAAGTTCCTTGGATCACATCCAACATCGGGTTCATCTTGATCCCCTTCAAGAAGAAGACCATATCGAATAGGAGGTCTAGAAGTCCTCTCGGATCTTCTAGGTATGGGCGTGTCCAGCAATGGTTCCTGAGGTGTAGGATCGTTATTTTGTATTTCGGGTTCTTCTCGAATTTCTTCGAGTTCCATCATCTCGCCTTTCTTATCCAATAAGAACTCCTTCTCCAAGAAGGTGGCATTCCTTGAAACAAACACCTTTGTTTCAGCAGGAAAATAGAAATAATATCCGATTGAATTTTTCGGATACCCTACAAAATAACATAAGCTGGATCGACTATCCAACTTATCTCCCACTGTCCGCTTCACGTAAGCAGGACATCCCCAAATCCTCAAGTACGAATACTTAGGAGCTTTGTCATTCCATAACTCGTATGGTGTTTTTTCCACTGCTTTAGTGTGGACGTTGTTCAACAACAGTACCGCCGTTTCAAGCGCATAGCCCCAAAACGAAGGTGGAAGCTCAGTGAAGCTCATCATGGATCGAACCATGTCCAACAAAGTTCGATTACGACGCTCCGATACACCATTAAGCTGTGGTGTCATAGGAGGAGTCCACTGAGATAGAATCCCATTCTCTTTCAGATAGTCCAAAAACTCGGTACTTAAGTATTCTCCACCTCGATCCGATCGAAGTGCTTTAATACTTTTACCTAGCTTGTTTTCTACTTCAGCCTTGAATTCTTTGAACTTTTCAAATGCTTCAGACTTATATTTCATTAAATATAAATACCCATACCTTGAATAATCATCAGTAAAGGTAATGAAGTAGGTGTGGCCATATTGAGTTCCAACTCTAAATGGACCACAAACATCTGTATAGATCAAATCCAACAGATTTTGACTACGCTCAGGTTTCCCTTTAAAAGGAGATTTAGTCATTTTTCCTTTCAGGCAGGATTCACAAGTAGGTAGAGAGTTAATATCAGACATATCAAACATGCCCTCTCCCACTAGCTTGTTCATCCTCCTTGAGGAAATATGACCTAGCCTAGCGTGCCAAAGGTTTGCCGGGTTTTGACTATCGATTTTCCTTTTGTTTGTTGTTGCCGGTTTATCAATATAATTTATTGGAACGTCTTTTAGTTTTAAGTTGTATAGGTCGTTTTCAAGTTGTCCATTTCCAATCAAACATTCATTCTTGTAAATATTGCAAATCCCATTCACAAAATTGCAAGAATAACCATCTCTATCTAGCATAGAAACAGAAATAATGTTTTTAATTAAATCCGGAACAAATAAAACATCTCTTAAAAGTAACTTAAAATCGTTCTGCAATATTAAACAAACATCTCCTACGGCTTTAGCTTCAACTCTGGAACCATTCCCGAGCCTCAGCTGGGTCTCACCCATTCTAAGCCTGCGACTTTTTGTCATCACCTGCAAATCATTGCAAATGTGAGATCCACATCCGGTATCCAATACCCAAGAAGTAGTATTAAGTGAAACATTTATTTCAATATAGAACATACCCTTCGCAGTATGCAACTGCTCTAGATATTCCTTGCAGTTACGCTTCCAATGACCGGGCTTCTTGCAGTAATGGCAAACATCCTTGGATTTTTCCATGTTTGAAGCCTTTGTCTTGTGCTTCTTCTCGGGTTCGATTTTCTTGGGTGGGGCAGAACGTTTCTTACCCTTCATACTTGGCCCCTTCTTAGCAGAATAAGAGGAGCCCACCAAGAAAGCCGGTTTATCCTTCTTTAATGTGGATTCATATGTTACAAGCATATTGACCATCTCTTCAAGGGAGGCCTCTATCTTGTTCATATTGAAATTTACCACAAATCCGTCAAACGAAGAAGGAAGAGACAGAAGTAGTAAGTCCACGTTGAGTTCATGCTCCAACACCAAATCAAGGGTTACCAACTTCTGTATGAGCCAAATCACTCGTACCCCATGATCACGGACCGAAGTCCCTTCACGCATGCGATACGTCATTAGCTCTTTGACAGTAGTGAACCTTTCAGCCCTCGATTGAGCCCCAAAAAGTTCCTTGAGTTGAACGTGAATGTCAGCAGCATTCACGGTGTCCTCAAATCGCCTCTGGAGTTCATCAGACATCGAGGCTTGCATATAGCATTTGGTCTTGATATCATGGTCCCACCATGTATCAAGTTTGGCTAACTCCTCTGGACTTACGTCAGCTGGTGCTTCCTTCGGAGGAGATTTTTCTAACACGTAGAGCATCTTCTCCGAAGTCAAGACAATCTTCAACTTGCGGAACCATTCCGTATAGTTTGCGCCAGTCAACTTATTTTGTTCGAGGATTGAGAATAGTGGATTACGCGAATTCATCTTATGAAATACTGAAAAGAAACAGACAAATATCAGTGATTGTTTAAGCAATTTACTAAGACATAAAATAGGCGAATTTTATTTTATGAATCTCACTCCCACTATTTTAACGATTTCACTACCCTCTAGTGAAAACGGAAAACTGTTTTCCTTAGTGAGAACATGGAGTCCAATTGACAAAATTATGGTCCCGAATAATATCAGCCAACCATAATTTTCAAAAGGTAGAGCCCAATTGCTTCCAAAGCAACCTCCACGTTTTTACTTCATATCCAATAAGGGCCCAATAATATGACGCCGTTTATTGTGACATGTCAAGATGACCCATCAATATTAAGTTGTGATGGACGGTCGCCATGTGGATCCCCCAATAATATGAGCCAATCCCATGGGAGTTCCACCCAACTTACAACATGTGTCGATCCAATGTACAGATTTCCGACGAACGGGCCCCCCAATAATATGAGCCGGACCGTATCCGCGGGTAGCATCTCATACATTGATCGTTGATGGAAGGTAGGAACATTTAAACAAATTTAAATTTCCTTTATTTATCTTGATATCAATTTTAAATCATATTTAAAATGAGAGATTTTTAATTATGAAAATTTGTCTCATCATTTTCAAATATTGTATGCTTTGCCGGATTCACACATTTATGTCTAAAACATGCATACAATCATAATATCACATATTATATAGGATGATCGATTCCATTTCTAATTGACCCGTGGTTGCCAATCACGAGTCTTAGTCCAATCCTAGGTAATATGCAGTATGCAATGCAATCCTATTACATTAGCTTCCAATTTACATTTCTTCTGTCTTTATTGTCTGCTGGGCCCACCTCCATCTTCAAATCTTGATCTCCCACTAAATCTAATGTATTTACAATAAATAACAATGACAAGTAGGGGATACATTTTAGGGGGTGGGAACGGGCCATAAACCAAGCCCACTTTTATTACATATGACATTCATATCGGGCCATAAACCAGGCCCATTAATAAAACCAACAACAATAAAACAAATGTAAATTCCTAACATACACCTACAAAATTGGTCATGGCAATCGATCATCCTTATCAAATAACATTTAATTCAAAATTAATTTATTGGATAACATGCAATGACAATTTAAATTTAAAAGGATAAAATCATATTTTATATATAAAATCTTATTTTACATACAAAATCATATTTTATCTTTTTATCAAATAAAATCATATTTTATCTATAAAATCCAATTTTATACATAAAATCATATTTTATTCAATATATCCATAAGATCATATCTTATCATCAATTGTACCAAAAATAATTAATTTCAAAATTCAATTTAAGGATAAAATATTAAAATTTTCCAAAAATTCAAATTTATCCAAAAATCAATTTTAAAATTTTTGGACTAGAACAATTCGATCCGGTGCCTCGTGAACCAATCAAAAACAATTTTCGATCGGACCAAAAATAAAATTTTAACACATTAAAATTTAATTTAAAAATTAAAATAATTTTTCCCGCGGGCCGCCCGGGACATTCCCGGGCCGCCCGCGCCCCGTGGGGTCGGGCCGGGCAGCGCCGTGCGCTGCCCGAGTTTTTGCCCGGAAATTTTTTTTTTTATTTTTAAAATATTTATTTTGTTTCAAAAACCGAGGCTTAAAAATTTTTGTACAATCGATTAATTTAATCGTTTGATCTGAGCAACCTTGCTCTGATACCACTGTTGGAAAAAACGCGGCGATCAGATCAATTATGATTGATACCCGGTGCAGCGAAAGTTTAAAAAATTTTTATATGGAACGATTCCATAAAGGGTATCAACCTTACGATTAAATTGTGTGTGTGTAAAAATTAAATAACTATTATAAAATTTTTACCTTCAATCTCGAATCGAGATTTTGGACACCAACAGATTGCTCTGCTCTTGTTGTATCTCCTTGTAACTGATGGACGAACCTTTCTTCAATCAGGTCCACGAACAGAGATTTAATCCCTCTGATAGATTGCACTAAAAAATCTATCAGAAGTTTCTACGAAGAGAATTAACGAATATGATCCGTTAAACCAGACTGTAATTCAAAATCACAGGCTGGATTTTCGAGCAGAGAAAAGGGAGAGGGGTTCGGCCACTTTGAGAGAGAAAAACTTATTTTTTTCGAAAATTGTGACCTGTTGTGTCTAATATCTGTACTGCAATAACTTATTTATAATGTAGGCCACTAACAGCTTAGGGCCCATTAGTCATAAGTTCAAGCCCGACAAGCAAAGCCCGCATGTTCAGAAATTAATATAAAATTCATCGTGACTCCGATTGATAAACCGATTTCACCAATGTGCACAGAAACCATTTCTGCACCTATTAAAGTCAAGATAAATTTTTCTGAATCTGAATTCAGTGGTTTCCAAAAATGTCCATCCCTATGTCATTTTAGGAAATCTTAATCCTCTACTCATAATTAAGAAGTCCAACTTCTTTGTCCATTAAATTTAACTCTTTAAATTTAACTATCTCAACGGGGATTAAAAATCCATTACTCTGTGTGACCCTCAATGGTTCAGGGATACAGCTAGCCGTGGGCTCACAACTCCTTGTGACTCGGAACAACGATTTCCGACTTGCCCATCGAATCATGGTAGAGCGCCTAGCAACATCGCCCCATGATTCCCTAGGTATCACTGATAGTGCCTACAAGAACCAATAGATTTTGGTTAGCATACAGTACGGTCCCTTCATCCATATATCCCGATCGAATCAACAACCATTGGTATATCGAGAGTCGCTCGAGATTCGATAACTATGCAATACATCTTGAAGATCAAATAGTGACATCGCATGTGCTACTAAGAAACCATTTCTTAAATCACATCATGTACTCTGGCCAGAGATTCGTCACACTAATATCTCCTCAGATCGCATAGGATATCCACACTCGCAAGTATGTGGTGAATCCTTGACAACAAAGCATCGACTCCTATATGTGTTGTAACTGTACCCAATCCCAACACCTGATGAACCCAATAGAGTCGGTAAACGAGTCAAAGCACAGTACTAGCATATAGAGTCTCAATGATGTTTCAAGTAGTAAGGACTAATGGTGTACAACCAAAACCGCGGACTTTATCCACTCGATAAGTGATAACCACTTGGAAAGTCTGGATAGGGTAGTTCAATCATTCATCATATGAATATCCATTTGCATGCTTCGAACATCTCCATGTTCCTTACCAATGAAACGTGGTACTCTGCATCGCAAATGCTAGTCTCAAACTCGAGCGATCCTTATCCTTATTATTGGATGGCTCAATCGACTAGGAACAGTTTAGAATATACAGTGACTATAAATGTGTTTCATGATAGACATCCCCATGTTCTACCACATCTTACATACATTATAGTATATTCAAGGTCTTTATCAAAACAACAATAGTATATCACAATTTAACAATATGAAGAAAGATAAAGTCATTGCCATCAATAAAAGTGTAAATTATATTAAACAAAAGATTGTTTATACAAAGAGTCATCAAAGCCCTTAGCCACAAGTTGGCTCACTGGGCACCTACTCTTTTATTCTCGACCACTGGCATCACCTGAGGTTGAAAGGTAGGGGCAAGTCCAGAAAGGGACTTCAATTTCTTATGTTGCCTCTTCTTCTCACCTGCTGGCGTAGCTGGCACAGCAGCTTTGGATACTGGAGGAGAGGACTTGCTGAAAGCTTGAATGAGTGGGACATTCTCACACAATTCTTCTTCAGATTCAGAATCAATGATGAGTTGACGTTTGGCAGACTTCTTGGAGCGAGCCTGCTTGGCTACTGCCGGTACCGATGGAATCGATTGAGCATTAGCAGCACCACTTGCGGTTGATGGCAGAGTGTCGACCGCAACCTCCTTTTTGTTCAAGAATTTGAGAATGGTAGCCTTGTTGAGCCATTTGGAGGGGTGCAGTGGCTCAGTCTTGGAGAAATCCACTCCAAGGAGACTCAAAACATGGCAAATTGGCAGAGCATATCCCTCGGATTGCCCTTTGCCTCTGATCAACTCACAGAGAGTGGTGAACAGTATATCTGACCAGTTGATGTTGATCTTTGAGGCAATGCATGCCATATACTGGAATTTCTCCAACGTAACTTTGTCATAAGATCCAGCCTTGGCAAGTAGATTCTTGGCCACGATGTTGGTCAGTAGCCTGAATAGGGCTTTAAGATGAGTCTTCTAAGCAGGCAGCTTGATCGGAGCTCCTGTGGCAGAGAATTCCTTCAACCAGTAAGAGCAGTTGCCGTCAGGAATGTCTGCGCATTTTGTCAAACCCCTGGAGGGCAGATCAAACGTGCTGGCAAAAAACTTCTGATTGAATGAGTAGGATTGAGCACTTGATAGTCCCATGCTCTATCTGGGCTGTAGCAAAGAATTCCTTCAGTACAGGCAGATCGCAGATGGCGCTGCTGCCCAGAAATATCTTTAGTCCGGAGGCTTCAAGCATGGTGAAGACCTCAGTGATTCCTGTATTATTGGAATCAATAACGGAGTCGAAGCTGATGGCAAGGCAAGTCTTCTGGATCGACATGATAAGCTGTGGATAAAAAGCTTAAACAGAAAGTAAGCAAAAAGATTTTTGAGAGTAATAATAGATGAGAGTTATGCAGTATAAAAGCTTTAACAATGGTGAAGAGCTTATGTGCGAGTTGAAAGAATATATATAGGAACCTATGGGCCATAGGATGATGTCATGTGTTTGCAAATCTCCAAAAAAATTTGAATTTCAAAAAGTTTTGAAGTACATAATCGCCGCGCCCAATCAGTTACTTTTGGTTCAAAGCACAAGGCGGTTAGTACGGAGCTTGTCAGGGACTAGCTAAAGGCGGATGATATGCAAACATTTAAGGCAATTTAACAGCTAAGACATTAAAGTCATACTAGTAATCATTTCCCCTAAAAGCATGCATACTAACTTAGATCCACTAAGCCAAGAATATTGCGAAAATATGAAAACTTAGCGTCCGGTAGAGGCTTGGTGAATATGTCTGCTGCTTGCTGATCGGTAGATATGTATTACAACCCGATTTCCTTCTTTAAGACATGATCTCGGATAAAGTGATGCCTGACATCAATGTGCTTTGTCCTTGAATGCATCACTGGATTGTGAGTGATGGCTATGGCACTTGTATTGTCACAGTAGATTGGAGCTTCACTCGACCGGATTCCATAATCATTGAGCTGCTGTTGAATCCAGAGTATTTGAGCGCAACAGCTGCCAGCAGCAAGGTATTCTGCTTTGGCGGTCGAGGTAGCAATTGATGTCTGCTTCTTACTTTACCAAGAGATCAGTCTGTCTCCAAGGAATTGACATGTGCCGCTTGTACTTTTGCGATCAATTCTACAACCTGCATAATCTGCATCTGAATAGCCAATAAGATTAAGATTTGAATCTTTGGGATACCAAAGACCCACATTAGTAGTGCCCTTAATATATTTAATTATAAGTTTGGCGGCAGTGAAATGAGATTGCTTAGGTGCTTCTTGAAATCTAGCACACAAACAAACTTAGTACATGATATCCGGTCGACTGGCAGTCAAATAAAGCAGTGAGCCAATAAGGCCTCGATACAGTGTTACCTCGACCGGAATTCCCCCTTCATCTTTATCAAGTTTAATTTATGCACTCATGGGGGTAGATACGGTTGAGAACTGTTCCATTCCAAACTTCTTTACCAGTTCCTTGGCATACTTGGATTGATTGATGAATATTCCAGTTTCAAGTTGCTTTACTTGCAATCCAAGAAAGAAGGTTAGCTCTCCCATCATACTCATTTCAAATTGCTCCTGCATCATCTTAGAGAACTTTGAGCACAAATTGGGGTTAGTTGACCCAAATATAATGTCATCAACATAAATTTGTACTAGTAAAACATGATCACCTTTTACAAATTTAAAGAGGGTCTTATCGACCGTTCCTATTTGGAAATCATGTTCCAGCAAAAATTTTAGCAATGTATCATACCAGGCGCGATGTGCTTGTTTTAATCCATAAAGAGCTTTGTCAAGTTTATAGATATATTGAGGGTGAATAGGGTTAACAAAACCTGGCGGTTGTTCAACGTACACCTCTTCTTGAAGTAGTCCATTGAGAAATGCAGACTTGACATCCATTTGATATACTTTAAAGTCCTTGAAAGCTGCATAGGCAAGAAAGATGCGGATTGCTTCTAGTCTTGCAACTGGTGCGAAGGATTCCTCAAAGTATATCCCTTCTTCTTGTCTGAATCCTTGAGCAACAAGTCAAGCTTTGTTACGCACAACAGTGCCATGTTCATCAAACTTGTTACGAAACACCCATCTAGTTCCAATAACATTTTGATTTTCCGGTCGAGGAACTAGATGCCAAACATTGTTGCGGGTGAACTGATTCAACTCTTCGTGCATAGCTTCAATCCAGCTGGCATCTAATAGAGCTTCATCGATCTTCTTGGTCTCTACCTGAGATATGAAAGCTGCATGCAAGAATTCATTAATCATTTGCCCACGTGTTTTCCGAGGAGCAGAGGGGTCACCTATGACCAACCCAGGTGGATGATCTTTGTTCCACCTAAAATAATTCCCTAATGGGTTGTCATCAAACTGTTGATGAGCGTCCTCGTTTACTGGATCATCATTGGCAGGAGGATCGTTGTCAACCGATCGGTCCTCTACTGGTCTTATTTGACCACACTTGGTAGAAGGAACTGGATCATCCTTCTTTGGAGGATATGGATCACTGTCACTCTCTTCCTGTAGATTTGTGTTTTCCAGTCTATGACCCAGATCATTTATGCTCCCTTGAGATTGTTCTGTACATAAGATGACCGTTAGTGATCTTTGATTGAACACTCGATAAGCTCTGCTAACGGCTGAGTAACCAATAAAAAATTCCTTCGTCTGCTTTGGCATTGAAGGCTGTCAAATGAGTTTTACCATTGTTGTGGATAAAGAATTTGCACCCAAAATTTTTGAAATATGAAATATCAGGTTTTGTGCCATTCCAGATCTTATATGGAGTTTTGTTAAAAAGTTTATTAATCATAGATCTGTTTTGAGTATAGCAAGCTGTGTTAACTGCTTCTGCCCAAAGTCGTTGAGAAACATTAGAATCAGCAATTATAGTTCTAGCTGCTTCTTTTAAGGTACGGTTCCTTCTTTCAGCAACCCCATTTTTCTGTGGAGATCTAGCAGCTGACAACTCATGCTTGATTCCCTGATCATCTAGATAGGTCACAAGAGTGGTGTTTAAAAATTCAGTCCCTCGATCACTCCTGATTCTATCTATCACAGTAGATTTTTCATTTTGCAAGCGTTTAAAAAGCTTAATCAGGTGAGGTGCAGTTTGATCTTTTGAAGAGAGGAAGATGACCCAAGTAAATCGAGAAAAGTCATTTATAACTAAAAGAGCATATCTCATTCCCCCTATGCTTCTCACTGGTATAGTACCAAAGAGGTCCATGTGAAGTAAATATAAGCATTTGGAAGAAGACATGCACCCTTTATTTTTAAAAGTTGCTCTTACCTGCTTTCCTAGTTGACAAGCAGGACATACTTTGTCTTTTACAAAATCTCCTTCAGGCAGACCAAAAACCAATTCGTGCTTCCTCAAATTGGAAATGGACTTAAAATTTAGATGATTTAACCGCTTATGCCACAACCAATGTTTATCATGATGAGCAGTAAGACAAGTAGGTGATGAAATATGTGAGCAAGACCAGTTTACCTTGTAGGTGTTTAGGTCTCTTACACCGGTCATGAGAGTCTCACCTTTGTCATTTTTGATGATGCAAGTGTGCTTGTGAAACTCGACCGAATGACCATTGTCACACAGTTGGCTAATGCTTATCAAATTATAGCATAAGTTGTCAACAAGCAAAACATCTTTAATAATGATGTTACCATGGATAATCTTACCCTTACCCACGGTTTTACCTTTGGAGTTGTCTCCAAAGCTGATCTTTGGTCCTTTGCATTGCACAACTTTTGTTAGGAGATCTGGATTCCCTGTCATGTGGCGTGAGCAGCCACTATCTAAGTACCAGGTAGTGTCCTCGATAGAAGTGATCTTCTCGCCCGTTTGAACTTTTAGTACCTGTTAAAAAGGAAGAACTTTTGGTACCCATATCTAGTAGGGTCCAGGTCAGATTAGCCCTTTTGGGACCCACACCTGGAACACCCTTACAGGTTTGCCCGTGTGTGTGTCCAGAAATCTGTGCGGTCGATAAGCAGTGAATGTGTGTGCTTGAGAAGTTGCTGTGTGCTGCTTGATTCTTTGATCCTTATCAGTTAGCATGTATCTCTTTTGAAATGGCCTGCAATTGAAGTACTGGTAAGGCTTCTCCTTTGACCATCTTCTCTTAGAGTAGTTGGACTCATTCCATGGCCTTTTGAAATTAGGTTGGTTTCTCTTTCTTCTTTCATTAGGTTTTGGTTGAATCCAAGTTTCTCTTCGATTAGAGGTCTGGGGGTCCACATATCCCAGCCCTTTATGCTTGGAGCTTCGTTCATTGGATACGTTCTGATTTTTATCAACGCTGCACTCATCATGTTCATATATCGTGCTGGACCTGACAAATCTTATTTTGTTAAGACTGCCTTTGTCCAAACTCGACTGAATACAAGATTCCATAGACTGTTCATTTGTTCCAAACCCTAGACCAGTTTTGTCATGTACCGGCCTTTGGATTTGTTGAATCTTGTCAATGGTTGCAGAAGATTTATTCCAAGCTTTAATGGTTTCAAGTAATTTTTTGTTTTCAGTCAAGGTTTCTTGGAATACTCTTCTCAAGGTGTCATTCTCGGTAGCCAGCAGATTTAGCTTGACCTTAAGACCATCAAGCTTTTTTTGCTGCATGCAGCTTGATTCGCTTGACTTATCTTTTAGGTCAGCTCTTTCTGCCTTTACTTCCTCAAATTCCTTGGATAATGCTTTGTATTCATTAGCCATTTCGTGTAAAGCAGTAACTAGATCGCTATGAGTGAATTCGGGTGAACCAAATTCAAATACCTCCTCAGTTTCTTCTTCGATGTCAGCCATAAGACATTCCACCTTTTCATCATCGCTGTCATCTGAGGAGCTTCCGGTATCGAGGTTGTCAGAGTCAGACTCAGCCCACTTGCTCTTGCTTTCGTCTGCTACTAGAACCTTGTGGTCTCTCCACTTTCTAAATGTCCTTTTGTCATCCTTGCCCCTTCTCCTTTCGAAGAATTGCTTCTGATCATTGCTCTTAGGCTTGGTGCATTCTGCAATGAAGTGGCCTGTTTTGCCACAGTTAAAACAGGTGGGACCATCGTCTGTATGGTCTGATTTATGATAAGTTTTAAACTTGAAATTGTTTTTACGCATAAATTTACCGAATTTCTTGACGAAGAGTGTCATGGCCTCATTGTTGATTTGCTCAGTTGATCTTTTTGGAGCTTCCTCGACCGGTGGACGCATCACCATTGAGGTTAAGGCCTTGGTTGGTTGAGAGGTGGATGGTTCATCTTCTGTTCTCATGTTGAGCTCGAACTCGTAGGCTTTGAGATCTGCAAACAGATCATGCAGTTCTACTTTGCTTAAATCTTTGGACTCCCTCATGGCCACTGTCTTGATCTCCCATTCTTTAGGCAGGGCTCTCATAACCTTCACAGCAATTTCACGATTAGTATAAGTTTTACCTAAAGCAATGAGATCGCAGATGATACTACTAAACCGTTCATCAAATTCAGCCATGGTTTCCCCTGGCTTCATTTTGGCATTGTCATATTTTTGGATGGCCATGGTGAGCTTGTTTTTCTTGGTCTGGTCATTTCCTTCACACAGCTGAGTGAGCTTCTCTCAAATCTCCTTTGCTGTGGAGCATGACTTGATTTTGCTGAACATATTCTTGTCCAGTGTCTTGTAGAGGATGTCCCTGGCCACATTGTCGAGATTGGCCTTCTTTTTGTCCTTGGTGGTCCACTCAGCTCTAGGTTTCTCAATCATTTGTCCTGCACCAACGGTCAGAGCTGGGTTGACCTTCATGATTTTGATGGGACCATCTGTTATGACATATAGCATGTCATCGTCCTATGCTGCAAGATGTGCCTGCATACGAATTTTCCAGTCATCATAATCTTCTTTAGAGAACATAAGAATTTTGTTGAAAGAAGTCATGATTTCAAAGCTTTAGATCAACAAGGAATTCACTAGAAGACTTTGGTTATTACAACGTCTTGCAATACACCCACTTCAGACTTAGGACTTATCCAATGCCTAATCCAAAACTCCTAGATTTACACAGATAAGATTCTCAGTTCTTATCAGACTAATGGAAGCTTTCAGAGTAGCTTCAAGTCTCTTCAGTGAAAGAGTGGGTGCCCAGTGAGCCAACTTGTGGCTAAGGGCTTTGATGACTCTTTGTATAAACAATCTTTTGTTTAATATAATTTACACTTTTATTAATGGCAATGACTTTATCTTTCTTCATATTGTTATATTGTGATATACTATTGTTGTTTTGATAAAAACCTTGAATATACTATAGTGTATGTAAGATGTGGTAGAACATGGGGATGTCTATCATGAAACATATCTTATAGTCACTGTATATTCTAAACTGTTCCTAGTCGATTGAGTCGTCCGATAATAAGGATAAGGATCGCTCGAGTTTGAGACTAGCATTTGCGATGCAGAGTACCACGTTTCATTGGTAGGGAACATAGAGATGTTCGAAGCATGCAAATGGATATTCATATGATGAATGATCGAACTACCCTATCCGGACTTTCCAAGTGGTTATCACTTATCGAGTGGATAAAGTCCGCGGTTTTGGTTGTACACCATTAGTCCTTACTACTTGAAACATCATTGAGACTCTATATGCTAGTACTGTGCTTTGACTCGTTTACCGACTCTATTGGGGTCATCAGGTGTCGGGATTGGGTACAGTTACAACACATATAGGAGTCGATGCTTTGTTGTCAAGGATTCACCACATACTTGCGAGTGTGGATATCCTATGCGATCTGAGGAGATATTAGTGTGACGAATCTCTGGCCAGAGTACATGATGTGATTTAAGAAATGGTTTCTTAGTAGCACATGCGATGTCACTATTTGATCTTCAAGATGTATTGCATAGCTATCGAATCTCGAGCGACTCTCGATATACCAATGGTTGTTGATTCGATCGGGATATATGGATGAAGGGACCGTACTGTACGCTAACCAAAATCTATTGGTTCTTGTAAGCACTATCAGTGATACCTAGGGAATCATGGGGCGATGTTGCTAGGCGCTTTACCATGATTCGATGGGCAAGTCGGAAATCGTTGTTCCGAGTCACAAGGAGTTGTGAGCCCACGGCTAGCTGTATCCCTGAACCATTGAGGGTCACACAGAGTAATGGATATTTAATCCCCGTTGAGATAGTTAAATTTAAAGAGTTAAATTTAATGAACAAAGAAGTTGGACTTCTTAATTATGAGTAGAGGAGTAAGATTTCCTAAAATGACATAGGGATGGACATTTTTGGAAACCACTAAATTCGGATTCAGAAAAATTTATCTTGACTTTAAAATGTGCAGAAATGGTTTCTGTGCACATTGGTGAAATCGGTTTGTCAATCGGAGTCACGATGAATTTTATATTAATTTCTGAACATGCGGGCTTTGCTTGTCGGGCCTGAACTTATGACTAATGGGCCCTAAGATGTTAGTGGCCTACATTATAAATAAGTTATTGCAGTACAGAAATTAGACACAACAGGTCATAATTTCGAAAACCTAGCTTTTTCTATCATTGTGGCCGCCGCCCCCTCTCCCTCTGCTTGAGAAAAATCCAGCCTGTGATTTTGAATTACAGTCTGGTTTTAACGGATCAAATTCGTTATTCTCATCGTAGAAAACTTCTGATAGATTTTCTAGTGCAATCTATCAGAGGGTTTAAATATCTGTTCGTGGACCTGATTGAAGAAAGGTTCGTCCATCAGTTCCAGGGAGATACAACAAGAGCAGAGAAA
Source organism: Henckelia pumila (assembly GCF_033568475.1). NCBI lineage: Eukaryota > Viridiplantae > Streptophyta > Magnoliopsida > Lamiales > Gesneriaceae > Henckelia > Henckelia pumila. Next base: position 227,789,090 of record NC_133123.1, on the reverse strand, counting down.
TCTGTTGGTGTCCAAAATCTCGATTTGAGATTGAAGGTAAAAATTTTATAACCGTTATTTAATTTTTACACACACAAATTTAATCGTGAGTTTTGATACCCATGATATGGAAACGTTCCATATAAAAATTTTAAACTTCCGCTGCACCGGGTATCAATTCTGATTGATCTGATCGCCGCGTTTTCCAACAGTGGTATCAGAGCCAGGTTGCTCAGATCAAACGATTAAATTAATCGATTGTACAAAAATTTTTAAGCCTCGGTTTATGAAACAAAATAAATATTTTAAAAATAAAATAAAAAAAAAAATTTTCCGGGCAAAACCCGGGCAGCGATTGGATCGCTGCCCGGTGGGGCAGCCGGGCTGCCCAGCCCGCTGGGGCGCGGGCAGCCCGGGAATGTCACGGGCGGCCCGCGGGAAAAATTATTTTTTTAATTTTTAAATTAATTTTAATATGTTAAAATTCTATTTTTGGTCCGATCGAAAATTGTTTTTGATTGGTTCACGAGGCATCGGATCGAATTGTTCGAGTCCGAAAATTTTAAAATTGATTTTTGGATAAATATGAATTTTTGGAAAATTTTAATATTTTATCCTTAAATTGAATTTTGAAATTAATTATTTTTGGTACAATAGATGATAAGATATGATCTTATGGATATATTGAATAAAATATGATTTTATCTGTAAAATTGGATTCTATAGATAAAATATGATTTTATTTGATAAAAAGATAAAATATGATTTTGTATGTAAAATAAGATTTTATATATAAAATATGATTTTATCATTTTAAATTTAAATTGCCATTGCATGTTATCCAATAAATTAATTTTAAATTAAATGTTATTGGATAAGGATGATCGATTGCCATAACCAATTTTGTAGGTGTATGTTAGGAATTTACATTTGTTTTTATTGTTGTTGGTTTTATTAATGGGCCTGGTTTATGGCCCAATATGAATGTCATATGTAATAAAAGTGGGCTTGGTTTATGGCCCGTTCCCACCCCTAAAAATGTATCCCCTGCTTGTCATTGTTATTTATTGTAAATACATTAGATTTAGTGGGAGATCAAGATTTGAAGATGGAGGTGGGCCCAGCAGACAATAAAGACAGAAGAAATGTAAATTGGAAGCTAATGTAATAGGATTGCATTGCATACTGCATATTACCTAGGATTGGACTAAGACTCGTGATTGGCAACCACGGGTCAATTAGAAATGGAATCGATCATCCTATATAATATATGATATTATGATTGTATGCATGTTTTAGACATAATTGTGTGAATCCGGCAAGCATACAATATTTGAAAAAGATGAGACAAATTTTAATAATTAAAAATCCCTCATTTTAAATATGATTTAAAATTGATATCAAGATAAATAAAGGAAATTTAAATTTGTTTAAATGTTCCTACCTTCCATCAACGATCAATGTATGAGATGCTACCCGCGGATACGGTCCGGCTCATATTATTGGGGGGGCCCGTTCGTCGGAAAGCTGTACATTGGATCGACACATGTTGTAAGTTGGGTGGAACTCCCATGGGATCGGCTCATATTATTGGGGGATCCACATGGCGACCGTCCATCACAACTTAATATTGATGGGTCATCTTGACATGTCACAATAAACGGCGTCATATTATTGGGCCCTTATTGGACATGAGGTAAAAACGTGGAGGTTGCTTTGGAAGCAATTGGGCTCTACCTTTTGAAAATTATGGTTGGCTGATATTATTCGGGACCATAAGTTTGTCAATTGGACTCCATGTTCTCACTAAGGAAAACAGTTTCTCGTTTTCACTAGAGGGTAGTGAAATCGTTAAAATAGTGGGAGTGAGATTCATAAAATAAAATTCGCCTATTTTATGTCTTAGTAAATTGCTTAAACAATCACTGATATTTGTCTGTTTATTTTCAGTATTTCATAAGATGAATTCGCGTAATCCACTATTCTGGATCCTCGAACAAAATAAGTTGACTGGCGCAAACTATACGGAATGGTTCCGTAAGTTGAAGATTGTCTTGACTTCGGAGAAGATGCTCTACGTGTTAGAAAAATCTCCTCCGAAGGAAGCACCAGCTGACGTAAGTCCAGAGGAGTTGGCCAAACTTGATACATGGTGGACCATGATATCAAGACCAAATGCTATATGCAAGCCTCGATGTCTGATGAACTCCAGAGGCGATTTGAGGACACCGTGAATGCTGCTGACATTCACGCTCAACTCAAGGAACTTTTTGGGGCTCAATCGAGGGCTGAAAGGTTCGCTACTGTCAAGGAGCTAATGATGTGTCGCATGCGTGAAGGGACTTCGGTCCGTGATCATGGGGTACGAGTGATTTGGCTCATACAGAAGTTAGTAACCCTTGATTTGGTGTTGGAGCATGAACTCAATGTGGACTTACTGCTTCTGTCTCTTCCTTCTTCGTTTGAAGGATTTGTGGTAAATTTCAATATGAACAAGATAGAGGCATCCCTTGAAGAGATGGTCAATATGCTTGTAACATATGAATCCACATTAAAGAAGGATAAACCGGCTTTCTTGGTGGGCTCCTCTTCTTCTGCTAAGAAGGGGCCAAGTACGAAGGGTAAGAAACGTTCTGCCCCACCCAAGAAAATCGAACCCGAGAAGAAGCACAAGACAAAGGCTTCAAACATGGAAAAATCCAAGGATGTTTGCCATTACTGCAAGAAGCCCGGTCATTGGAAGCGTAACTGCAAGGAATATCTAGAGCAGTTGCGAACTGCAAAGGGTATGTTCTATATTGAAATAAACGTTTCACTTAATACTACTTCTTGGGTATTGGATACCGGATGTGGATCTCACATTTTCAATGATTTGCAGGTGATGACAAGAAGTCGCAGGCTTAGAATGGGTGAAACCCAGCTGAGGCTCGGGAATGGTTCCAGAGTTGAAGCTAAAGCCGTAGGAGACGTTTGTTTAATATTGCAGAACGGTTTTAATTTACTTTTAAGAGATGTTTTATTTGTTCCAGATTTAATTAAAAACATTATTTCTGTTTCTATGCTAGATAGAGATGGTTATTCTTGCAATTTTGTGAATGGGATTTGCAATATCTACAAGAATGAATGTTTGATTGGAAATGGACAACTTGAAAACGATCTATACAACTTAAAACTGAAAGACGTTCCAATAAATTATATTGATAAACCGGCAACAACAAACAAAAGGAAAATCGATAGTCAAAACCCGGCAAACCTTTGGCACGCTAGGCTGGGTCATATTTCCTCAAGGAGGATGAACAAGCTAGTGGGAGAGGGCATGTTTGATATGTCTGATATTAACTCTCTACCTACTTATGAATCTTGCCTAAAAGAAAAAATGACTAAATCTCCTTTTAAAGGGAAACCTGAGCGTAGTCAAAATCTGTTGGATTTGATCCATACAGATGTTTGTGGTCCATTTAGAGTTGGGACTCAATATGGCCACACCTACTTCATTACCTTTACTGATGATTATTCAAGATATGAGTATTTATATTTAATGAAATATAAGTCTGAAGCATTTGAAAAGTTTAAAGAATTCAAGGCTGAAGTAGAAAACAAGCTAGGTAAAAGTATTAAAGCACTTCGATTGGATCGAGGTGGAGAATACTTAAGTACCGAGTTTTTGGACTATCTGAAAGAGAATGGGATTCTCTCTCAGTGGACTCCTCCTATGACACCACAGCTTTATGGTGTATCGGAGCGTCGTAATCGAACTTTGTTGGACATGGTTCGATCCATGATGAGCTTCACTGAGCTTCCACCTTCGTTTTGGGGCTATGCGCTTGAAACGGCGGTATTGTTGTTAAACAACGTCCACACTAAAGCAGTGGACAAAACACCATACGAGTTATGGAATGGCAAAGCTCCTAAGTATTCGTACTTGAGGATTTGGGGATGTCCTGCTTACGTGAAGCGGACAGTGGGAGATAAGTTGGATAGTCGATCCAGGTTATGTTATTTTGTAGGGTATCCGAAGAATTCAATCGGATATTATTTCTATTATCCTGCTGAAACAAAGGTGTTTGTTTCAAGGAATGCCACCTTCTTGGAGAAAGAGTTCTTATTGGATAAGAAAGGCGAGATGATGGAACTCGAAGAAGTTCGAGAAGAACCCGAAATACAAAATAACGATCCTACACCTCAGGAACCATTGCTGGACACGCCTGTACCTAGAAGATCCGAGAGGACTTTTAGACCTCCTGTTCGATATGGTCTTCTTCTTGAAGGGGATCAAGATGAACCCGACGTTGGATGTGATCCAAGAAACTTCAAGGAAGCAATTTCTGATGCGGATTCAAATTTATGGCTTGAAGCTATGCAGTCGGAAATAGATTCGATGTATACAAACCAAGTTTGGTCTTTAGTAGATCCTCCCGATGGAATTGTTCCAATAGGGTGTAAATGGATCTACAAGAGAAAGCTTGGTCCTGATGGAAAGGTATTGACCTACAAGGCGCGATTGGTGGCGAAAGGTTATACTCAAAGACAAGGAGTTGACTATGATGAAACCTTTTCACTAGTTGCAATGTTCAAGTCCATAAGAATTCTTATTGCCATAGCTGCATGGTATGACTATGAGATATGGCAAATGGATGTGAAGACTGCTTTTCTTAATGGAGACATTAAGGAAGAAATCTATATGAAGCAGCCTGAGGGGTACACATCCATGGGAAGCGAGCATAAGGTATGCAAGCTTCAGAGATCTATTTATGGTCTAAAACAAGCATCAAGAAGTTGGAACCAGAAATTTGATGAAACAATAAAATATTTTGGTTTCATCAAGAACCCGGAGGAACCATGCGTGTACAAGAAAGTAGTTAAGGATGCTGTGATATTCTTAGTACTTTATGTTGATGACATCCTACTCATTGGGAATGACGTAGGGATGTTGCAGTCAACAAAGATATGGTTATCAGGTAGATTCTCGATGAAGGATTTGGGTGAGGCATCCTATATTCTTGGGATAAAGATCTATAGAGATAGCTCTAAGAGAATGATAGGACTCACTCAATCAACCTACATCGACACCATATTGAAACGGTTTTCAATGGATGGGTCCAAGAGAGGACATCTACCCATGTGTCATGGAGTTTCTCTATCCAAGTCTATGTGTCCCAAGACTGATGAAGAGATAGAGAAAATGACACATGTACCATATGCGTCAGCCATAGGTAGTATCATGTATAGGATGATATCTACCAGACCGAATGTAGCATTTGCTCTGAGTGTCACGAGCAGATATCAAGCTAATCCTGGTCAAATGCATTGGAAAGCCGTGAAGGACATTCTTAAGTACTTACGAAGGACTAAGAATATGTTCATGGTATATGGAGGAAGAGAGCTGAAATTGGAAGGCTATACCGACTCTAGCTTCCAAAGTGACGTGGATGACTCAAAGTCAACCTCTGGATTTGTGTTCATGCTCAATGGCGGTGCTGTCTCTTGGAAGAGTTCCAAGCAGGACACCACAGCGGATTCCACCACTGAGGCTGAATACATTGCAGCATCAGCTGTTGCTAAAGAGGCCGTTTGGATGAGGAATTTCGTCCAAGAGTTGGGCGTCATTCCTGAAGTTGTTGGTCCAGTCCCGGTGTACTGTGACAACACGGGTGCCGTTGCTCAGGCAAAGGAACCAAGGTCTCATCAAAGATCCAAACACGTACTGAGGAAATACCACATCATCCGGGAGATTGTGGAAAGAGGAGACATCACTGTCGAATGAGTGGCCTCTGCAGACAATATCGCTTATCCACTTACTAAGCCCTTGCCAGGACCATTATTTGACAAACATCGCGAAGCAATGGGTCTACGTAGTATGACTAGTTGGCTATAGGGCAAGTGAGAGATTGAAAGAGTGGGTGCCCAGTGAGCCAACTTGTGGCTAAGGGCTTTGATGACTCTTTGTATAAACAATCTTTTGTTTAATATAATTTACACTTTTATTAATGGCAATGACTTTATCTTTCTTCATATTGTTATATTGTGATATACTATTGTTGTTTTGATAAAGACCTTGAATATACTATAGTGTATGTAAGATGTGGTAGAACATGGGGATGTCTATCATGAAACACATCTTATAGTCACTGTATATTCTAAACTGTTCCTAGTCGATTGAGCCGTCCGATAATAAGGATAAGGATCGCTCGAGTTTGAGACTAGCATTTGCGATGCAGAGTACCACGTTTCATTGGTAGGGAACATAGAGATGTTCGAAGCATGCAAATGGATATTCATATGATGAATGATCGAACTACCCTATCCGGACTTTCTAAGTGGTTATCACTTATCGAGTGGATAAAGTCCGCGGTTTTGGTTGTACACCATTAGTCCTTACTACTTGAAACATCATTGAGACTCTATATGCTAGTACTGTGCTTTGACTCGTTTACCGACTCTATTGGGGTCATCAGGTGTCGGGATTGGGTACAGTTATAACACATATAGGAGTCGATGCTTTGTTGTCAAGGATTCACCACATACTTGCGAGTGTGGATATCCTATGCGATCTGAGGAGATATTAGTGTGACGAATCTCTGGCCAGAGTACATGATGTGATTTAAGAAATGGTTTCTTAGTAGCACATGCGATGTCACTATTTGATCTTCAAGATGTATTGCATAGCTATCGAATCTCGAGCGACTCTCGATATACCAATGGTTGTTGATTCGATCGGGATATATGGATGAAGGGACCGTACTGTATGCTAACCAAAATCTATTAGTTCTTGTAGGCACTATCAGTGATACCTAGGGAATCATGGGGCGATGTTGCTAGGCGCTTTACCATGATTCGATGGGCAAGTCGGAAATCGTTGTTCCGAGTCACAAGGAGTTGTGAGCCCACGGCTAGCTGTATCCCTGAACCATTGAGGGTCACACAGAGTAATGGATATTTAATCCCCGTTGAGATAGTTAAATTTAAAGAGTTAAATTTAATGAACAAAGAAGTTGGACTTCTTAATTATGAGTAGAGGAGTAAGATTTCCTAAAATGACATAGGGATGGACATTTTTGGAAACCACTGAATTCGAATTCAGAAAAATTTATCTTGACTTTAAAATGTGCAGAAATGGTTTCTGTGCACATTGATGAAATCGGTTTGTCAATCGGAGTCACGATAAATTTTATATTAATTTCTGAACATGCGGGCTTTGCTTGTCGGGCCTGAACTTATGACTAATGGGCCCTAAGCTGTTAGTGGCCTACATTATAAATAAGTTATTGCAGTACAGAAATTAGACACAACAGGTCATAATTTCGAAAACCTAGCTTTTTCTATCATTGTGGCCGCCGCCCCCTCTCCCTCTGCTTGAGAAAAATCCAGCCTGTGATTTTGAATTACAGTCTGGTTTTAACGGATCAAATTCGTTATTCTCATCGTAGAAAACTTCTGATAGATTTTCTAGTGCAATCTATCAGAGGGTTTAAATATCTGTTCGTGGACCTGATTGAAGAAAGGTTCGTCCATCAGTTCCAGGGAGATACAACAAGAGCAGAGAAATCTGTTGGTGTCCAAAATCTCGATTTGAGATTGAAGGTAAAAATTTTATAACCGTTATTTAATTTTTACACACACAAATTTAATCGTGAGTTTTGATACCCATGATATGGAAACGTTCCATATAAAAATTTTAAACTTCCGCTGCATCGGGTATCAATTCTGATTGATCTGATCGCCGCGTTTTCCAACATTCAGTAGTGGACGAGGTCCGGTTGAGCTTCTCAAACTGCAGAGCGGTCGAGAGGCTTGAAAACCCTAGATTGATCCTTGAAGATCAGATATGTAGTATGTAGGCGAGGGTTGATTTGAGCAGTAAGTGTATGATCGTATAAGTGTGCTCAGATATTGCTTCAGTATATCAGATGAAGGATTCTGATAATATTCAAATGATCGAGTTGATTGTATGTTTGTCCACTCTGTCTTTTCGTCTGCGTTTTGTTTTTTTTCGTTCCAATGTTGAGCAATCTTCTCCTTATATAGGCTCATCAGCAACGTATTTATTTTGAACGTTCTGAGACTGCATTGAATGCACATTTAATGCTTCATAAATGCATTGATGATTCTGCATGAAGATCGTACACTTCTTTAAATGCAGATAACTTCCAGGGTCCAAATATGGAATAAACGGTCGAATGCTTTATCTGTAGTCATTCTGCGTTTTTGCCATTTTAGTGCAACCTGCTGTCTTGATGCAAGAACCAAGAAATCTTCTGATACGCCGGTTCTGCTTTTGATAAAAGATCTTGCAACGAATGTCTTGTCTCAAGTATTTGACTTGAATTATCTTGATAAGCGGTCAGCATCCTACCGGTAGATAGAGTTTCACTCTGCTGGTTTGAGTAGCCAGTCGATAGACTTAGTAACTGCAACCGGTCGATAGACAATGTAGCTGCAGTTGGTCGATAGACAAAGGCGGTTGACATGTTTTTGGTAGATAGATGAAGGACTAGATGGTTGCGGTAGCACTTGCAGTTTTGGTAGCAGTTGCGGTAGATACCTGTGATACATAAAATTGGTAGCAAACTCCTATACAATGAGTTATTGTTTGTTATCACCAAAATTTCGGATTCAACATAGATAGAATCAGGAGTGATCGAGGGACTGAATTTTTAAACACCACTCTTGTGACCTATCTAGATGATCAGGGAGTCAAGCATGAGTTGTCAGCTGCTAGATCTCCACAGCAAAATGAGGTTGCTGAAAGAAGGAATTGTACCTTAAAAGAAGCAGCTAGAACTATGATTGGTGATTCTAATGTTTCTCAACGGCTTTGGGCAGAAGAAGTTAACACAGCTTGCTATACTCAAAATAGATCTATGATTAATAAACGATTTAACAAAACTCCATATGAGATCTAGAATGACACAAAACCTGATATTTCATATTTCAAAATCTTTGGGTGCAAATGCTTTATCCACAACAATGGTAAAACTCATTTGACAGCCTTCGATGCCAAAGCAGACGAGGGAATTTTTATTGGTTACTCAGCCGTTAGCAGAGCTTATCGAGAGTTTAATCAAAGATCACTAACGGTCGAGGAAACCATTCATGTTGTTTTTGATGAGTCTATCTTATGTACAGAACAATCTCAAGGGAGCATAAATGATCTGAGTCATAGACTGGAAAACACAAATCTACAGGAATTGAGTGACAGTGATCCATATCCACCAAAGAAGGATGATCCAGTCTCCTCTACCGAGCGTGGTCAAATAAGACCAGTAGAGGACCCACCAGTTGACAACGATCCTCCTGCCAATGATGATCCAGTAAATGAGGACGCTCATCAACAGTTTGATGACAACCCATTAGGAAATTATTTTAAGTGGAACAAAGATCATCCACCTGGGTTGGTCATAGGTGACCCCTCTGCTCCTTGAAAAACACGTGGCCAAATGATTAATGAATTCTTGCATGCAGCTTTCATATCTCAGGTAGAGCCCAAGAAGATCGATGAAGCTCTATTAGATGCCAGCTGGATTGAAGCTATGCAAGAGAGTTGAATCAGTTCACCCGCAACAATGTTTGGCATCCAGTTCCTCGATCGGAAAATCAAAATGTTATTGGAACTAGATGGGTGTTTCGTAACAAGCTCGATGAACATGGAACTGTTGTGCGTAACAAAGCTCGACTTGTTGCTCAAGGATTCAGACAAGAAGAAGGCATAGACTTTGAGGAATCCTTTGCACCAGTTGCAAGACTAGAATCAATCCGCATCTTTCTTGCCTATGCAGCATTCAAGGACTTTAAAGTATATCAAATGGATGTCAAGTCTGCATTTCTCAATGGACTACTTCAAGAAGAGGTGTACGTTGGACAACCACCAGGTTTTGTCAATCCTATTCACCCTCAATATATCTATAAACTTGACAAAGCTCTTTATGGATTAAAACAAGCACCTCGCGCCTGGTATGATACTTTGCTAAAATTTTTGTTGGAACATGATTTCCAAATAGGAACGGTCGATAAGACCCTCTTTAAATTTGTAAAAGGTGATCATGTTTTACTAGTGCAAATTTATGTTGATGACATTATATTTGGGTCAACTAACCCCAATTTGTGCTCAAATTTCTCGAAGATGATGCAGGAGAAATTTGAAATGAGTATGATGGGAGAGCTAATCTTCTTTCTTGGATTGCAAGTAAAGCAACTTGAAACTGGAATATTCATCAATCAATCCAAGTATGCCAAGGAACTGGTAAAGAAGTTTGGAATGGAACAGTGCTCAACCGTATTTACCCCCATGAGTGCATCAATTAAGCTTGATAAAGATGAAGGGGAAATTCCGGTCGAGGTAACACTGTATCGAGACCTTATTGGCTCGCTGCTTTATTTGACTGCCAGTCAACCAGATATCATGTACTCAGTTTGTTTGTGTGCTAGATTTCAAGCAGCACCTAAGCAATCTCATTTCACTGCCGCCAAACGTATAATTAAATATATTAAGGGCACTGCTAATGTGGGTCTTTGGTATCCCAAAGATTCAAATCTTAATCTTATTGGCTATTTAGATGTAGATTATGCAGGTTGTAGAATTGATCGCAAAAGTACAAGCGGCACATGTCAATTCCTTGGAGATAGACTGATCTCATGGTCAAGTAAGAAGCAGACATCAATTGCTACCTCGACCGCCGAAGCAGAATACCTTGCTGCTGGCAGCTGTTGCGTTCAAATACTCTGGATTCAAAAGCAGCTCAATGATTATGGAATCCGGTCGAGTGAAGCTCCAATCTACTGTGACAATACAAGTGTCATAGCCATCACTCACAATCCAGTGATGCATTCAAGGACAAAGCACATTGATGTCAGGAATCACTTTATCAGAGATCATGTCTTAAAGAAGGAAATCATGCTGGAATATATATCTACCGATCAGCAAGCAGCAGACATATTCACCAAGCCTCTATCGGACGCTAAGTTTTCATATTTTCGCAATATTCTTGGCTTAGTGGATCTAAGTTAGTATGCATGATTTTAGGGGGAATGATTACTAGCATGACTTTAATGGCTTAGCTGTTAAATTGCCTTAAATGTTTGCATATCACCCGCCTTTAGCTAGTCCCTGACAAGCTCTGTACTAGCCGCCTTGTGCTTTGAACCAAAAGTAACTGTTGGGCGCGGCGATTGTGTACTTCAAAACTTTTTGAAATTCAAATCTTTTTTTGGGGGATTTGCAAACACATGACATCATCATAAGATCCTATATATATACTATGTTCAACTCGCACATAAGCTCTTCACCGTTGTTAAGCTTTCATACTGCATAACTCTCATCTCTTATTACTCTCAAAGCTTTCTGCTTACTTTCTGTCTAAGCTTTTTACCCCCAGCTCATCATGTCGATCCAGAAGACTTGCCTTGCCATCAGCTTCGACTCCGTTATTGATGCCAATAATACAGGAATCACTAAGGTCTTCACCATGCTTAAAGCCTCCGGTCTGAAGAAATTTCTGGGCAGCAACGCCATCTGCAATCTGCCTGTACTGAAGGAATTCTTTGCTACAGCCCAGATAGAGCATGGGACTATCAAGTGCTCAATCCGGAAAGAGTCCTACTCATTCAATCAGAAGTTCTTCGCCAGCACGTTTGATCTGCCCTCCAGGGGTTTGACAAAATGCAAAGACATTCCTGACGGCAACTGCTCTTACTGGATGAAGGAATTCTCTGCCACAGGAGCTCCGATCAAGTTATCTGCTCAGAAGACTCATCTCAAAGCCCCATTCAGGCTACTGACCAACATCGTGGCCAAGAACTACTTGCCAAGGCTGGATCTTATGACAAAGTTACCTTGGAGAAGTTCCAGTATATGGCATGCATTGCCTCAAAGATCAACATCAACTGGTCGGATATATTGTTCACCACTCTCTGCGAGATGATCAGAGGCAAAGGGCAATCCGAGGGATATGCTCTGCAAATTTGCCATGTTTTGAGTCTCCTTGGAGTGGATTTCTCCAAGACTGAGCCACTGCACCCCTCCAAATGGCTCAACAAGGCTACGATTCTCAAATTCTTGAACAAAAGTGAAGTTGCGGTCAACACCCTGCCATCAACCGCAAGCGGTACTGCTGATGCTCAACCGATTCCAGCGGTACCGGCAATAGCCAAGCAGGCTCGCTCCAAGAAGTCTGCCAAGCGTCAACTCATCATCGATTCTGACTCTGAAGAAGAATCGTGTGAAAATGTCCCACTCATTCAAGCTTTCAGCAAGTCCTCTCCTCCAGTGTCCAAAGCTGCTGTGCCATCTACGCCAGCAGGTGAGAAGAAGAGGCAACACAAGAAGTTGAAGTCCCTCTCTGGACTTGCCCCCACCGTTCAACCTCAGGTGATGCCAGCAGTCGAGAAGCCCACTACTGCTGCTCCACGTCCTACCAAGGGCGTGATGATTACTGAAGGTGTCATTCCTACTGCCAAGATCACTCCATCTGATCCCAACGACAAAGGAAAAGGTGTGATGATCTATTCACCCAAGGCCCTACCAGCAGCTACCGTGGAGCTCAATCTAATTACTTCTCACACTCTCAGAACTGTAAAGCGCCACCTACAACGTTTTGACAAGTGGCATCACTCCCGCACTCACTTGAAATACGCTCAAATATTTCCCAAGTGGAAAGCTCTAAGCACTATTGAGCAGAAGATGCTTCTTCTCGCCGATACTGAAGACATTGTGGTGGCTTTGGGAAGAAGACAACTCATTGATTTAAAGCTTCGTGGAAGCCTGACTTCTCTGCTTATCTCTGAGCGAGTGAAAAACTTCAATGCCAAGAGTCCTGCCGCAAGTGATGATTTTGTAATATTGTCTGGCCTATAACATAGTCTACGTCAAGTCACTTACCTGCTTCAGAACTACCAATCCATCAATAATGTGCAGGCGACGACTTCTGCAGCTTGCTTAAAAGCCTATGGATTGGAGGCTCAGGCGATGATGAAGACCTTCCTTACCCAGGATCAGGGTGAAGAAGATGTGTCTGCCGCCGCACTCTCAGATGGGATTCTCACCGGTCTTCTTACTGCTGACCTGTTTCAATCATCCGCTCTCGGATCGGTCGTGGCATCATCTTCATCACAACCGGTTGAACCCACCTCAACCGCAGCACCAGCAGCTATCTCGTCACCTCAACCGGAAGCCACTGATGGTTCTTCATCTCCAGCTGCGACTGCTCACACCTCTCCAATCAGTCTTCAAGAGTTATTAGAGGTTTTTGAACCGGAAATTCCTGTCACCTCTGTGATAGAGACTCAATGCATTAGTGCAGCAGTAGTGCCCTCCACCGTCATACCAAGCACTACCGAATCAATTGCACTTCCAGAACAACCACTGCCTGTTTCTGAACCAGCACTTCAATCGTCTCCATCTATTGACAAGTTTGTTGAAGACGTCTTGATGGACACACCTTTTGCTGACCCTGCAACTCCGCCTACCATTTTGGCTGCAGTAGAGACCACCACATCTCCTACTGTACCACTGCTGGAAGGTCCTTCAGCCAGCTCACCAGCTAGCTCACCAGCCTCAACTCACCGCGAGGATAGCCCAGCTTCTACAAGGGATGAGCCAGAGAGTCCACTGCTTCAGCTCGACGACTCCTTTATTGAAGCCTTGGCAGCAGCTCTTGATCAAACGCTCGTGACCAGACTTCAGGAGCTCTCGCAAACTGTACAGACATTCTCGCAATCCCTCGCAGGCACTTCCGCAGGAATTGAAAACTCCAGACAGACGATGATCCGGCACTTTGACACCGTGTCCAGAGAACTTGCTCTATGTTCCAAGGAAATCAATGCCCATCATCGCACTACCATTTCCTCAATTGCTACCGTCTCGGGTCACATCATCAAGTCCGAACAACGTCTTAATCAGCAGATGAACACCTGGATGGATAGTATGCAAGCTGCTCTGATTGCTCGACTGGATGCAAAGATTGACACCATGCAAGCCTGCCTTGGCACTCAACTCACCGAGATCGCCATCCGACTCAACCAAGGTGATGCCAAAAAGGGGGAAGAAGAGCAACGAAGAGCAGCTGAGGCAAGAAGAAGAGTCAAGAAGAAAGGACGAAGCTGAAAGAAGGAAGAGAGAAGGCGATAGGTCAGGAGGAGCTAGTTGGTTCAAAAGATGAACTACTTGTCTCTTCTGTACTTGTATCAACTGTCTCCCGTTTTACTTTACTTCAGTAGGTGTAATAAGACTGCTTCTTGTATTAATAAAATTCATTCTCTCAATGAAGTTCATTTTACTGCTTTCCTACATTGCTTCGGATCACTTTAGTTTTGTCATCACCAAAAAGTGGGAAATTGTTGAATCCGATATTTTGGTAATAACAAACAATAACTCATTGTATAGGAGTTTGCTGCCAATTTTATGTATCACGTGTATCTACCGCAACTGCTACCTCCACCACTACTGCAAGTGCTGCCGCAACGATCTAGCCTTTCATCTATATACCGGAAGCATGTCAACCGCTATTTTCTATCGACAGACTGCAGCTACATTGTCTATCAACCGGTTGCAGTTACTAAGTCTATCGACTGGCTACTTAAACCAGCAGAGTGAAACTCTATCTACCGGAAGGATGCTGACTGCTTATCAAGATAATTCAAGTCAAATACTTGAGACAAGACATTCGTTGCAAGATCTTTTATCAAAAGCAGAACCGGCGTATCAGAAGATTTCTTGGTTCTTGCATCGAGACAGCAGTTTGCACCAATACGGCAAAAACGCAGAATGGCTACAGATAAAGCATTCGACCGTTTATTCCATATATGGACCCTGGAAGTTATCTGCATTTAAAGAAGTGTACGATCATCATGCAGATTCATCGATGCATTTATGAAGCATTAAATGTGCATTCAATGCAATTCCAGAACGTTCAAAATAAAGACGTTGCTCATGAGCTTATATAAAGTGAAGATTGCTCAACATTGGAAGAAGTGTGGACGAACAAACAATCAACTCGATCATTTGAACATTATCATAATCCTTCATCTGATATACTGAAGCAATCTCTGAGCACACATATATGATCATACACTTACTGCTCAAATCAACTCTCGCCTACATACTACGTATCTGATCTTCAAGGATCAATCTAGGGTTTCCAGGCCTCTAGACCGCTCTGCAGTTTGAGAAGCTCAACCGGACCTTGTCCACTACTGAAGAGACTTGAAGCTACTCTGAAAGCTTCCACCAGTTTGATAAGAACTGAGAATCTTATTTGTGTAAATCTAGGAGTTTCGGATTAGGCATTGGATAAGTCCTAAGTCTGAAGTGGGTGTATTGCAAGACGTTGTAATAACCAATGTCTTCTAGTAAATTCCTTCCTAAGTGGAAGAAGGGGAGACGTAGAAGGATTAAGCCTTCGAACTTTCATAAACCGTACCTTATTTATTATTGCATACTTCCCATACATCTTGCTCATACATCATTGATTTAACTTGCTTGTGTATCACTAAAAGCTTTGAACTGTTTCCGCACTACTTAAGTTGTTCAAACTGCTTTTAGAAGTTGAGAAAATAGATTAAGTGAACTAAACTTCACTTGATCATCTTTAAAGAAAGAAAATAAGTTTCAGAGTGTATTCACCCCCCTCCCCCCCCTCCCCTCTACCCTCTGAACCGATCCCAACACATATATATATATATCTAAATATACATGAGAATTTACATAAATTTAATATATCATAATGTATCAATTTTCAATTTAAAATTTAAAATTTGATCGGATTTTATCACTATTTTTTTATTCAGTTAAAGTTTATGTTCATATATATATATATATATATATATATATATATATATGAAAATTTTCATAAATATTATATACAATAATGACCAATTTTTTGTTCAACTTTGAAATTTGATTGGATGTTAGTATTTTATCAATACTTTATAATTTCAATTAATTTTTGGTCAAATATGTAAAAAAAAAACAATTGTAAATGTTATGTATAATAATGTACCAATTTTCGGTTTAAACATTGAAATTTCATAAGATGCTATTAATACTTTATAATTTCTGCTAATTTTTTTGTATCCATGTATATGTATAAATTTTGATAAATATTATATATGACGATGTATCAGTTTTTAATTTAAAAAATGAAATTTGATTGGAAGTTATCGCTACTTTTTAGTTGTAGTTAAATTTTTTATGTCTATGTATATGTGAAAATTTTCATAAATGCAATATATGATACAATACCAATTTTTTATTCAAATTTTAAATTTGACAAGATATTATCAATACTTTTTAATTTAATTTCAATTTTTTGTTGTGTACATATATGAATTTTTTAGATCAATGTATATTTTGATAATGTTAAAAAATTAAATGATACATCTAGATAATGTTTAAAATTATTGTTCAAAATTTGAAAATTCATGGGTTGTTATCATTTTTTTAAAATTTCAGTACATTTTTTGTTTATATATTTCAAAAATAATACATTATCATATATAAATTTTATGAATATATATATATATATAAATTTTATCGAATGTTAACCCTATTTATATATATATATATATACATAAAATTTATATATGATAATGTATTATTTTTCGGTTCCAATGATTACTTTTTAATTTAAGTTAAAATTTTCATCCATGTATATGTGAAATTTACATAAATATTGTACATGATAATTTTTTTACATGATATTGTATGTGATCAGCATATACATGTTATCAGTAATAATTACCAGCTATACAACAAATAATAAAAAATTGTAATAAATAATTAATCTGTCTTAAAATTTATAATTTATTAAATAAATAAGTATTATAAATAAAATTTAAAATACTTATTTGAAATATTATTAATTTAATTTAAGTCAATTATGTATGTGTGTGTGAAAATTCTCATTAATTGTATGTATATGATAATTTTCGGTTCACGATTTGATATTTGATTGGATATTTCAAATTTTAAAATTTGATTGAATGTTTCAATATTTTAGGTTTCAAAATTTTTTTCATGTGATGATTTTTTGTTCAAAATTTATCCGATGTTTCAAAATTTTAAAATTTTTGATTCAAAATGTGAAAATTTTTAATGTACCAATATATTGTTAAAAATTTGAAATTTGATCGTATATTGTCGCTATTTTTATTTCATTTAATTTATTGTATTATATATATGTGAAATTTTCATAAATATATGATAATATATCAATGTTTGGTTCAAAATTTGAAAATTTATCAATATTATCACTATTTTTTAATTTCAGTTAATTTTGTATGTCAATATATATCTAATTCGATCACTATTTTTAAATTTTAGTTATTTTTGTGTTCACATATATATACCTATATAAATATATATACATATATATATCTAAATATATATGAGAATTTACATAAATTTAATATATCATAATGTATCAATTTTCAATTTAAAATTTAAAAATTGATCGGATTTTATCACTATTTTTTTATTCAGTTAAATTTTATGTTCATATATATATATATATATATATATGAAAATTTTCATAAATGTTATATACGATAATGTACCAATTTTTTGTTCAACTTTGAAATTTGATTGGATGTTAGTATTTTATCAATACTTTATAATTTCAATTAATTTTTGGTCAAATATGTAAAAAATCAATTGTAAATGTTATGTATAATAATGTACCAATTTTCGGTTTAAACATTGAAATTTCATAAGATGCTATTAATACTTTATAATTTCTGCTAATTTTTTTGTATCCATGTATATGTGTAAATTTTGATAAATATTATATATGACGATGTATCAGTTTTTAATTTAAAAAATGAAATTTGATTGGAAGTTATCGCTAATTTTTAGTTTTAGTTAAATTTTTTATGTCTATGTATATGTGAAAATTTTCATAAATGCAGTATATGATACAATACCAATTTTTTATTCAAATTTTAAATTTGACAAGATATTATCAATACTTTTTAATTTAATTTCAATTTTTTGTTGTGTACATATATGAATTTTTTTATAAATATTATATATTATAATGTACCAATTTTTTGTTTCAAAATTTGAAATTTAATAAAATGTTATTACGAAATCTTAATTCTGATTGACTTTTTGTGTTATATATATATGTAAAAACTTTCAAAAATGTTTTTTATGATAATGTATCAATTTCGATTCAATATTTGATTATATATCATTATTTTGCAGTTTCAGTTAAATTTTTTGAGTCCCTATATATGTTAAAATTTGCATAAATGCTATAAATGATATTTAGGTTTTGCTTAACATAGTTATGGCTGGACCCACCTGAAAATATAAGATGCATTAAAAAATATACAATGATGTATTATTTTATTCAATTTATGTTATTATTTTGAGTGTTGTGTTACTTTTTATATGTTTAGTTTTCACTAATATTTATCATATTAAATATATAAAAATGTTTTATAATATAATATTACGTTTTTTAATTTTTAAAAGAGTATCGTTTTTTGATATATTGATTGTTCGTAAATCAATTTTATATGTATATTAATTATAAAATTAATATAAATTTTTTGTGATATATATTCTAAACAAATAATAATAAAAATTTATTTATTAAAATATTAATACTCCGTGCATGACTGATGACACAGGTGAAATATTAATTTAGCTAAACAGCTGGCTTTGACGTATGACGTAGAACCATTAACTCGAAAGTCAGTATCCAAAGCCCATAATCAGTTCTAGGTTTCACGCCGCCGCCGCCGCCGCCCATGGTCCGGAAGAGGAAATCAGGAGCTGTACTGGCCGTTGCGGATGAACCGGTAATAGATTTATGCATTTGGCCTTCTTTTTATTACTACAAATAACCGAAAGCGCCTTTGAATCTTTTTGTGCAATTTCAGAGATTATAGCTTGTTCTTCCTGGAAAATGAACTTCTTTTGCTACATTGATCTTTTATCTAGCCAAATGTGTAAATCTTTTTCTGCAAATTTTGAAAGAATTGTTTCCACGGCAAAAAAAAAAAATTTATCAATTGCGCAAGGAAAACAAACTGTGTTACTTGAGGAAAAGATGTTTAAATTATCGTCCAATTTCATTGTATAATATAATCTGACAATGTGTATCCAGCTTTCCGGTTATTCAATTTGAGGATAATTTTCAGTTATTGCATAAATATGCAGATGTCCAGCAATCCTTACATTTGCCACAGTTGCAAGAGGTGTGCCAGGAAGAGAAAAACCAGATATCTTCCTCAAGATATAGTTTTCCAATTTCTTTCACGTCTTCCAGCTCAACTTTTACATGATGTCGTGAGGCATGTCTGCAGAGAATGGAGCCTTGTCATCCGTTCCCCAAATTTCATCCACCACCATCTTCGAAATTCAACCGGTGGACTTATAGTCCAGGATCAGCATTCGCCTCGCAATGGGTTTTATGTGGAAATGCGACGAGGTTGTCTTGAGATATGTAACTTTGACTGCGGGTTCGATGGTCTGGTATGGTCTAGCTGCAATGGTTTAGTGGTCTTCTCTGCTCTTAATAACTTTAATACACTTTATGTTAGTAATCCATTGACAAAGACCAATCTTCCGCCTTACCGCACTCGAAAGGGAGATTATTCAGCTTTGGGTATAGCATTGGTTGAGGCTTCCATGAAGTATAAAGTGGTACATGCACGCGGTAAATATTTTTTTCCGAATCAGATTGCGGTGCTAACCATTGGACTCGACAAAGTTTGGAGGCATATCAACGTAAAACACTTGTTGCTCCCGAACGAGAGTCTTGTAATTTGTTGGCCGCTGGTTACTGGAGGCTATGTACACTGGATGAGCGAATACATTGTTTTGACATTGAATGTAGAGACTGAAATCGTTCGCCGGTTTCCTGTGCCTCCAATACCAAATGTACGCGGAAAATATCTAGCAATGGACAGTCATCTATCTTTTGTTTATAATTCTGATGAGTGTCATATGGATGTCTGGCAAATGAATTCCATTACTGGAGAATGGACCTTGTTGCTTAGCTTTGATTCGAAACCTCTGATCCACACATTTAAGGGCATGTTTCCCGAATTTTCGAATTCAGTTAGACCCTTGTGTTGGTTAGTCGCTAGGAAGGTGTTGGTCTTCAGTGATGATTTGGATCGGAGATGTTGGATAGCTTATGATGTGAAGGCAAGTTTAGTTCAGTTGTTTGAGTTCAACGAAGACGAATCATACCATTTTCGTGCCCACGTAAACAGTTTGGTTTGGTTGAAATGATGATTTTAAGAGGAAAAGCTGCGAAAGAGATGGGGATACCAATTCCAAAACTGTCTTGTACCTGAGATGCGATTGTGGAAGGGGTATCAATGCTGTGATTAATTTGATTACTGGTACGACGAAATCATAGTTGATGAAACTCGTGAAAGCATTTATATAATGCCCAAATGTTGTTTGAATTATGTTTTTCTCGAGCGTGTGGTATAGATGATAATCTTATGATATATTTTTTAAAAACATATAAAATTGTTTTGAATCTAGAAGCATGCTGAAAGTGGGTGGCCCTTAGCATGATGGCTTAAGTTTGTTCTAAAAATTTGTGTTGATATATGAGATCAGTAACGAACGCCCAAATATTGGTATCAAACCTCTGGTCGATACCTGGAATTGTTATTCGTAATGTTGTATCATTTATTTTTCTATCATTCCAATCCAAACTGTTCTTACAATTACTGGTTAGGGATCTGTAATCTGGGGAGAATTTGTGCAAAACAGTGAAAAAGTTTCATACTCTGAATCATTTGCAGTGTTTATGGGATTCTCAGAATCTCTTTTTGAACCAATGAATTGAAATGGCTCTTTTTGAACCAAAGCGTTAGGAAATTGAGACAGACTTCAGACAAAGACTTAAGATTGAACTTTTGGAAATCATGCAGCATTGCTTGTGACTTGGATTTTTTTATTTGAAAGGAAGCTTGGTGTGTATGAGATTAAGGTAGTGTTTGAAAATGTTTAAAAAAAAATAATTATGAATTTTGTTTACAATGTTTTGAAAATTTTATAGATCAGCTTTTAAATTTTTCGAGATACTCTTAATTATGATATTAAAACGGGGAAAATATTAATTTGCAATCTTTTACTCGTTTTCTTTTAAAGAATTAATTAAATAAACCATTTATTTTAACAGAATTGTGGGAATGAATGAAAGACATGGTGTAATTAAAGTAATTTTAAAGCATGTGTGTCTATTTATGCCTAGATGTCAAATCTATATGTAAGATTTCTTAAATTAATTTAAGATATTTATGAAATTATCGAAATATTGAATCAAAGCCAACTCTATCAGGTAATATTTTAGCTTAATGATAAGGTATACATATCTTGAGTCAATAAGACATTTAATTGATGTGTTTTGTTAAAATCAATAATGTTCATTTCAACCTAGCATATGTGTATTACCCCAATGATAGATCTAATGTCCCATAATTTGTCACGTCAACAATTTATAATTAATTACGCCTATGTGTAAAAATAAGAACCATTGGATGCATGTTTTGGATATTACCCATATGCTAAGATCTAATCTACCGTCTCGAAATAATGAAGTTTTGGGGTAAGCACGCATTGAAGTTGGCTACGGGGCAATTTTGTGTGATATAGGTTGATTGATTTGGTTGAAGTTCGAACTCTTAATCATGTTGTGACTTGTTTAAACAACTAAAAATATATCTTGTGTGAATTGCAGAATGTTTGAACCTTTTTAAATCATTTAAATGCAATATTGAAGTTGATTATTGGACACTCACAATTAATCATCTAATGTACATCTATTCTTCTACAAATGACAATTCTCATCGTCTTCTCTTCTTCAATGATATCGTGTATTATACTTCATTGCTTCGGATGCCAAAAAAAATCAACTCTGGCTTCTCAATTTTGTCCTCTACTTTCTCCACTGTGTATGGCGAAAGATGAATCCGAGTTTCGATTTTGTCTCTGCCTTGCACCAATATGCTGAGTGGCGTGTTTCGCTCTGCTGCATTGGAAACTCATTTCACATGCATATTTTACCTGCTATGACAGAGGCACACAGCGGTGGATGTAATTTTTTTGCGTGGGAAGATCCACGGATGGTGGTAAATTGAATGAGAATGAGTATATTGATATTTTATTATTTTATTTTATTCTTTTCTTCGCCTCTGTGCTATTGTTGTTCATTCAGAATTGATAGACCAATTCTTGGTTGAAAATATATGATTTTTCAAGTACAGATTTTTGTTCTAGTTTGGAAAGTTATGATTTTGCAGATGTTTGTTCAATAAGTACTTTGTTGAAGGGTTATTACTTTGTTCAAGAATGGAGATACAGATACAAGAACGGGAAAAGAGTTATTACTTTTTTAAAAAATGGAGCTACATATATAAGAACATGAGATACAAGAGCACAAAGTGAAAATAGTGAACCATTCAAGAGTGTTTCATTTTGTATATGAGAAAGTGAAAATAGTTAACTGTGTTTTGTGAAATTTAATATAAATTTATTTCTGAATCAGCTGTAAATTTGTTTCTATCATCAATAAAAGTTCCTAAAATTCTTGTTGCTCGTCATTTTCATTTAAGTATGAATTTTTAATATTTTCTATACTGTGATATCAATCTAAAAATCATAAGATCACAAAGAATTAGAGCTACAGAACAATTTTATCCACATTTCTTCCATGTTGAATGCACATAACAAGTAATCTTGGAACAGTTTTGGTGCAAAACTGATATCAAATATTGCTACAAAACTGAACAAGTAGATGGACAAACCCAAATAGCACGCTCTGGAAAAAAAAATTAAAAGACACGAGACATTTGAATTCACAGAACAAGTAGCAATAGATTCAAAAGATTTGGTAAACTAAAACTAAATAAACTAAAACTAATTTGCTTATCAATCATCAATGAAATTGTAAGAGCATCCCCAAGGGGCGATCAGCCCAACTTGGATCGCCCCCCTCATAACTCGCCCCTCCAAGGGGCGAGGAAATCGCACGCGGATGTTATCCGCGTGCGATCAAGTGGTAGGCCCCGTGCGATCAAGCTCAGTCATCTTTATTTTTTTAATTTTTTTTTCATGTGGGCCCCACCATTATTGGTTTTATTTTTTTTTAAATATTTTTTCACGCGGGGCCCACCATTTTTTAAATAAATAAATGAAATAAATTGTAAAAAAAAAATCAAAAAATTTAAGAATAATTAATAAGAATATTTAAAAAGGTCAACGACTATATTTTTTTTATTTACTTGTGTCAAGTTTAATTTATGTGTATTTTTTTAATGTTTGTTTTTTTATTTTGGAATATTATGTATGCTTTTAAAATTATTTTTTTATGTTTTAAAAAATATTAATTTTATTTCTTATATTTATGTGCATATTTTAATTAAGTTTATTTTTGATTTGTTATAAATTTGTGTATTTTATTATGTTTTAAAAACATTATTTAATATATTAAAAAATAATATTTCAACATCACCACTACAACATCACAACACAATTGTAGAAAAATACAATGAAGTTATCATTGCTGACATCATCATGTCATCAAGTTACAATCTTGTTCACACCAACTTCATCACATCCTTGTACATGTTCTAAGAACAAAAATGAACTAGATATTTTCCTAACCTCTGTAAGAAGGATCTCCCATGTCCAAATAGGTTCCAAGTAGCATATTTACGATAAGTGAAAAATAAATAAATTGTATATGAATCCCTTGAACCATTTATCTTTAAAAAACAAATAAATCAAATGCCTCATGATACCACACACAAATGAATATTTGAACTCCAAAATATCCTAAATTTTGTCAACCAAAAATATACATGAAAAAATTTTGTTCCCACAATTCAAAAGTTTTAGAAAGAACTTATTTGAATAAATTTAAAAAAGAACATTAAATTGAAAAAATAAGGACAATTCTGCTCTAGGAACAAATTTCTGATATATTTGGTCCAACATAAAAAGGACAATTATTTTTTTGTAGTGAGCCTCAGCAGCAGCTATTGCCGAATCCAAGTAATTTATCAATTGATCACCCCTCGTTTTGTTAGTCTGCACATCTGCCAGCGCCTATTCAAAGAAATGGAGACATCACAGCTCATTTGGGATTCCTTCCTTATTCGGCCACTTAACCACAATCCCAAGCAAAATCTTCTTGTACCTAATTCTGCCTCCTCGATTCAGCAGTAATTAATGGTTACCTGTTTGTTGATAGTGTAGTGTAATCACAATTCTCACGACATCAAATCCTTGGTACTTGCATAAAATAACTGCTCTGAAAGGTGTGTTATGATCAGTTAGCGTAAAATATGTAACCATAAAGTTGATTCTATTTTTTTTTTTTTTTTACTCACGGGTGGTGTTTTAGTGGGCATAGAACCCATGACAATCTCCCAAATTTGGAGAGGTGATGCCATTTGACCAATAGGTCACTGCCATATAAATTCCATTCTATTTGTACATATTTTTCTCGATAAGATAAATAACTTTTAAAAAACATAAATAAAAAAAAATCATAATTAAAAGAATTAATGAAAAATAAAAATATATTATTTATATATAACATATAACGATAAATATATTATATTATTTTATATACACGCATCATGTGTGCACGGTTATGCTAGTGTTACATTAAGTTTAAGCATCCCTAATTCTAATTTTTGGATCCAATATATATAATTCTTGGATCTTATATATTAATTTTTAGCTGCCCAACAATGCCTCCCCACTTCATGCCCGACCACTGTCGGGTTTTAGTGATGCAAAAAATCAAAAACAAAAACAACTAAAACCCACCACCGGGTTTTAGTGGTCGGGGAATAAGTGAGAAGAAATTAATATATATATATATATATATATATATATATATATATAGATATATATATACTTTTGATCTCACGCACCCTAGTGTGCAAGATTTTCGTGAGCAAGTGTTTAGTGGTTGTGGTCGTTTACGAAATTTTGCGCGCACATTAAGGTGCGTGAGATCAAAATTATGTTTATTATCTAATCTAATTCTAATTCTAATCTATTATCTATTATATTATAATTATAACGATCTAAAAGTGTAAATAAAAAGACAGTTTTACAATTGTGAATTTACAACTTTGTCCTTTTAATCTACACAATTTTATGTAAAAGTAAATACATATGAGGATATAAATATAAAAGTTAAATATTGGTTAGGACATAAAAATAAATGTATAAGTTTTTATATAAATCTATCTATCTATTGCCTATCTATCTATCTATCTAATATATATCTATACCAATTATAAAAGTGTGAACCAAGGTCAATATTTTTTATTGTGTATTGTCAACTTTGTCATTTGTTTGTACACATTTATAATTTAATAAGGATGCTTTTGTAAAATCAATTATTATGATAAAGATCAAAACTAATAAACTTATAAGAATCCAGTTTCCTGGAATATTGAAACACCAAAAATACTTGTGTTATTTGTAGATAAAATGAACATATATTTTTCATAAAAATTTTAATTAAATACCGATCCAGTTTTCTAGAAGATTGAAATACCAAAATACTTAGTTTTTATTTGCTCCAAAATACTTACTTTTTATTTTCTTACGTTAACATATTTTTTTCAATAAAAATATTAATTAAAAAATATAGTATAATATAACTCATATTTTCCAGTTACCTATAAGATTTAAATACTAAAATTTTTCTATGAATTGAGAGTCGGCTCATCCAAAATATTTGTGAGACCGTATCAAATAAAACCTACACAAAACTTAATTTGATTTATATTGAGATGTAGGAGTTTATACATATGTCAACTTCATATAGATATGTTTAAGAGATTCTAATAGGGTCAAGCGTATATTTAATGTTCAACTTTTGAAAAAAATGTTTCAATAAAACTGAAAAAAGAGAGTTCTGATAAATTTATAAATCTAAAATTATATATTTCTATCTATTAATTTATTTATTATAAAAGTGTGGATGTTGAACAATATTTTTATTTTGTGAAAGTGTCAAACTACAATTATTCTCTATTGCTTCAGGTTAAATTAAATTATCGTCTAAGTTAAATATAATTTTATAAATATAATTGGGGTAAAATTGATAAACAAAAATTATTGTGAATTAATTGAACGAAATAACAATATATATATATATATATATATATATATATATTGTGTTTAATGAATACTCAAAACCTTTTATATTTTATTCCTAATTTTTAAAATAAATTGACTCCTATTCTAAATCAAATGAAATGTGAAATACTGTTATCGTTATTTAAAAATTTTAATTATCTAAAACATAAAATCACTTAGCGAGAAAAAAGATTTTATTTGTATAAGAAATTTCTTCAATATTATGTGTGAGATAAAAAAAAAATCGCTGAAGTGAGAAAAAAAACTGTAATTGACCAGTTAAATGCTGTAAATCTAATAGAAGAAAAAATATATTACTTATGTTTTACTTATCGTGTTCGAATTCGAGGGCCTACTTCATTTGATTATTTGTTAATTTGTAATGAATGTATTTATTCCACTTTCAAAGAAGCTGCACAAACAAAGAGTATGTTACAATTAGATAAAATTAATTTAAATTTTTAGATGAAGTTTTAATATTTCAAATACCACAAGTATTTATAAAAGACTTTTTGAATTAAGAAAGTTGTTGCAAAATTAATAAACAAAATACTTTTACAGAGTTGTTTAATTTTTATAAATACACTTGATTATATGAGATGAAACACCGATGACAAAATATTAAACAGTTGAAGTCGTTGATATAAACTTACAAGAAGGAAATGAAATTCGAAAATCATTAGGTGAGAAAGTGAGTGTACTTAGAGGCGACTTCAAGCAAGTTTTTACCGATTGTTCAAAAGCACATTAGACATCTAGATCCATCTGAAGACATATGTAATGGAACCAGAACGTGAGTGTACTTGGAGGTGACTTCAAGCAAGTTTTATCGATTGTTGAAAAACACATTGGACATCTAGATCCATCTGAAGACATATGTAATGGACCCAGAATTTTTTATAAGAAATTTGAAAACAATGTCATGCATATAGAAATTATAAGTGTTGTACATCATGCTAGAAAACAAGTTCTATTTCAAGAATATTCTTGTCTCCCGTTGAGAATTGGGGATATCATTTCCAATTTAGAAGAAAATAGTTTTCGATTCGTTTGTGCTTTGCAATGACAATTAATAAGGCACAACGCCAAATTATACATCATTTTCCTCATGCCTATTTTATACAAAATTATAAGATTTGTTACTGATATAGTTTCAACAATTATAAATTCAATTAGATTTGTAACATATAAAAATTCTTTGAACAAAGATCTTTTCCCTCATTTTATAACACGAAATTCATTTATTATTTGCACATTAATATCTTCTCAATCCATTTTTTTAATAATACTTATCGACAAGAAAATGTATTCTCACGTGCATCACACGTCTCTTTTCCTAGCCTATATAAAACCATGAATAAGAATCTGAATTGTGTATTTATTTTTGTGCCTTGTTATTCTTTAGTTTCCGATATTGTCCTTGATGATTAGTATTCCGTTCTTTGATATTCCAATGTGCATTTACTATGAATATTATCTATTGATTATTGGTATTCCGTCTTTTGATGTTCCGGTGTGGATTTATTATGATTTGATGTGTGTCTACATTGATGGTATGATTATGGTGATGGAATCTCATGGTTCTTGCGATTATGGATTGTGGTACCTTTTTTGTGAGGCCTCGGGTTGCTAATTTCATTCTTAGGGCAATTAGTCATTAAATATTATTAATGAACAAAGGAAGGAAGACGATCAAACAAATTTTTTTTTTCAAACAGGGGTGCGTGAGGTCCGCTAAAAACAGCGGACCGAGCGCCCTCCCATACCCAACTCTCGAAATGGGCTGCGCTCGGTCTGCTAAAAAGTGCAGACCGAGCACTGCTCTGGGCAGCCTCCTGCTTTGGTTTTTGACAGCAAAAAGTGATCCTTCCATTCCTCCAAATCAAGGATTATCAAGTCTAAAACATGCATTGAAGAACAAGACAAGTTCTAAACATAACCTCATGCATATTTAGACATCACAATAATCATATACAAGTTTCTAAAAGTATAATACAACACTTATACATCTAGTTCAAATCTCAAACTAGACCAACAACCTTCTAACATGCATCAGCTGTAACATCACCTTCTTAACCCGAGTCTCCACTCTAAATCTCTCAATCTCGAGCCATCCAAATCTCGTTCGACTCGCTACAGCCCTTCCTATTGTCATGCACAAATACAAACAAGACAATAGCCGGAAACCTCCGGTGAGAATACAATCTCAGTATAAGAAACATATATATATCTCAATTCAATAGCATATCAATTCAAGATATAAA
The DNA here is from genome assembly GCF_033568475.1 of Henckelia pumila. NCBI lineage: Eukaryota > Viridiplantae > Streptophyta > Magnoliopsida > Lamiales > Gesneriaceae > Henckelia > Henckelia pumila. The sequence continues at coordinate 227,760,716 of NC_133123.1, read as the reverse complement.
ATCAAAATCTCACAATTCTATCCTTTGAATTTCTATAGCGCGCTATCTCAAGAATTGATTCTTATCACTTCGTTGCCATCAAGATTCGTATCCGATCTTGACATGGATATCCATCTATCGTCATCTCATCAGACTAGAAAATAAGGTTCATCTGACCTTGGCATTAGAATCAATTCAATATCACATCATATCATATCATAAGCAATAAAGATCCACTAACTGTGATGGATCAACAACATCAATCAAATATAAACAACAATAACAAGTATGTGATTTGTTCGGAACAACTCAAGAAGTATCATCCTTGAGTAACAAGTTCCTGAATCTTGATGTTGTCTTATACCTTCATATTTCTTCTGTTTTGAACGCTTAAAATCTGAAACATATCATCAAAACATTCATATCAATCTTCATTCTATTCAATCATTTCAATATCGATTCAAAATCATCAATATGTCATCAATCATATCGCTTCAAACCTCAACGTCTTCTTCTTCGGTTCGGATTCAAAGTTCTTGAGTTGCAACCTTCAAAACTAATCTGAAATTGAATATTAAAATTGCTACAACATTAACACCATCTTCAAGAACATCTCGGTTCAATCATAGGCTATCAAAACAGCTTCAAATCATTAATTGGCGGCGTAGAGATTAAAAATCGGTAACCGGCTCAATATCAAATTCGAAGCTAACTTCTTTAACTTCATGAACATGTGATATATCACTATAATCTCATCATACTAATCATACCATCAGCTATCATCGACTTACATTCTGGAATTCGTTTCAAGTTCATTCAATAATCAATATTAGATTCGGTTTCGATATCGACATATACAAACGTTGAAAAACTTGATCATAACATCAAATCTGATCTCTGCCATAAACTGATTTCGAAACCTATGAGAAACATCAAAATACTTACACACGATCGAAGCCCTCGTCTCAAGTATTCCAGAACACTTTTCGGAATCGAAATCAGACGATCGGATCAAAAGTTACGGGGTTTTGAACAATCGAAAATCAAATGAAAATGAAAGGGTTTCGAGCTCTGTTATTCCATTTTCTGATATTTTCATGTGAATACACGTTATTTTAAGAATATTAGAATTTAAATCAAAACTCTAAATATTCCCAAATTAAATATACTCAGACTAAAATTAAATAAATTTGGATTAATTAAATAATCCCGGCCTTTTGCATTTTAGCCCTTCAATCTTCGATATTTGCAAATCAGTTCCTGATCGGGTTGTATCTTTAAAATTAATCTTCTTTAATTCCTGAAACATGGAATTTAATCTTAAATTCTATAAATATTCAAATCGATATTTATTCTTTTAATTTAAGAATTCTGGAATTTAATTTTCAAAATCCGTAAATTATCAAATTCATTATTTTCGGCTCGGAATTTAAATCTATCATTTCCATAACTTCTCAAATCAATATTAGCCCATAATATGAAATTTAATTCTCAAATCCCATAATTAATAATTTAATATTTTCGGGCCTTACAATTCCTCCCCTCTAAGAAATGATTTCGTCCTCGAAATCACATTGAATCGAACTATTCAATCTGATAGACTGAATGATTATCTGAAGTTCTTCTCACTTATATCATCCAACACTGATCTTCGTATCTCATCTCTTCATCTCTTATCAGATTATTTCTTCGAATCTGCTTCTATTCTCTTGTATTCGATATCTATTCAGTTGTACTTTAAGTCATTGAAAGAATTTGTTCTGAGCTGTTTCTTTCTTCAATCAAGGATTTGTCGAATAATCGACTTACTCAGAATCTTTTCGATATTTATCTCATCTAATGAAAGTACATAAGAAGAATCTTCTGATACTTCCTTCACTTATATACGTGGAATAAATCGGATCCATCGTATCAAGCTGAAAAGAATAAACCTTTTACTAAAATCATCAATTCTGTTTGATAATTCATTCAGTGAAATTCAGTATTTGTGTTGACTTGTTTCTTTCTCTATATCATTCGATGTTCTGTATAGACCATATATCAAGTCTACACTGTCATTCAGTTCATCTCTTCAAGATCAGTATTCAACTTCATATTCTGAATCTGTAAATTAAACTCTACTCTTTCTCTATTCTGAATTGAATGATGTTTCAAGAATAACTTTTTCACTTAACTAATCAGTTTCAGCTTCAAAATTTATATCTATCATTCAATTACTAATTATGTTTCTTCTTCTCTGTTTTCATTTCGTACAGATTCATCTTCAAAATCTTTGTGTGTCTCAAATCAAATCTGATCTGATATCGACAAATCATGTTTGATCTAATGTCATATACCTTGGTTGTATCATTCAACACAAAGAAATCGGATTTTTTTTCATCATATCATCATAGCATTATCTCAAAATCGACTCAATAGCTGTTACAGAAATTATCATCATCAAGTGGCAACATATCAAGTCAAGTAATACCGAATCAGGTATTACAGTTCGGATAATATTCTCAACATCTGGAAAATCAACTCAGATAATCCATCAATCGAAGAATGGTATAATGCAATCACATATAACCAAATCTCAGAACATCAGTCAATCAATTGATGCTACATTCTGTCGAATAAATCTAAAGTCTTAATCCTGACAATAGATTTTAATCATTCCTGTAATTTCATCATATCTCTATCTTCTTCACAACTATCTAGTCATTTCTGTATCACATCTTATACAACGTATTCTAAAATTCTGATTAGTCTATTCGGACTATCTATTAATCAGAGTATTATATGCTGTATTCACAGATTTCAAAGTATTCAGAGCTGTTGATAGTCGGTATCATGTCAGGTAAAGTTCATTCTCGAAATTCAATTCATCTTCTCTGACTATTCTTCCAATTCAAGGATAATATGTTGTACCTTTACCTCAAAAAGTACTCAAAGTCTTCTGATCATCTGTATTACAATTTAATAGTAAACTCAATGTTTCAATCTGAAACATTATTTCTTGGCTTAATGTTCATCTTGCAACGAATCTAATCACAACTCAGTGATTTGATCATACAGACAGATCATCGTATACAGTAATTTCAATCAATCTGTTCATAACTACCACCTGTTTACATCATATAAACTGCTTCATCTTGGTAGTTTCACAAAATACTCTTTCAAATCATGATCTCATAAAAATTTTGGAGTTTCTAAACTGTCACTGAACTAATCTAATCAATGATTTTCAACTTCATCAGAAACTCTCTGTACGTTTAACTTTGAAAACGTACTAATTTTGTTACCTCTATTTTCTTTATCTTCTGATAAAACAATTATTGGAGGAATCTTAAATTCATTGTTGTGCATTTTCTTCAAAATCTGATATCTCTTTTTGGAAATATCAAGTAAAATCAGATAATCAATTATAATAGAATTCATTCATTCTGATCTTAGGCTTCAATTCATATCTTAATCTGGCATTCTTTACTGAATTCTTATCGCTTCAGTTTACTTTCTGTGTTTCTTTCATCTTCTGAACAGTTCTGGCTTACTTCCATCGAAAATCATTCTGATTGGTGATATATTCGTCTGAATATTCAAACCAGAATACACATAAATCTAGAATCAATTCATCGGATGCCTATTTCATTCCTTATTTCTATCTCCAAATATCGACAATTCATATCATCTAACCCAAAAATCATGGATCATATTCAAATTATTCTATCAGTTACGAGCCAACAATCTTAAAATACGCTGAAATATCATCTAAGGACCAATAATTCTCAAAATCAAAAGAAATAAATCAAGATTGAGAAAATCTCTCAATATGGTCATCCAAAAAACAAATCTTTTGGATAACAAACTCTGCAAAATGAAAACAACTCACTTGCATCGCACAACTCAGAATGAGTGAATTAACACAGGCTCTATACGAAAGCAATGTGCCATGAGAGCCAATCAATATTCAATAATTCAAGAATTATATCTCCAATCTGATGTAATCGATTCAGCATAATCAAAGAAAAGACTCATCTGTAACTGATTTCCATATCATCATGTATCTTCTAAACCTCCAGATCAATATTCAGTTTGTAACACCCGGTATTTTTAATTACATAAATCCGCCTGCATAATTAGGATATTTAATTATTTAAAATTTATGATTTATGGGTTAAATAATTATGTAATTATTTATGCATGATTTAATTTATTTTTAAGCATTTAACCCATAATTAGTGATTTTTATGATTTTTAGTATTTTTATTATTTAATCGCGTAGACGGGACCGTGGACGGACGAGATGACAACTTTCCACCCAAATTATTTTATGAGCCTTTTTAGAGCCTTAAAATATTATTTTGAGTTTTATTATCTCAAAATTTTAAGTATTTAATTTTATTTAATTTTAGGGGTCATTTTTATCCAAAATTAGCCAAAATATTGACTTTTTAGTATTTTTTAAAATTTCCTTAAATTAATATTTCGAGATTTATTTTATGTTATCAGATTTCTAAAGTTTAATTAAGAATTTAAGTTGTGTATTTAATATTTAAAACCTTTTATAGTTAATTATTTAACCTATATCTTAATTAATACAAAATAAAACCTAATCTACCCAAACCCTACTAGCCGATCCTTTCCTCCCCCATCAGCCGTCACCCTCCATCTCCTTCTTCACCGAACCAACCTCCAAGAAGACTCCATAGCCGGTTTTCAAGGTTCCAAGCAAGCCAAAGTCGTCCCGTCGTCCCGAAGTCCTTCCTACACGTGTTAAATCCATATCTACGGTGAAAGGCATGGTTTTCTTCTCATTTTAACATTATATCAGTGTATGTATGTGTGTGGGTGTGTAGTGCCGAGATTCAACGTTTTTGACAGCAAGTTTTTCAAATCCTTTCTCTATTGCACTCGGTTTGGCTTCATGGTGTTCATGCTCACGTTTTTTATGTCCATGGCTAGGTGGGCTGCTGGTCCATGGTTAGAGGGGTTCCTTGGGGTCCCTAGGGTCGAGTGGTAGGGTCGGACATGGGCTGGAAGGGGCTAAGATCGGCCTGGTTTGAACTGAACCATGACTGCTCTTTTTTTTTCTGCGCAGCTTAGGGTTTGGTGGAAGGCTACGTCGGGTTACTTGGCTAGGCTGCATGGGGACCGGGGCTAGGCTAGGTTCGGTCCGCCCGGACGTGGGCTACGTCCGGGCGGCGACGCTCCGGCCAGGGGCGGCCGGAGCGAGGCGGCAGCAGTCCCTAAAGGACTGATGCACGCGGCGGCCGAGAGATGGGAGAAGGGAGATTAGGGTTTCGGTGTTAGGGTTGTTGGTGGATCCGGGTCGGGTCATGTGGTCCAGGTCGGGTCTAAAATAATATGGGTTAAGTTAGTTGGGTCCGGGTCCGGGTTATTTTAAGTGGGCTCGGGTATTTTTATTTTAAGTTTTTAAGTTAATTAGGAATTAAATGGGCTAATTAAATTCCCAAAAATTTAATTAGTACCATTTAAATTTATTTGGGCTCCATTAAATTAATTTGGGTTAATTTAATTATTTTTGGGCTTTTAATAATTTTTATTTAAATTTTTAAGTTGGCCAGAAATTTTTATGGGCTTGGGAGCCCATGAAAGTTATTGGGCCTGTTATTGGGCTTTTGGGCCCATTGGGCCAGGTACAGTGTTAATTGGGCCAGATTTAAGTTAATGGGCTTGAGTGTAGGGCCAGCAGTCCAGAACCATCCATGAGAAAATTGCATGTGTCCTGATTATATATTTAATTATTTTTATGCATTTAAGTTATTTTAATATTTATACGTTAGTAAGAAAATTAAATTAAATATATATGAAGGACACACAATTTATTTAAGTACATGCATTCATGAAATCAATTTTTATGCTATGATTGAAATTCTATGGTTGAGCAAATAAAATATTTTAGGTGGAAATTGAAGTAGTGTGGCCATTTATGTATGGGCAGTTTCTGCCATTTATGTATGGGCAGTTTCTGCCATTTATGTATGGGTGGTTCGCCACCAGCCTCGTACGATGGTTTTTTAGACTGATCAGTCGCACTATAAGTATGGGTCACAATTACGGATAGGACCATTCGATGTTAAGAAAATAAGTGCTCAACAACTCAAGTATGTATGATATTAAGTATGTTATGTATAATTCAGTGATTATTTAAGCAACATTTATGTTATGAAATTTTTAAGCATGCTCATTCATGTATATGTATGTATTAGTATTAAAGTGTATTAAATTATTTTAAACCCTTGTTAGTATGCATGTTGGGCCTCTAGGCTCACTACACTGATATGGTGCAGGTGAGTATGTAGAGGAGCAGGTTACCCCTACCGGTGGTGAGGACGTATGAGCAGTGCTGCAGTAGCCCCGTGACCGTGACAGCTTCTGAGTCACCATGCATGTGTGTTATGATACATTTTAATATTTTTAAGGGTTGAGGTTGTTTGAATATTTTATTAATATTTTTAGTGCATGCACACTTTTTATTCATTTTACTTATGCAGTATATTTTAATTATAGGTTTGACTCAGATATTTATTTATTTTAAAGAATGCATTTTACTTAAGTATTTAATTGTTTATTTATTTAGTCATGTATTTATTTTAAATATTTTATTCTGTGCATATATGTATGGGCATATATGTACATATTTTATTTAGTAGTATAAAAAAAAAAAAATTTCCGCATATTTATTTATTAGAGAGTTAGGGTCGTTTCAGTTGGTATCAGAGCCAGGTTCTTGGAGGGGTCATTACTGCCATGCTAGCTCAGAAATCCACGCTACCGGTCTGTAAGTTTTAAATGTTTATAGTATGATTTAATTTCTAGAATTTAAGTTAGCCTTAATTTTAAACACTTAGTTATGCATGGCGATTTACGTAAAATAAATATGTGGTGGTGCAGAATGCCTCCCAGACCAGTGAACCGACGAGGGAGACCTCCACCTCCACCACCACCTCCGCAGCACCCATGACAGCACTGGAGCAGGCCAGTGCTACGATGATGGCAGGGATTACTGCTCTGTTGGAGCAGCAGACTGCCCGTCCCAGACTGTCCCATGAGGAGGACGTCGCTGAAAGGTTCCAGAAGAAGGGGCCTAAGGAGTTTACTGGGACCACCGATCCGTTGGTGGCTGAGGGATGGATTCGCTCTCTTGAGTCCATCTTCGATTATATGGGGATCACAGACACCGACAGGGTGAGCTGTGCTACGTACATGATGAGAGGTGATGCAGCCCTTTGGTGGGAGGGTGCAGTTAGAGGAGTCCATCTACCTACACTGACGTGGGCCGAGTTTAGGCGTATCTTCTACGCCAAGTACTTTACTGAGGATGTGCGCAGCCGCATGATCCGGGAGTTCATGAGTCTCCGTCAGGGGGACAGGTCTGTTGTGGAGTATGTGAGCCAGTTTGAGAGGGGCTGTCACTTTGTGCCCATGATTGCTGACAGTCCGCAGGAGAAGCTGCGACAGTTTGTGGAGGGCCTGAAGGCTGAGATCAGGCATGATGTGCGCATGGCAGACGTCTTTACATACGAGTCTGCTGTGAGTAGGGCCTTGCGTTCCGAGGAGGGTCGGAGAGAGATCCAGAGAGAGCAACAGGGTAAGAGGCAGTTTCCGCAGACAGGGTATCAGCGACCATCTTCGCAGCCTCCTGCGAAGAAGCAGTTTACAGGGCCATCTAAGGGCCCGAATCAGCAGAGGCCTCAGGGGAAGCCACAGCAGCAGACTAGGGGCGGGGCCCCTACTCCAGGGAGATATCCAGTATGTCCGAAGTGTCAGAAGATGCATTCCGGACAGTGTCTTATGGGAGCAGGAGTCTGCTATCGTTGCAAGGAGCCGGGGCATCAGATTGCCAACTGCCCGCAGAGGCAGAACGTCAGTGGGCGAGTATATGTGATGCAGGCAGAGGAGGCAGACCCAGATACCTCCTTGATCACCGGTATACCTAACCCCTAGAATTTTTTCAATTCTTTGCTTTTGTTTATTGCGATTATATCTGAATGCCTGTTACTTGAGTTTAACTATCAGCATGCTAGAATAAGAATTTTGTTTCTTTGTGATTAGAATTAAGGATTGTAGCGTTTTAACCTTGGGAGCATAGTGGTATGAATTGTTGGGAATCTTCTGCATGCAGGGAGAATTCTAGTTGGAGGCAACTCCACGTTTGCGTTGCTAGATTCAGGAGCCACGCATTCGTTTATCTCCCGAGATTTTATCAGACGGATAGGCATTTCACCGGAGGTTGTAAACTGTGGTTACGATGTTACCATGCCATCCGGACAGATTATCACTACCACTAGTGTCATCAGGGATCTGGAATTGGAGTTGCAGGGACACTCCATTCGAGCAGATCTAGTGGTTCTTCCATTGACTGGATTTGACTTGATTTTGGGTATGGACTGGCTATCAGTTAATGGAGCTTCGATTGATTTCCGACGAAGGACAGTGTCAGTGAAGCCAGCAGGAGGTGAGATGTTTACTTTCTTTGCATCTCAGTCTAGCAGTATTCCTCAGATGATATCACTTGTTCGTGCGAGGAAACTATTGCGCCATGGATGTCAGGGCTTTCTTGCTAGTGTGGTCACTACCTCAGATGTTTCTAGCAGATCTTTATCAGATATAGAGGTGGTACGTGACTATCCAGATGTTTTTCCTAACGATGTTGCAGGAGTTCCACCAGTGAGAGAGGTGGAGTTCAGTATTGAGTTGTTGCCGGATACTGTGCCTATCTCTAAGGCACCGTATCGACTTGCTCCTACAGAGATGAGAGAGTTGAAGGAGCAGATTCAGGAGCTGTTGGAGAAGGGTTTTGTTCGTCCTAGCTTTTCTCCATGGGGAGCTCCAGTGTTGTTTGTGAAGAAGAAGGACGGCAGCATGAGATTGTGCATCGACTACCGAGAGCTCAACAGAGTCACAGTGAAGAATAAGTGTCCACTACCGAGGATAGAGGATTTATTCGATCAGTTGCAGGGAGCTTCGGTATTCTCCAAGATCGATCTGCGATCTGGTTACCATCAGCTGAGAGTCAGAGATTCAGACGTGTCTAAGACTGCCTTTAGGACACGATATGGACACTATGAGTTCTTGGTGATGCCATTTGGGTTGACCAATGCTCCAGCAGTTTTTATGGATCTCATGCATCGTGTCTTCCAGCCGTATCTAGATCAGTTTGTCATTGTATTCATTGATGACATATTGATCTACTCGAGGAGCATTGAGGAGCATACACAGCATTTGCATACAGCCTTGCAGACTTTGAGGGAGCATCGACTGTTTGCAAAGTTCAGTAAGTGTGAGTTTTGGTTGGAGCAGGTGGCGTTTCTAGGCCACATTATTTCTAGGGATGGGATTGCAGTGGATCAGTCCAAGGTGCAGGCAGTGAGGGATTGGGGGATTCCAAAGAATGCTTCGGAGATTCGTAGCTTCTTGGGTTTAGCAGGATACTATAGGAAGTTCATCAAGGGTTTTTCCTCTATTGCAGTACCCTTGACTTCCTTAACCAAGAAGAACGCGAAGTATAGTTGGAGTCCAGATTGTCAGAGGAGCTTTGATCAGCTGAAGGATGCACTTACTTCAGCACCTGTGTTAGCTATGACAGTGCCACATGAGGAGTTAGTGGTGTACACCGACGCGTCCAAGCTTGGTTTGGGCGCAGTACTTATGCAGAGTGGCAGAGTTATCGCATATGCGTCGCGACAGTTGAAGATTCATGAGCAGAACTATCCGACGCATGATTTGGAGCTTGCAGCAGTGGTATTTGCGTTGAAAATCGGGAGGCACTATCTTTACGGCGAGAAGTGCAAGATTTTCACAGACCACAAGAGTCTCAAGTACTTCTTCACACAGAAGGAGTTGAACATGAGGCAGCGCAGATGGCTTGAGCTTGTTAAGGACTATGACTGTGACATTAGCTACCATCCGGGTAAGGCAGATGCTTTGAGTCGGAAGTCGTCAGTGGTATCATGTTTGACTGTACAGTTACCACTACAGACCGAGATTCAGAGATTTGGTTTGGAGTGCTATCCGAGCGGCCATGCACCGAGCTTGTCAGTGTTGACGGTGCAGCCAGTTCTGCGAGATCGGATTAGAGAGGGACAGTCCACTGATGAGGAGATACAGCGATGGAGACAGAGAGATGAGGCTAGAGGTAATCTCTTGTATACAGTGGAGGATGACATCGTTCAGTACCGTGGGAGGATGTGGGTACCGAACGTTGATCAGTTGAGAGCCGAGATTCTAGCAGAGGCTCATGCATCTCCGTACTCCATTCACCCCGGAAGTACGAAGATGTACCGAGACTTACAGTTATTGTATTGGTGGCCCGGGATGAAGAGTGACATCGGGAGAGTGGTGTCAGAGTGTTTGACTTGTCAGCAAGTCAAAGCAGAGCATCAGCGTCCAGCAGGACTTCTTAGACCTCTCCCTATTCCGGAATGGAAATGGGAGAATATTACGATGGACTTTGTGGTTGGCTTACCGAGGAGCACCAGAGGGTGTACAGCGATTTGGGTGATTGTGGATAGACTCACCAAGTCAGCTCATTTCTTGCCGGTAAGGACTACTTACACTTTGACACAGTATGCAGAGCTTTACATCAGAGAGATTGTTAGACTGCATGGCATACCAGTGTCTATCGTGTCAGACAGAGATCCGAGGTTCACCTCAGCGTTTTGGAAGAGTCTGCACACAGCTTTGGGGACTAGACTTTTGTTCAGTACAGCATTTCATCCCCAGACAGATGGTCAGTCCGAGAGAGTGATCCAGGTTCTCGAGGGATCTTCTGAGAGCTTGTGTCATCGATTTTCGAGGATCTTGGGAGACTAGACTGCCATTAGTGGAGTTTACCTATAACAACAGCTTTCAGTCGTCTATAGGTATGGCTCCTTATGCAGCACTTTATGGGAGGAGATGCAGATCTCCGGTGCATTGGGATGAGGTTGGTGAGCGGATTTTGTTGGGTCCAGAGATTGTGCAGCAGACAGCTGACATCGTGACGCAGATTCGAGATGGGATGAGGACTGCGCAGAGTCGGCAGAAGAGTTATGCAGATGCCAGACGACGCGATTTGGAGTTCGCAGTAGGTGATCACGTATTCCTGAAGGTGTCACCTATGAAGGGAGTAGCGCGTTTTGGGCGGAGAGGCAAGCTTAATCCGAGATATATAGGGCCATTCGAGATCTTGGAGCGAGTTGGCACGTTGGCCTATCGTGTAGCTCTACCTCCAGGGCTAGCGGCAGTGCACAAAGTTTTCCATGTATCCATGCTTCGGAGATATGTCTCCAACCCGTCGCATGTGTTGGATTTCGAGCCCTTACAGTTGCCACCAGATCTTGCTTACGAGGAGAGACCAGTGCGGATCTTGGCTAGAGAGGAGCGGAGGCTTAGGACGCGGGTCATACCGATGGTCAGAGTCCAGTGGCTGAATCACTCGGAGGAGGAAGCTACTTGGGAGACCGAGGAGGATATGAGGACTCGCTATCCGGAGTTGTTCGGGTAAGTACTTTAATTTCGAGGACGAAATTCAATTTAAGGGGGGAGAATTGTAACACCCGGTATTTTTAATTACATAAATCCGCCTGCATAATTAGGATATTTAATTATTTAAAATTTATGATTTATGGGTTAAATAATTATGTGAATTATTTATGCATGATTTAATTTATTTTTAAGCATTTAACCCATAATTAGTGATTTTTATGATTTTTAGTATTTTTATTATTTAATCGCGTAGACGGGACCGTGGACGGACGAGATGACAACTTTCCACCCAAATTATTTTATGAGCCTTTTTAGAGCCTTAAAATATTATTTTGAGTTTTATTATCTCAAAATTTTAAGTATTTAATTTTATTTAATTTTAGGGGTCATTTTTATCCAAAATTAGCCAAAATATTGACTTTTTAGTATTTTTTAAAATTTCCTTAAATTAATATTTCGAGATTTATTTTATGTTATCAGATTTCTAAAGTTTAATTAAGAATTTAAGTTGTGTATTTAATATTTAAAACCTTTTATAGTTAATTATTTAACCTATATCTTAATTAATACAAAATAAAACCTAATCTACCCAAACCCTACTAGCCGATCCTTTTCTCCCCCATCAGACGTCACCCTCCATCTCCTTCTTCACCGAACCAACCTCCAAGAAGACTCCATAGCCGGTTTTCAAGGTTCCAAGCAAGCCAAAGTCGTCCCGTCGTCCCGAAGTCCTTCCTACACGTGTTAAATCCATATCTACGGTGAAAGGCATGGTTTTCTTCTCATTTTAACATTATATCAGTGTATGTATGTGTGTGGGTGTGTAGTGCCGAGATTCAACGTTTTTGACAGCAAGTTTTTCAAATCCTTTCTCTATTGCACTCGGTTTGGCTTCATGGTGTTCATGCTCACGTTTTTTTATGTCCATGGCTAGGTGGGCTGCTGGTCCATGGTTAGAGGGGTTCCTTGGGGTCCCTAGGGTCGAGTGGTAGGGTCGGACATGGGCTGGAAGGGGCTAAGATCGGCCTGGTTCGAACTGAACCATGACTGCTCTTTTTTTTTCTGTGCAGCTTAGGGTTTGGTGGAAGGCTACGTCGGGTTACTTGGCTAGGCTGCATGGGGACCGGGGCTAGGCTAGGTTCGGTCCGCCCGGACGTGGGCTACGTCCGGGCGGCGACGCTCCGGCCAGGGGCGGCCGGAGCGAGGCGGCAGCAGTCCCTAAAGGACTGCTGCACGCGGCGGCCGAGAGATGGGAGAAGGGAGATTAGGGTTTCGGTGTTAGGGTTGTTGGTGGATCCGGGTCGGGTCATGTGGTCCGGGTCGGGTCTAAAATAATATGGGTTAAGTTAGTTGGGTCCGGGTCCGGGTTATTTTAAGTGGGCTCGGGTATTTTTATTTTAAGTTTTTAAGTTAATTAGGAATTAAATGGGCTAATTAAATTCCCAAAAATTTAATTAGTACCATTTAAATTTATTTGGGCTCCATTAAATTAATTTGGGTTAATTTAATTATTTTTGGGCTTTTAATAATTTTTATTTAAATTTTTAAGTTGGCCAGAAATTTTTATGGGCTTGGGAGCCCATGAAAGTTATTGGGCCTGTTATTGGGCTTTTGGGCCCATTGGGCCAGGGACAGTGTTAATTGGGCCAGATTTAAGTTAATGGGCTTGAGTGTAGGGCCAGCAGTCCAGAACCATCCATGAGAAAATTGCATGTGTCCTGATTATATATTTAATTATTTTTATGCATTTAAGTTATTTTAATATTTATACGTTAGTAAGAAAATTAAATTAAATATATATGAAGGACACACAATTTATTTAAGTACATGCATTCATGAAATCAATTTTTATGCTATGATTGAAATTCTATGGTTGAGCAAATAAAATATTTTAGGTGGAAATTGAAGTAGTGTGGCCATTTATGTATGGGCAGTTTCTGCCATTTATGTATGGGTGGTTCGCCACCAGCCTCGTACGATGGTTTCTTAGACTGATCAGTCGCACTATAAGTATGGGTCACACTTACGGATAGGACCATTCGATGTTAAGAAAATAAGTGCTCAACAACTCAAGTATGTATGATATTAAGTATGTTATGTATAATTCAGTGATTATTTAAGCAACATTTATGTTATGAAATTTTTAAGCATGCTCATTCATGTATATGTATGTATTAGTATTAAAGTGTATTAAATTATTTTAAACCCTTGTTAGTATGCATGTTGGGCCTCTAGGCTCACTACACTGATATGGTGCAGGTGAGTATGTAGAGGAGCAGGTTACCCCTACCGGTGGTGAGGACGTATGAGCAGTGCTGCAGTAGCCCCGTGACCGTGACAGCTTCTGAGTCACCATGCATGTGTGTTATGATACATTTTAATATTTTTAAGGGTTGAGGTTGTTTGAATATTTTATTAATATTTTTAGTGCATGCACACTTTTTATTCATTTTACTTATGCAGTATATTTTAATTATAGGTTTGACTCAGATATTTATTTATTTTAAAGAATGCATTTTACTTAAGTATTTAATTGTTTATTTATTTAGTCATGTATTTATTTTAAATATTTTATTCTGTGCATATATGTATGGGCATATATGTACATATTTTATTTAGTAGTATAAAAAAAAAAAAATTTCCGCATATTTATTTATTAGAGAGTTAGGGTCGTTTCAGTTGGTATCAGAGCCAGGTTCTTGGAGGGGTCATTACTGCCATGCTAGCTCAGAAATCCACGCTACCGGTCTGTAAGTTTTAAATGTTTATAGTATGATTTAATTTCTAGAATTTAAGTTAGCCTTAATTTTAAACACTTAGTTATGCATGGCGATTTACGTAAAATAAATATGTGGTGGTGCAGAATGCCTCCCAGACCAGTGAACCGACGAGGGAGACCTCCACCTCCACCACCACCTCCGCAGCACCCCATGACAGCACTGGAGCAGGCCAGTGCTACGATGATGGCAGGGATTACTGCTCTGTTGGAGCAGCAGACTGCCCGTCCCAGACTGTCCCATGAGGAGGACGTCGCTGAAAGGTTCCAGAAGAAGGGGCCTAAGGAGTTTACTGGGACCACCGATCCGTTGGTGGCTGAGGGATGGATTCGCTCTCTTGAGTCCATCTTCGATTATATGGGGATCACAGACACCGACAGGGTGAGCTGTGCTACGTACATGATGAGAGGTGATGCAGCCCTTTGGTGGGAGGGTGCAGTTAGAGGAGTCCATCTACCTACACTGACGTGGGCCGAGTTTAGGCGTATCTTCTACGCCAAGTACTTTACTGAGGATGTGCGCAGCCGCATGATCCGGAGTTCATGAGTCTCCGTCAGGGGGACAGGTCTGTTGTGGAGTATGTGAGCCAGTTTGAGAGGGGCTGTCACTTTGTGCCCATGATTGCTGACAGTCCGCAGGAGAAGCTGCGACAGTTTGTGGAGGGCCTGAAGGCTGAGATCAGGCATGATGTGCGCATGGCAGACGTCTTTACATACGAGTCTGCTGTGAGTAGGGCCTTGCGTTCCGAGGAGGGTCGGAGAGAGATCCAGAGAGAGCAACAGGGTAAGAGGCAGTTTCCGCAGACAGGGTATCAGCGACCATCTTCGCAGCCTCCTGCGAAGAAGCAGTTTACAGGGCCATCTAAGGGCCCGAATCAGCAGAGGCCTCAGGGGAAGCCACAGCAGCAGACTAGGGGCGGGGCCCCTACTCCAGGGAGATATCCAGTATGTCCGAAGTGTCAGAAGATGCATTCCGGACAGTGTCTTATGGGAGCAGGAGTCTGCTATCGTTGCAAGGAGCCGGGGCATCAGATTGCCAACTGCCCGCAGAGGCAGAACGTCAGTGGGCGAGTATATGTGATGCAGGCAGAGGAGGCAGACCCAGATACCTCCTTGATCACCGGTATACCTAACCCCTAGAATTTTTTCAATTCTTTGCTTTTGTTTATTGCGATTATATCTGAATGCCTGTTACTTGAGTTTAACTATCAGCATGCTAGAATAAGAATTTTGTTTCTTTGTGATTAGAATTAAGGATTGTAGCGTTTTAACCTTGGGAGCATAGTGGTATGAATTGTTGGGAATCTTCTGCATGCAGGGAGAATTCTAGTTGGAGGCAACTCCACGTTTGCGTTGCTAGATTCAGGAGCCACGCATTCGTTTATCTCCCGAGATTTTATCAGATGGATAGGCATTTCACCGGAGGTTGTAGACTGTGGTTACGATGTTACCATGCCATCCGGTCAGATTATCACTACCACTAGTGTCATCAGGGATCTGGAATTGGAGTTGCAGGGACACTCCATTCGAGCAGATCTAGTGGTTCTTCCATTGACTGGATTTGACTTGATTTTGGGTATGGACTGGCTATCAGTTAATGGAGCTTCGATTGATTTCCGACGAAGGACAGTGTCAGTGAAGCCAGCAGGAGGTGAGATGTTTACTTTCTTTGCATCTCAGTCTAGCAGTATTCCTCAGATGATATCACTTGTTCGTGCGAGGAAACTATTGCGCCATGGATGTCAGGGCTTTCTTGCTAGTGTGGTCACTACCTCAGATGTTTCTAGCAGATCTTTATCAGATATAGAGGTGGTACGTGACTATCCAGATGTTTTTCCTAACGATGTTGCAGGAGTTCCACCAGTGAGAGAGGTGGAGTTCAGTATTGAGTTGTTGCCGGATACTGTGCCTATCTCTAAGGCACCGTATCGACTTGCTCCTACAGAGATGAGAGAGTTGAAGGAGCAGATTCAGGAGCTGTTGGAGAAGGGTTTTGTTCGTCCTAGCTTTTCTCCATGGGGAGCTCCAGTGTTGTTTGTGAAGAAGAAGGACGGCAGCATGAGATTGTGCATCGACTACCGAGAGCTCAACAGAGTCACAGTGAAGAATAAGTATCCACTACCGAGGATAGAGGATTTATTCGATCAGTTGCAGGGAGCTTCGGTATTCTCCAAGATCGATCTGCGATCTGGTTACCATCAGCTGAGAGTCAGAGATTCAGACGTGTCTAAGACTGCCTTTAGGACACGATATGGACACTATGAGTTCTTGGTGATGCCATTTGGGTTGACCAATGCTCCAGTAGTTTTTATGGATCTCATGCATCGTGTCTTCCAGCCGTATCTAGATCAGTTTGTCATTGTATTCATTGATGACATATTGATCTACTCGAGGAGCATTGAGGAGCATACACAGCATTTGCATACAGCCTTGCAGACTTTGAGGGAGCATCGACTGTTTGCAAAGTTCAGTAAGTGTGAGTTTTGGTTGGAGCAGGTGGCGTTTCTAGGCCACATTATTTCTAGGGATGGGATTGCAGTGGATCAGTCCAAGGTGCAGGCAGTGAGGGATTGGGGGATTCCAAAGAATGCTTCGGAGATTCGTAGCTTCTTGGGTTTAGCAGGATACTATAGGAAGTTCATCAAGGGTTTTTCCTCTATTGCAGTACCCTTGACTTCCTTAACCAAGAAGAACGCGAAGTATAGTTGGAGTCCAGATTGTCAGAGGAGCTTTGATCAGCTGAAGGATGCACTTACTTCAGCACCTGTGTTAGCTATGACAGTGCCACATGAGGAGTTAGTGGTGTACACCGACGCGTCCAAGCTTGGTTTGGGCGCAGTACTTATGCAGAGTGGCAGAGTTATCGCATATGCGTCGCGACAGTTGAAGATTCATGAGCAGAACTATCCGACGCATGATTTGGAGCTTGCAGCAGTGGTATTTGAATTGAAAATCGGGAGGCACTATCTTTACGGCGAGAAGTGCAAGATTTTCACAGACCACAAGAGTCTCAAGTACTTCTTCACACAGAAGGAGTTGAACATGAGGCAGCGCAGATGGCTTGAGCTTGTTAAGGACTATGACTGTGACATTAGCTACCATCCGGGTAAGGCAGATGCTTTGAGTCGGAAGTCGTCAGTGGTATCATGTTTGACTGTACAGTTACCACTACAGACCGAGATTCAGAGATTTGGTTTGGAGTGCTATCCGAGCGGCCATGCACCGAGCTTGTCAGTGTTGACGGTGCAGCCAGTTCTGCGAGATCGGATTAGAGAGGGACAGTCCACTGATGAGGAGCTACAGCGATGGAGACAGAGAGATGAGGCTAGAGGTAATCTCTTGTATACAGTGGAGGATGACATCGTTCAGTACCGTGGAAGGATGTGGGTACCGAACGTTGATCAGTTGAGAGCCGAGATTCTAGCAGAGGCTCATGCATCTCCGTACTCCATTCACCCCGGAAGTACGAAGATGTACCGAGACTTACAGTTATTGTATTGGTGGCTCGGGATGAAGAGTTACATCGGGAGAGTGGTGTCAGAGTGCTTGACTTGTCAGCAAGTCAAAGCAGAGCATCAGCGTCCAGCAGGACTTCTTAGACCTCTCCCTATTCCGGAATGGAAATGGGAGAATATTACGATGGACTTTGTGGTTGGCTTACCGAGGAGCACCAGAGGGTGTACAGCGTTTTGGGTGATTGTGGATAGACTCACCAAGTCAGCTCATTTCTTGCCGGTAAGGACTACTTACACTTTGACACAGTATGCAGAGCTTTACATCAGAGAGATTGTTAGACTGCATGGCATACCAGTGTCTATCGTGTCAGACAGAGATCCGAGGTTCACCTCAGCGTTTTGGAAGAGTCTGCACACAGCTTTGGGGACTAGACTTTTGTTCAGTACATCATTTCATCCCCAGACAGATGGTCAGTCCGAGAGAGTGATCCAGGTTCTCGAGGATCTTCTGAGAGCTTGTGTCATCGATTTTCAAGGATCTTGGGAGACTAGACTGCCATTAGTGGAGTTTACCTATAACAACAGCTTTCAGTCGTCTATAGGTATGGCTCCTTATGCAGCACTTTATGGGAGGAGATGCAGATCTCCGGTGCATTGGGATGAGGTTGGTGAGCGGATTTTGTTGGGTCCAGAGATTGTGCAGCAGACAGCTGACATCGTGACGCAGATTCGAGATGGGATGAGGACTACGCAGAGTCGGCAGAAGAGTTATGCAGATGCCAGACGACGCGATTTGGAGTTCGCAGTAGGTGATCACGTATTCCTGAAGGTGTCACCTATGAAGGGAGTAGCGCGTTTTGGGCGGAGAGGCAAGCTTAATCCGAGATATATAGGGCCATTCGAGATCTTGGAGCGAGTTGGCACGTTGGCCTATCGTGTAGCTCTACCTCCAGGGCTAGCGGCAGTGCACAACGTTTTCCATGTATCCATGCTTCGGAGATATGTCTCCAACCCGTCGCATGTGTTGGATTTCGAGCCCTTACAGTTGCCACCAGATCTTGCTTACGAGGAGAGACCAGTGCGGATCTTGGCTAGAGAGGAGCGGAGGCTTAGGACGCGGGTCATACCGATGGTCAGAGTCCAGTGGCTGAATCACTCGGAGGAGGAAGCTACTTGGGAGACCGAGGAGGATATGAGGACTCGCTATCCGGAGTTGTTCGGGTAAGTACTTTAATTTCGAGGACGAAATTCAATTTAAGGGGGGGAGAATTGTAACACCCGGTATTTTTAATTACATAAATCCGCCTGCATAATTAGGATATTTAATTATTTAAAATTTATGATTTATGGGTTAAATAATTATGTGAATTATTTATGCATGATTTAATTTATTTTTAAGCATTTAACCCATAATTAGTGATTTTTATGATTTTTAGTATTTTTATTATTTAATCGCGTAGACGGGACCGTGGACGGACGAGATGACAACTTTCCACCCAAATTATTTTATGAGCCTTTTTAGAGCCTTAAAATATTATTTTGAGTTTTATTATCTCAAAATTTTAAGTATTTAATTTTATTTAATTTTAGGGGTCATTTTTATCCAAAATTAGCCAAAATATTGACTTTTTAGTATTTTTTAAAATTTCCTTAAATTAATATTTCGAGATTTATTTTATGTTATCAGATTTCTAAAGTTTAATTAAGAATTTAAGTTGTGTATTTAATATTTAAAACCTTTTATAGTTAATTATTTAACCTATATCTTAATTAATACAAAATAAAACCTAATCTACCCAAACCCTACTAGCCGATCCTTTTCTCCCCCATCAGCCGTCACCCTCCATCTCCTTCTTCACCGAACCAACCTCCAAGAAGACTCCATAGCCGGTTTTCAAGGTTCCAAGCAAGCCAAAGTCGTCCCGTCGTCCCGAAGTCCTTCCTACACGTGTTAAATCCATATCTACGGTGAAAGGCATGGTTTTCTTCTCATTTTAACATTATATCAGTGTATGTATGTGTGTGGGTGTGTAGTGCCGAGATTCAACGTTTTTGACAGCAAGTTTTTCAAATCCTTTCTCTATTGCACTCGGTTTGGCTTCATGGTGTTCATGCTCACGTTTTTTATGTCCATGGCTAGGTGGGCTGCTGGTCCATGGTTAGAGGGGTTCCTTGGGGTCCCTAGGGTCGAGTGGTAGGGTCGGACATGGGCTGGAAGGGGCTAAGATCGGCCTGGTTCGAACTGAACCATGACTGCTCTTTTTTTTTCTGCGCAGCTTAGGGTTTGGTGGAAGGCTTCGTCGGGTTACTTGGCTAGGCTGCATGGGGACCAGGGCTAGGCTAGGTTCGGTCCGCCCGGACGTGGGCTACGTCCGGGCGGCGACGCTCCGGCCAGGGGCGGCCGGAGCGAGGCGGCAGCAGTCCCTAAAGGACTGCTGCACGCGGCGGCCGAGAGATGGGAGAAGGGAGATTAGGGTTTCGGTGTTAGGGTTGTTGGTGGATCCGGGTCGGGTCATGTGGTCCGGGTCGGGTCTAAAATAATATGGGTTAAGTTAGTTGGGTCCGGGTCCGGGTTATTTTAAGTGGGCTCGGGTATTTTTATTTTAAGTTTTTAAGTTAATTAGGAATTAAATGGGCTAATTAAATTCCCAAAAATTTAATTAGTACCATTTAAATTTATTTGGGCTCCATTAAATTAATTTGGGTTAATTTAATTATTTTTGGGCTTTTAATAATTTTTATTTAAATTTTTAAGTTGGCCAGAAATTTTTATGGGCTTGGGAGCCCATGAAAGTTATTGGGCCTGTTATTGGGCTTTTGGGCCCATTGGGCCAGGTACAGTGTTAATTGGGCCAGATTTAAGTTAATGGGCTTGAGTGTAGGCCAGCAGTCCAGAACCATCC